>NW_006408535.1:8372177-8393183 GCF_000296735.1 Chrysochloris asiatica | reverse complement strand
CTTCTGGCAGTTGAATGTACTTTTCTATTCTTCTCCAACACTATATCAAATGCATCAATTCTTCTTCAGTCTTCCTTATTCATTGTCCAACTTTCAAATTCAGATGAGAATACTGGAAATATCAGGGATTGGGTCATGGGCATCTTAGTCCTCAAGCTGACATCTTTGATCTTGAATACTTTAAAGAGGTAATGTTCAGTAGATTTGCCTAATGCAATATGGTGTTTGATTTCTTGACTACTGCTTCCGTGAGTGTTAATAGTGGGCCCAAGTAATAATTTCTTCATTTATCATGATGTTATTTATGGATCTCATGGTGAGGATTTTTGTTTTCTTTACACTGACGTGGGACCCATACTGAAGGCTGTGATCTTTGATCCTCATCAGTAAGTATTTTAAGCCCTCTTCGTTTTCACCAAGCAAGGTTGTATCATCTGTATATCGCAGATATGAGTCTTCCTTCAATTCTGATTCCATGTGCTTCTGATTATTATCCAGCTTCTCAGATTATTTACTCAGCATACAGATTGGAATAGTATGGTGAAAAAATACAATTCTGGAGCACACCTTTCCTGATTTAAAACCACTTGTTCACAAGTTATTTACTTAATTATGAGCATAATTAATTATCCTGGAATACCTATTCTTGGTAATGTTATCCATAGCTTGTCATGAACCACACAATCAAAAGCATTTGTATATTCAATAAAGCTCAGGTAGATATCTTTTTGGCATTCTGTATTTTCAACCAAGATCCATCTGATGTCAGCAATGATATCCTTCATCCTATGCCCTCTTGTGACTCTGGCTTGAAACTCTGGCCGTTCCCTAGCTTTGTTCTGTTGCAGCCATTTTATCAATTATCTTTAGCATAAATAGTGTTATGTATACAACATTGGAATAACAGCAATCTGTGGGTAGATACATGGGGAGATACACAGACTGAATGGGTATGGGAGGAAGAGTGGGAGTATGCTCACAGATATGTAAGTCTTGAAACAGGATATTTGTACATGGTATTTACCTTTGCAGCAAACACAAATATGAATGTGGTGGAATGTAGAGTGGGTAAAATGATGAAAATTTCTTACATATTATCATGTATCTTAATGCAATGAGCTTCTGGGTCTGGGGGCTCAGGACTAAAATCTCAGGGGGCACCATTGTCAATTGGCATAACAGTTCACAAAGACAATGTTCTATATCCTACTTCGGTGGGTAGCGTCTCATGAGCGGCCATCTAAGGTACAGCTATTGGTCTCTCTATGTGCGGAAGAGAATTGAAGATGCTTGGAATCAGTTAGTCCAGAGACTAATGAGGCATGTGAACATCAGTCTTCATAACTCTGAGACTAGAAGATCTAGATGGTTCCTGGATACCACTACCAACTGCTCTGAAAGGGATCACATTAGAAAGTCCCGGATAGAGTGGGAGAAAGTATGGAACAAAAACTCAAAATTATGAAAGCAGAATGGGCTTACTGGTCAGAAAGAAATGGGAGGAACTGACTATAGCCCTCAACAAACATTTAGGTCTGGGAAGGAATCACCTTGTGGTCCAATTTTCAGTCAAGCAGTAAGTAGATAGGTATATAGTGGGACAACAACACCAATAAGGGATGCTCAACAGGGAGTTGTCAATCATTCAAAATAAAAAGGGCAACATTTACTTAAGGACAAAGTTGAGAAGGGCTGGGAAGGTGGGTAGAAAGGAAACAGAAACCACAGTGAGGAAGTGTGATACCTGTAGTTGCATGGAGGGAATTGCTATCACTGAGATGAAACTAAGTGTATGCTTTGTTGTATGTAAAACTTCTGATCTTATCTGTAAATCTTCATTCAATTCGCAATAAAAAGTAATAAGAAAAAAAAATCTGCTGGAAAAGGCCTCTTTAAAGTGTTAAAGGGCAAAGATGTCACTTTGAAGACTAATGTGCTCTGACCCAAGCCATGATATTTTAAATCACCTTATGTGCATGTGAAAGTTGGACACTGAATAAGGAAGACTATGGAAGAATCGATGCATTTGAATTATGGTATTTGGGAGGAGTATTCAAAGTACCAAAAGAAGAAGCAGATCTATTTTGGAAGACATGCAGCCAGAGTGCTTCTTAGATGTGAAGATGGCACAACTTCGTATCTTGTAGTTGAACATGCTGTCAGGAGGGACCAGTACCTATAGTGGGACATACTGCTTGGTAAAGTGGAGGATCAATGAAAAAGAGAAAGACCGTCAATGAGATGGCTAGACACAGTGGCAGCCACAATGATTTCTAACACAATAACAATTGTGGGGATGGTGTAGGACTAAGCATTGTTTTTTTCTGTTGTGCATAGGGTTGCTGTCAGTTGGAACCAATTTAATTGCACCTAGCACCAGCAGTCCAGAAGCAGCCAAAAGATTCTGTGATAATCATTTTCATTAAAAAATGTTGACTTCAAGGCAGCACCAGAACTAATTGAGGAGTGTAAAGTATGTTCCTCCAACACCATTAGTTGAACAAGTGACTATCAACTCATGGACAAACATGTGGTTGGGGGAGTAGGGTGAGGTGGGGAACAGGATGGGGTCCGGAGTAGAGGAGGTCTACACTAAAAGCCTTCTTTCTCCTTGACAAAGAGAGTGGATGTCTTACTGCTTTAGACTCATCAATTCCTTTGAGTTGCTGCCCTCTCTCCTACCCTGGCAAGAACATGAGTTTTACAGGGAGGTTGGCAAGCATTTCACAAGGCAGTAAAGGTTAAGGTACAGTGGAGGTTGTTCAGCGCAGAATTGTAAATATTTGTTAAAAGGTTTGTGGAGCTGCTTCTTTTGATACTTCTAATCCAGCAAGACAGAAATAACATCAAAGCCATGCTTAGTCGGACTTGGTTCTCAACCAAAGGGAAAGATCGGCTACTGCTAAAATATGTTTTTACTCACAGCCAGGCAGCCTGCCTTAGCAGGTGTCCTGGAGGATGAATCATAATTTAATTGTCTTTGGGCACTTGCACATTTACTTAGGAATGTTAACAGGGCAGGGGCTGAGCTGCATGAATAAATGTGAAGGAGCCTTCCCTTTACACTGTTCCGTGCTGTCAACAGCGGAACGAGAAGTGAGGTTTGTGTCTGTTCAAAAGGATGGGCTGAGCCAGCTTCTCTGGTCCAGAGAACAAGGAGGCTCCTCCCATGGTTGTTTGAAGTTGAGGGAAAGGATGATCTAGGGGCTGCTCTAGAGATCTCAGAGGAGGGATTTCCAAATTGTCCCATGACATGGTACAGTTAAACACTAGACTACAGCAATATGTTGGTGGTTCCAATCTACCCATGAGGTGCCTTGGCATATAGGTCTGTTGATCTGTTTCCAAAAGGTTTCCAAAAACCCTAGGGAGAGGTCTACTCTAATACACATGGGATTACAATGATTTGGAATCAACTTGACAGCAACTAAAAACACCAAAATAATAATGAGGCTATAACAACTAACATTCAGGGGCACCAAATCTATCCTGAGACCCCAGGAATCTTAAGAGTTCATGGGCAGAACAGAGGAGAGGTGATTGGAAGGTATTTTATAATGGCAGATAGATTTCAGGAATTTTGGTAACTTCTATCAAATTTATGTAAAAAATTACTGTTGATTTCAGTTCCTTTTTCTTCTTCCATTTCCAAATTTTACTGTTATTTGTTTAATCGTAGAGAAGTCAATTTGTTCCCAAGAGCAATGAAGAACAGGCAACAGAATTAATTGTACTTATGTTGCCATCTACAGGGAGATGTACTTTATTGTGTCTGATTAATGAAAACAATAAAAAGTAAAGTAACATTTTTTGTATCTTACAATATTTCTAACCCTGCTGCCTTAAATATTTATGCCCTATTATTACTACTACTATATGAACAGTACTTGTATTACTCACCTTTTACCACTGGATACAAACAAAAATTCTACTCTATTGCACTGTTTTATATCCAAATTATCGACAACATATAACTCAAGTTAACAGCTGGAGAGGCTTTAGCTGTTTTCGGACATATCTAAACTTCTTCCTAAATCAATGCTTCCAAGTTTTGAGGCTGATATTTGAAGTCTGGCTAAATCATCCCATTTGCTTTCAACTAGGAGATTCTAGTAATCATTTTAGTACTAGCAAGAGATGAATTAATTTCTTAAAGTGAAATTTGTTGGTAGCAGCAAACAGCTCATTTTTCTGACAGACAATGGGCATCACAAACTGGCTGCAAGGATGCCTGTGGCAGAAAATGATACCTGGCTGTATTTGAGAATCACTCATGAGCCTTCAAATATACTAGCACCTCTGTGTATGCCAAGAACTTTAGATTAAATTGATCTGAGGGTGGATCAATTTAGAGAATCATTTAAAATGCTTCCCAGGTGATTCTATTGTGCAGCCAGGGTTGAGACAGGATTCAAACCTGATTATTCTGGTCTGTGCCCGCCTGGTGTGGTGTGTGGGTTAATGCCCCAGGCTGCAAAGCCGTTTGAACTGCAAGGTGGGCAGTTCAAGCTCACCAGGTACTCCTTGGAAACCCTATTCAGGGTTGTTATGAGTCAGAGCTGACTCAACAGCATTTAGCAACAACAACAACAACATAGAAAATTTGCCTTTTCACCCCAGATATACTCAAGCAGAATTAACATTTTAACAAGATCCCCCAGCAGATGCATAAGAATCCCCTACAAAAGAATTATCTGGGGATCTATAAGAACAAACTGGTTCAAAGTCCAGGATTGAGGACCTCTGTTTTGTGGTTAGGTGCCTGCAGAGCTCAGGGGTAAAGCACATCTTCTGCTCTATTTCAGCAGAGTAAAGACAGCAAAAGTGTACACCAGAGTTGTTGTCTTTCACCATATGTATTCAATCTGTATGCTGCATAAATAACCTAAGTAACTGGATTAGATGAAGAAGAACTTGGCGTCAAGATTAGAAAAAGACTCATTAACCACCTATGATATGCAGATGATACAACTTCACTTAATGAAAACAAAGAGGACTTAAAGTACTTACTGATGAAGATCAGAGACCACAGCTTTCAGTATGAGTTGAACATCATTATAAAGAAAACAAAAATCCTCACCACAATATCAGTAAGTAATATCATGATAAATGGAGAACAGATTGAAGTTGTAAAAGACTTCATTTTTCTTGATCTACTATCAGCACTCGTGGAAGCAGTAGTCAAGAAATCAAACAAAATATTGCATTAGACAAATCTACTGCAAAAGACCTCTTTAAGGTATTCAAGACCAAAGATGTCAGTTTGCTCCTGAGTCCAAGTCATACTCCTAAAATGCTCCTGACTTAATTCATGGTATTTTCAATAATCTCATAAGTATATGAAAGTTCGACGATAAATAAGGAATACGTTACAATAATTGATATATTTAAGTTATGATGTTAGAGAAGAATATTAAAATTATTATGGACTTCTAGAAGAACAAACAAATCTGTGTTGGAAGATGTAGAGCCAGGGTGTTCCTGGAAGGCAGGGTGACGAGACTGTCCACTCTAGTGGACAAGTCCCTGGAGAAGCACATCATGCTTGGTAAAGTGGATGGTCAGCAGACAAGAGGAATACCCCCAGTGAGTTGTATTGGTGGCACAGTTGCAGCCACAGTGGGCTCAAGGGTAACAAGGATTGTAAGGCTGGCGCAGCACTCATTCTGTTCTGCATAGGGTCTTTAGGTGACTCAACAGCACCTAACAACAACAAAGATCATAGAGGAGAGAAAATAGTGTCAGACCTTTTGAACTGAAACTTCATCTGTTTTTCAATCAATAAGTTTGGGACTTTATCACTATGGAGCTATAAAAAAAAAAAAATAAATGCAGAAATGGATTTTCCATTGAAGGAACATGTAAGGTATTTGCCAAGTGAAATAATCTTGGCAAAAAGTTTAGAATCTGGTTTAGAGTCTTGGCTCTTGATATTTTAAGCTCTGTGATACTGAACAAGAAATTCAATTTTTCTCTCAACCTTGTTTTATTCTTTGTCTGAAGTGGCTTACAATGTATATCTTATAGGTTTATTGCAAGCTAAAATGATTATAAACATGAGGGGAGTTAAAAAACTTCATGGAACAGTTCCATTATCTTTTATTCCCCCCATTATCTTTTAATTCCACTTTTTCCACGAACGTTTTGAATTCTCTTGTATAACCTTGGCACATAGTATGCACTTAATGTATAATAAATAAATAGTATCTGTTTTCATAATTGGAGTCCTGGTGTGGTGCTGTGGGTTAATACGCTGGACTGCAAAGTCAATTTGAACCAAAAGGTCGAGAGTTCAAGCTCACCAGCCCCTCTTCGGAAACCCTACACATGGTCGCTATGGGTTGGAACCAACTTGATGGCACTTAACAACAAAAACAAAAACATTTTCATAAAATTATTGACTTGTCAGCAAAAACTCTTGCTTACAATCCATGAAATATTTTTTAAGAAATACATATTGGAATCCAATAGTAAATAAAGCCTGGAGATCTACTTCCAAAATAAGTCAGCCAGTGAAAATCCTGTGGATCACAATGGTCTTATATGCAATTGATGCACATGGATGGCCATGAGTTAGGGACTGACTTCATGGTAGCTAACAACAGGAACAAAAATGTTGCCACTTATTTTAAAATTGCAGTGTTTTTTGACTAAAGAGTATTATACACAAGCAACTCTGCTCTGGGTATGAAATATATACGACAGACACATTGTCTATACTGTTGGGTCTTATAGTCTAGTATCTGAGCAAGAACAGGAAAGGGAAATAAAATATGACATCAAAGTTCTTAATTGAAAAAATGAGCTTCCTGTTGCTTTGATTAATAAACATCTGCTGAGAAAATCCACTTGGGGGCATGCTGGAAAGTTAGATACTACAAGTTATGTTATGTTATTGCAGGTATATATTACAGTGTGAAAACCATTCCAAAACCCAGTGACTTGTAAGATAATTCATTATGTCTTGTGATTCTAAGAGTTGATGGGGCCCAACTGGGCAGCGCTCACTCACTCTCTGTCTCTCATACCATTGCAGTAAGTGATGACCGAGGTTGGTGTCATCTGAAAGCTCTATTGGGCATCCAAGAAGTCTCACTGACATGGCGTTAGATGCTTGCTATTGGTTCTGAACACAGCTGGATCTTTCAATTAGGGTGTCTACACTTGGTTTCACCATGAGTTTTGGATATCTTATAACATAGCATAAGACATGGTGTCCTGATCTGGTGCTGTAAGATAAGCACTCGGCCACAAGGTCTGTGGCTCAAACTGACCACCAGTTGCTCTTAGGAAACCCTATACAGGATCTCTGTTAGTCAGAACTGACTCAACTGCACTTAACATCAATAACAATAACATAGCAATTTGATTCCTATAAGGAGTGTCATAAAGGTGGGCATTTTAAGAATCCAAGGGAAAGGTACATGGATTCTTATGGCTAGCTTCAGAAATCTCACAGCATCATTCTGCTGTAGTCTATTACTTAACACATGTACTACTTAACCAACTATTTTTTAAAGGGAAAGGAATATATACGGGTATGAATTTCAAGAACTGGTTCATTGAGATGTGTGTATGTATGTATGTATGCATATATCTTTGGAGATAAGCTATCACATAATCATGCAAATAGCAGGAAGAATGGCTTTGGAGTAGGGGAGAGAGATTGGGAAAAGATTCAGATTTGGAAGACATCAGTATAGAGGTTACAGTTGAAGCAGGAAGAAGATTGATCACTTATTGGTGGGACTTTCAGTTATTTACTTGGAGTCAGCAGTAGAACTCATAGGAGGCAGGAGAAGAATGAGGAAGATCTAAATTCACAGACAAAAATGTAGGGAACTGTTTTATCAAGGACAGGGATATCTGATTCAAAGGTTTCAAAGAATTTGCTAAAATAGAAATCTAATGAACATCTCATATTTAACAATGAGTCAAAGGACAATAAAAATAATATATAATGGGAATTGAGTTTAGAGAATATGATCATTAACTGGATTGTTTCAAATGACTTCATGAAGGAAGTGATGCCTGAGCTGATCTTTGAATGATATATTTGGGGAATACATTGTAGGAAATATGAGGAGACTTCAAAAAGTTCAGGAAAAAATTCCATTATCTTTTAATTACATATTTTCCTGAACTTTTTGAAGCCCCATTGCACATTCTAGAGAAGTATCTGAATGGTGACAGACAGTAGCCATGTGGTCACCAGATCTGTGTCCTCCTCTTTTGGACACTTGAACTAGACTACACTAGATGTGGTAATAGGACTAAATTCTGATATGTGCCACTTCCAACTATGGCCCATATGTGGTTCTCCATGTTCTCTTCTTTTTAAGAGACCCTTAAAGCTACATGTTGGGGATGGTGGAATCCCAAGATGGAAGAGTCCTGGATTCCTGAATCATCACTTGAGGGAGATCCTCCTGCCAACTGAAAATATCTATTCTGGAAGTGAATAAGAAATAACTTCTCTTGTTATTATCCACTGAAATTTTGGGTTATCTACTACAACAGTTAGCATTATTTAGAAGTGGAAGATGTTTGAAGGGCAAGAAACATGTCTTTCATGTTTCCAGGAAGGAGCACTGAACACGGGAGTAGTTAGAGAAAAGTTTAGGAAAGTGGGTTATGGTTATGAAGGACTTCAGTTCCAAGCACACTTGGATTTTTATAATACTATACCTTCATTTGGATTTTCATAATAATATACTGTACTTTACATTTGTATTTCTGCATTTATAAAAAATATCTTGCATTCATATATTTTTTTCTTACAAGATATTAATATAACATTTTTTACAGATGATGAACTTTAGGCTTAAAACAATTACATGACTAAGATTATAAAGGTTATTCAAGCACAGAGCTAAGATTTGAACCCAGGTTGACTGATTTCCAAGAATAAAACTCTGTATTATAACGTAAGTGACTCTTATGGACAATTGAAAGTCAGACACCATAATAAAAAGTTTATGTGTTCAAGGCAGAGTCTAGGATTATATTATTAGTTTGGTAGCAGCTTTTAGAATGAATTAGAGCAGTGATTCTAATTAGTAAACTTTTGAGATAAACCAGAAGCAAAGAGATTAGAAGTTAGAAGTAAGATGAAAAATAAAGGAAGACTCAAGGTACAGTTGTATGAAAAAAATTTATAGGACATGGAACATGGCTGTGAGAAATAGGATTAGACACTGTCTGGACTCCTGGTGTGGTGCTGTAGGATCAGCACTGGACTGCAAACCACACGGTCGGCAGTTCAAACTCACCAGCTGCTCCTCGGAAATCCTATACAGGGCAGCTATGAGTCAGAACCGACTTAACAGCACTTAACAACACCAGCAACAGACACTGTGTACCTCTCTTGTCGTGTTTGACAAAACACTGGGAAAGACCCAGAAGAGTTAATTTGCATAGGGATTTAAATTTTATTTGCATTTGGGCAATGGAGGAGGAAAGTTCATATTCCATTCCCAGGGACTTGGTCTAGATCTCAGACAGGTAGAAAAAGTAGAAGGTAGACTCTGGTAAAAAAAAATTTCATGAGTGATTTTGTTTGATGTGAAGTACAAGACAAGAAACAAAGTGTGACAGGGTGCCGGATTGTGAGGGCCTGTCTTCTTTTTGTTGTGGAACCAGCTTGGCTGTGACCCTCTGAGGACTGTGGGAGAGACATGCTCCTCTGGGATCTTGTGCATGCTGCAGCTTGTGAGTCTGAGGATAGCACTGGGGCAGAAATGGTTTCCCTTTAGTAGGGTAGCATCTGTGCTCATGAGGAACAAGCAGGTGTGCCCTTCTCATCTGCATATGACAGTTACTTTCAGAAAGTTTCAGGAACACCTGGTTGGGACAAATGGGGGGCTTTGCAGGTGGGCACAATGGGTGGGCAAAATCTGAATTATTATTGATGTAATTTTTTTGCCTCCAGAGGCTGGTAAATTCTAGGGACATTTAGGTATCATTGGAACCCATACTGAGACTATTCATGTATAATTTAATGAAGAGACACCTTCTATACTCAAGATAGGATCATTTAAGGATTGGAACCTGAAGACAAAAACGAGCTTATTCATACAAATGTAACTTAATCCTTTCTCTTTTTTAAGCTTCTTATTGTGCCTCCTTGTTACTTGATGGGACTTGGTCTGGCAGCGTCCTCGGTGTTTAAGAGGTTATATTTTCAGAAAATAAGGACCTTTTTCTTTCTTTCTTTTTTTTATTTGAATGTTTCAAAACGCTTTTATGGTATGTGAAGAAAGCCACTTGATTAAAGCATTTGTAGTTTATGTTAAATCCCTTTTCTTCTTTCTAAAGAATTCAAGGTTTTGGCACAAACTAAAAGGGTTAAACTACACCTGGCTCTTTCATTGTACTGTTTCACAAGCAATGAATATTGTGAGTAAAGTCCAAAATATGAGCCTTCTGTGAGTATTTGGTAATTTTGCTCCCTGCCTCACGTGCTCTACCCCCACCCCATAGAGCTCAGGACATAAATATGTTACTCATTTATCAAGTGCTGTGTAGTGATGAAGCACATCGGTGGATTTGTCATCCCTCCATTAGTAAAGAGAAAACCTGTAAAGACCAATCTTCTGCTCATTAATCTGTTCAGTGTACCACTCCTGTTCTGGCAAAACCCACTAAGGAAAAGTCTCCTGGTAGTGGTTCTGCTTTTGTCGACTTCTTCTGATGTGTATTTGAGATGCAAATGGAAAGGGCTGGCTATTTAAACATACAAAGCCCATGTATGCACGGAGTTAAGATGAGACCATCCTGAGCCACATGTTATTATTTCTCTTGCTTTGAGTATCATTACTGCAGGCTTCTGCCTCATTGTCATTTGTTATCCTCCTCAAATAAATAGCTCCCAAAGGAGAAGAAAGCAGTGCTCTACCTCCCCCTCCCCCAAGGAAGCCCAGTTTATTTTGATAGATTGCTCCATTTAGGCAAGTCTATTTACTTAAAAACAGACTGCCAGCTTCTCTAAACACCAGTGGGAGAAAGACAGTGCTGATCCTTGTTCTTGGCCCAACTATTATCCATGTTGTTTTGAGCTTTTTATTTTTTTGGACTGGAGCACAGAGACTTGGAGGACCATACAGCAGCATTTTCTGCAGTTACTGTTCTTGGTACTTTGGGTGTTGCTGACTCCCCACTCTGAAGCAGGGGTGCCAATGTTATTTTTATACAAGGATGCAAAGGAGGCTTGAATACTGAAGGAAATAGGCTGGCAGAGCATGTTAAACAGGTGCAGTCCAGCAACAGTCTAATAATGTTAACTTTTGACTATCCATTCTATCCCTTTGATAATCAGCTTTAAGGACAAATTAGTAGAGATACCTCATCCATCAAATATTTACATATGACCTACAATGTGCAGGCGCTGTTCTAGGCAATGGACAAAAACCAATCACTGTTCTTATAAAACTTAGATTCCAACTGGAAAAGACAGGGGAAAAAATATACTATAGATGAAACTAATACAGCTAAGTATAAAATTATCTGAAGAAAGGTGAGGCTTTTTGCTCCCACAATGATTTATAGCCTCAGAAACCTTGTACAGGATATTGCTATGAATTGGAACCAACATGACGACATCTAATAAAAACAACAAATATAAAATTATAGGATTTCACTAATCTATTAAAAATTTCTAACAATGTCATATTGTTTTAAAGTATCAGTGATTTTTAAAATACAAACATAAGTCATACCAGCAACTTCATAAACTTCAACTTCTACATACCCTCACTGAATCATGACATTAACTCTATGAAGTGGTGGTTGTTGGGTACTGTTGAATCAAACTGACTGATAGTGAAGGCATGTGACAGACTAGAACTGCCCTTATGTTTTCCTGTAGGGAAGCAAATTGACAGGTCTTTCTCTGACAGAGTGACTGGTTGGGCTTGAACTACCAACCTTATGGTTTTTGGCCAAGTGTTTAAACTCTGCATCAACAGGGCTCCCTTTTGAGGAGGATATTCTTTATTCTAGTTACAAATGGTGGTTGGAGTTGGTTGTCTAAGGCCAAGATCATAGATTCAACTCAAATTTGGTACTCTGACAGAACAACTGAGAGAGCAAAGCCAAAAGTAATGGATCCAATGAGTTTCATATTTAAAAATGATACTGGTATGAACTTAAAAAATCCAAGTTGCCCTGACCAGTTTTTATGAGAAATGGGATTCAAGGACATTCACACATTATGCTATGATCACCTTTCCCTAATGTTTTCAGACTTTGCTTTTTAAAAAACCTAAGAAGTCTCTGAGAATGGAATGTGTTACCCAGCATTGTGATATTGGCACCAGACTTTTGTGGCTGGTAATGACAAGTGAGGAAAAGACTACAATGTTTAGCATTGAACACCTGAGTCTGAGTTGAATCTGTGACTTGGCCTGGAGATGACAGTTAGTGGAAGGGTCTTAGGGTAGTGTAGGTTCTATGAGATCCAGAAACTAAGGCAAGTCTTGTAGTGTTGAGAATTGCTGGGAGTAGAATACAAAATGGAGGGCAGGAATAATATTGCCATTATTAAGGAGAGAGAAGTGTGGGGTGAGAATGGAAGAGGGAGTGAAGCAGACACATCTCAGAAAATTCAGGGCCATATATTTATTGGAAAACAAACTCCACCAAACAACAGGAGAGGGAACTCCAGAACTATAAAACTAGACAAGCAATCTGGACTACCTCACTCATTCCTCGATATCTCCTAATAGGTATAATTCCCTCCCCCTAAAAAAAAAAAAAAAAAAAAGGCAATCAAAAAGGATTGTAGATAAATCACATATGCAGTTATTACAAAAACCAAAAAACCAAAGCCACTGCCATTGGAGAGATTCCAACTCCTAGTGACTCTGTAGAACAGAGTAGCCCTACTCCCTAGGGTTTCAGAGGCTGTCAATCTTTATTGGAGTCTCATCTTTCTCCGACTCTCATCTTTCACCTGAAAAAGCAGCTGATGGGTATGAGCCATTGACCTCCTGGTTAAGTGCTCAAGACTTAACCCTTGCTCCACTAGAGCTCCTGTACTATTTATTATAAAGGGAGAGTAAAAAAAGCATAATAATGCCTCTTGTAGTTCCTCTTGTAGTTGTTAAGGGTCGTTGAGTCAGTTCTGACTCATAGTGACCCTGTGTAGGGTTTCCAAAGACTGCTTGGTGAGTTTGAAATACTGACCTTGTGGTTGAAGCCAACCTTGTGGTTCAGTGCTTTATTCTAAAAAGCCACACGAGTACTCCTCTCCACAATGAAAAATTCCAGAAGGATATGTCCACAAACAGATGGAAACTCTAATCTGATATTTCAAAAAATAAACTAAAAGAAATTAAGAGATTGATGCTGTTGTGGTTAAGTGCCATTGAGTTGGTACCGACTTAACAGCAACCCTATACAGGGTTTCAGAGACTGTAAATCTTTTCAGGAGCAGGATGCTTCATCTTCCTCCTGTGAAATAGCTGGTGGGCTTGAACTACCAAGCCTGTAAAACTACTGAACCACCATGCTCCAATGAAACTGATTATTGTTGTTGTTAGATGTTGTTGAGTCAGTTCAGACTCGTAGTGACCCTATGCCCAACAGAACAAAACAATTCTTATGCTTGAGCCCATTGCTACTGCCACCGTGTCAATCCATTTCATTGGGGGACTTCTTTTTTTGATGACCTTCCACTTTACCATGCATAATGGCCTTCTCCAGGGTCTGGTCCCTCCTATCCTAAAGTATGAGAGACAAAGTCTGATCATCCTGGCTTCTGAGAAGCATCCTGGCTGCACTTTGTCTAACACAAATTTGCTTATTCTTCTGTTACTTAGTCCTCAAACTTGTGTATTTGCACTTGAACATTTAAAAAATCTGCTTTTACAGCAGATATGTCCAAAACAATATGTCATTTGATTTCTTGACTGCTGCTTGCATGAGTGTTGATTGTGGATCCAAGCAAAATTAAGTCTGACAACTTCAATTTTTTCTCCATTTACCATACTTTTATATATTAGTCCAGTTGTGAGGATCTTTGTTGGCTTGGGTTTTCTTAATTGATGTACAATCCATACTGAAGACTGTAATCTTTGATCTTTATCAGTAAGTATTTTAAGTCCTCTTACCTTCCAGCAAGGAGGTTGCATCATCTGCATATTGCAGGTTGTTAATGAGTCTCTCTCCAGTCCTGACATTATATTCTTCTTTATATAATCCAGTTTTTTGGGTTATTTGTTCATCATACAGATTGAATAGAGTCCTGATGTGGCACTGTAGGATAAAGCACTGGACCACTGGTTGATAGTTTGAATTCACCTGAGGCTCTCTGGAAACCCTACACAGGGTCGCTATGAGTCAGAATCTATGCAATTGCACTTAACAACAACAATACAGATTGAATATGTATTGTGAAAGAATACAACCCTTCTGCACACCTTTTCTTATTTTAAACCATTAAGTGTCCCGTTGTTCTGTTCTAACAACTGCTTCTTTGGTCTATGCACAAGATCCTCATTAAAACAACCAAGCATTCTGGAGTACTCATTCTTTGCAATGTTGTCCATAGCTTGTCATGAACCATACAATCAAAAGCCTTTGTATAGTCAATAAAGCATAAATAAACATTTTTCTAGTGTTCTTTCTGCTTTCAACCAAGATCCTTGTGACATTAGCAATGATATCCCTAGCTCCATGTCTTCTTCTGAATTTGTCTTGAGTTTCTGTCAGTTCCTGGTTGATGTACTATTGCAGCCTTTTTAAAAATTATCTCCATCTGATTGGTGACCACACACATCACCGATGGGGGAAACGGGGTAAAAGCAGCAATGAAGTGGCAAGCTAAGCCCTACAATGTTCAGTGGACTTCTGTGGACCCAGTTGGGGACCTGGTTGGCAAGCAGCGTTGAGGAGACCTGGGGACTCTTGGGCCCAGAGTCAGTGGCGTGGCCATGGAGGATTCAAGAGGAGAGCGGAACTACCGGCTGACAGGAAGAGATGACATGTGCACAGGAGAGTCCACACTTGCAGATGATACACACGTGACCTGGACCAGATGACTGGATGATCGGAGCTCAACCAGGAGAAGAAAGAAGAGGGAAAAAAATAAAAAAGAGTGAGCTGATACAATCTGATGAACTTGACCTATACCTACGGATGCAGTGACTCAAAAGAAGGAACAAATCCTTACAGCAAGAATCAGTCCCACCCCCTTCACACACAGAGTGGACAGAGATGGGCAACTTGGACATTGGATACTCAAATGGGGAGGGGGGACTACAAAGGCAAGAAGTGACTGGCTTACAAGCTTTCAAGAGGGAACCTAGTGCTAGGGAGCATGGAGGAGGGCAGAATCTCCAGTGGGTACCATTCAATCAATCTGGGCGGAGCTGATGAAAGGAAATACAAATGGGTAACTCATGATACTGTAGTGAATAATGTGTATCAGGACAGATTATGAGGGTTGGAAATGCAGAGGTAGACGTTTTGTAACAAGGAAGGGAGTGATTAATTCTACAGGCTAGGAGCGGAAGTCTCTGGGACCATCAACGGAGAAGGGCCGAGAGCAGGACCCTACCCAGAGAAACAGAGATGCCTGAGATGGAGACAGAGACAATGACTTGGAGTAATGAAGCGGCTGGGAACTTTGGATCCAGAGAGGGAAAGGGACTGTGGGCCGAAAACTGAGGGGGGGAAGTGAAAGGGGAAAGTGTAGGGGGTGGGTTTCTAGCATATACCCTTTGGTTGGCTGATGATTCATGGAGGGGATTGGAACCATGGCAATGAGATGACGTACGATGGAATGAGTGTAAAACTAAAGTTCTCTCATGTAAACTATCATATAATTCACAATAAAACATTTTTAAAAAATTATCTCCAACAAAATTTTACTTACATGTGATATTAATAATATTGTTGGATAATTTGTGCATTCTGTTGGGTCACCTCTCTTTAGAATGTGCACAATATGGATGTCTTCCAGTTAATTGTTTAGGGAACTGTCTTCCTAATTTCTTGGCATAGTTGAGTGAGCACTTCCAGCCCTGCATGTTTGTTGAAAGATTTCCATTTGTATTCTGTCAGGTTTTGGAGCCTTGTTTTTCACCAGTGACTTCAGTGATTCTTGGTCTTTTTCCCTCAGTATCATCAGTTTTTTGTGTGTTTTTTTTTTAATCAGATTCTGGACCACAAGGTTGGTTCGAACTGTCAAGTTGGTGGTTCAGATCTACCAGCCATTCCTTGGAAACCCTATACAAGGTCGTCGCTATGAGTCAGAACCAACTTGACGGCACTCAACAGGAAAGGTGTGCAGAAGGGTTGTATTCTTTCACCATACAGAAACGGCCAGAATATTGATCTTAATGCATTTCATTTCATTTTTGACAACTTAGGATTTTTCTCAATTCATACGTCCTACATTCAATATACAGATTATTAATGGATGCTTGCAGATGTTTCTCCTCATTTTGAGTTGTGCCTCATCAGCAAATGAAGGCCCTGAAAGCTTTGCTTCATTCATGTTATTATGGTCAACTCTACTGTGAAGAGCCAGCTCTTCGTCAGTAATCTTTTGAGTGCTTTACAACCTAAAGGGCTCATCTTCTGGCACTATATCTGACAATGCCCCACTGTTTTCCATGACTAAACATTCAGAAGTAAGCCACCTTTTCTTGTTCCTAGTCTGTCTTCATCTGGAAGCTCCACTGAAACTTGTCCACCATGGGTGACCCTGCTGGTATTTAAAATACCAACGGCATAGCTTCCAGTTCAACAACACCACACAAGCCACCACAGTACCACAAACTGACAGATGAGTGGTGAGTGAAACTGATAGAAAAAGTGTAAAATTACAGTGCAGATCAGAATTAGAAAAATTCTAGAGTGAGGAAAATGGAGAAAATAAGTAAGTGATGTGTAATAGGTAACAAAAAAAGAAGTAAATATAAAATTTTAAATCCAGGAAGAAAGATAAACTAGAAGGAAAACAGAAACACACAAACTCAATGAAATTGTGTTCAGGGAATTAAAGTTAACAAGAAATGAAGGAGGGAAAGAATAACTAAGAGAAAGTGAGGGATATTGAGAAGCCCCTATATTATTGGAATCCCCAAAGAAGAAAATGAAATCAATGGAACACAACAACTTGTAAAATCCGTAATTTAAGAAAAAAATCCTAAAATAAAAAAAAGTGCAATATCATATTTTAAATGAAAAATATGACCCCAAAAGGTCAATACTGACACTTAGTCTAATAAACAAATATACAGGATTTGAATGAGAAAGAAAAAATAATAATTGTTTGACACCTAGGCATAAAGGCAACTTATATATTAGGCAACTTATATATTTTCATCAGATGGTTCAAAAGCAGTGCTTTCTAGCAGAGAACAATGAGATAATGTATTTGAGATACTCAAAGGGAAAAAATAAGCTAAGGGATTTATATCCAGTCCAACTGACCTTGAAGTTTAAAGACCTCAGACATAGTGTTATGACCATAAAGGGCTTAGAAAACATTGGTCTCATCATGCCTTCTTCTTGAAGACTCTACAAGAGCATATTTCTCACACAACCAAAGTTACTAGAAAGATACTGACATAAGGATTAGTGGAAGTCATAGGAAGATATACTCAACCAAAATAAGGAAATAAACAAAGGAGGAGGAAAAACGGGATCCGTAAAACATGTATTCCAACAATCAAAATGAATGCAAGAATCATTTGACAAGTTCCACCAGGCCAAAGCAAAGAAAGGCAGGGTTCTCCATCCCTGTCAGAGACTGTAAAGTGTAACCGAAGCTTTGATTCTGGAAGGTGATGTGGGGTTGGGAGAGAGACAGATGCCTGCCATCCATAGAAGCAGGATCTTTGATGTGGTGAAACTGTTCGCTACCGATTAAAAAGTAAGTGCTAATAAATATGCGATTACCTTACTTATAAAGTAATCCAACATTGGTGAAGCCCAGTAGGGAATGTTGTTGTGCAGTGAATGGGTTTGGTCTGAAAGCCAGGCCTCAGTGGAAGCTTTCTGCTTTTCTCTTTTTGAAAAATCTGTGTTATCAAAACTTATATGCAAATTGGTTTAAAGGTATAATAGGAATTGTTGTTGTTGTTACGTGCTGTGAAGTTGGTTCCTACTCACAGAGACTCTGTATAGGGTTACCAAGAAGTGGCTTATGGGTTTGAGCCACCAGCCTTATGGTTAACTGTCTAGTGCGGATCCTAACAGCACCATACCAGGTTTATAATCAAAGCGAGTCTCTTGTCCTGTTATTTTTCTCTTCCCTTTACCTAGAAGCAGTGACTTTGGATTCTTTTACTGTTTCTTCTCTGTATTTCCCCCTACATTTTTTGTATTTCCCCCTACATTTTTAAACGACATATAATAAAAGCATATTGTAGGATTCCGTTCATTAGGACATCTTCTGACTGCATATGTATGCATGGTTCCATACATAATTTAGGGAGAACAGCCTTCCTTTTGTCCTTTTATTATTTCTCCCCAGTGGTCTTAAGAGTCCTGGTGTGGTGCTGTGGGTTAATCACTGGACTGCAAGGTCACTTTTAATCACAAGGTTGGTTGTTCAAGCTCACTAGCTGCTCCTCAGAAACCCTATACAGGATCTCTATGAGTTGGAACCGACTACACAGCACTTAACATCATCGTCATCAAGGCTCCTAAAGACCCCAAGCCCAGACTCTTGCAGCACTGTACCACAGGTGGGATAGAGGCAGGTGAGGGTGAGGGCATGGCTCTGGGTACCTGCTCTGAGGCTTTGTCCAGGTGGTCAGATGGGCAGTGGCAGCTGGGGGAGGTGCTTCATGGCCCAGGCTGCTTCTGCTACTCAGACAGATGGAATAGAGGGCGAGGTTGGGTGTGCTTTACTCTCCCCCCCACTGGCTTCCTCTTGCCCCCACTGCAGCCCTTTCAGCCTTCACAGCCCTTCTTGCAGTCTCTGCAGTAATTCCTGCAGGAACAGTCACAGTAGTAGAGGTGGAGCAGTGACAACAAGGACAAACGTGAATGGGATCCTGTAGATATCAATCTGGTATTCACACACAGTCTGAATCAAATAATGTCACGGCTGTTAAGCGGTGCATACCTGTATTTGATTCACTAGCTGTTGACTTTCTACCATACTGGATTAGGAGGTTTGTGCAATTAAACCAGCTCTTCCTCTTCACTTCATTATTCTCTAAATAGAGTTTTATCCTATCTTTTGGATCCTATCTACATCCATTGTCTCCATTATTATGAATATACAAATAAGCAAGTATATTGTGATTCTTTGTAATTTCTTATAACTCTTTGTTTATAGTGGAATTAATATTTAACATCATCTTTTTTATGTGCTTAGTTTTCTTCAGCATCTGACTAAATGTTACATGCCCTTACTTGTGCTTACTTACTAATCTGTAGTGAAAAGTTCCACATGTTTTTCACTGCCTGAAACTTTTCACCTCAGATTAGGGAACTAGCACAAAGTAAGTCAGTGCTTACACTGCTGACTGAGTAATATACCCCTGGGCTTCACTCTTGCTGGTGACCACTGTCTCTCTGTGGACTCTATCTTTTCTTTGACTCCTCATCCTTTTCCTACAGGATATAGAACATTCCAGATCCCACAAAGTTGAACAGGAACCACTGACTACAGAATGTTAAGACTTAAAATGCTCATTAGAGTTTGCCCTTTGTATTTCCTCTTGTTTTACTGCTGAGAAAAACAAAGCTGGTGGTCATTGAAAGGCCAACCCAAAGGCCTAAATTGGATCTTGAATTTCCTGATTTCCTGATTTCCTGATTGATGTTCTTTCCATTGCTACAAAATACTTCCTCCTGACTGTATTCTGGCCCCTCATGCTGTTGATTCTTTCCAAATCTTGCTTTTCCAACTACCTTATTGCCCTTGTTATGTTTTGAGCTACACAGGAACGGTCTCTGGAGGGACTTTCCTCTGTGGGACGTCCGGTACAATTTACCCTGACCTCTGCTGCCCTCTGCTGGCAACAGCTGGTCCTTGCTGCTCACCTTTCAGGCCTGGCTGCTTGTTTGGTGATCTGAGTCTGTATGGAGGACTAACAACAAATTCAAAGCAACCCTATACAGAACAGAACAAAACACTGCCTGGTCCTGAGCCATCCTCACAACGTTGGCTGTGTTTGAGCCCATTGTTGCAGCCACCGTATCAGTCCATCTCATTAAGGGTCTGTATAGTTGGTGCCTTCTAGGGAAAGCCTTTGCTTGGGAATCATTGTGTTCTCTGGTCTTGCCAACTTGCGATGACCAGTTCTGTATAGTCAGGCTCTTGAATGCTACTGAACTATTAGAATTGGAACTGGTTCGGAGATTTTACATGGGAGCTTGTTAGAAATGCAGACTCTTGGGCTCCATTCTATATTTACTGAGTCAGCATATGCATTTGAAGTAGATCCCTGTAGGATAAGCACAGGGCCGCAAGATCCGTTTGCCATTTGAACTGCAAGGTCGATGGTTTAAACTCACCAGTCACTCGTTGGAAACCCTGTACAGTATCGCTGTGCGTTGGAACTGACTCTACAGCACTTAACAACGACAACTAATTGATTAAAGCTTGAGAAGGACTGCTCTTGAGCAAACTCAATTCACCAAACTCTTCAGGAAAAAATTAAGAATTCAATCTTAGCTACGTGCTCCTACTACCTCTGATATACCTGTTCCAGTCCTGTCACCTGGCATTGATGAGTTCTGGCCCAGGTGTGTTTTCTGTTGTGTGTTTCTGCCAGGACTGCTGCCTCTTTAACAGAGAGTTGTTGTTAAGTGCTGTTGAATCGATTCCAACCCATAGTGACCTTGTATAGGGTTTCCAAGGAACAGCTGGTGAGTTTGAACAGCCGACCTTGCAGTTCAAATGGCTTTGCAGTCTGGCGCATTAACCTACAGCGCCACACCAGTAGGAAGTTACATATAAATTAGAATTGAAAAGCCTAAATTCAAAATAATCCACTTATTTAGGAGGTTGGAATGGCAGGAAGCATAACACAACTC
>NW_006408535.1:8363449-8364919 GCF_000296735.1 Chrysochloris asiatica | reverse complement strand
TTATTTATAGATTTCTATTGGATAGCACTGATGTAGATAGAAGGTGAGGGAGGTGATGAAGAGAGAATTGAGGAGTTTTATTGCTCTCCATGTCCCCAGATGACTTTGTTAACTAGTGTTGTTTCCCAGGCAGATGAAGTAATACAGGCGGTCACTCTGCACTTGTAATTCTACATTTACCTTATACTTGGGCATCTGAGTCTTTTAATGGTGTCTGCTGGAACCTCACCCCTTCAGCTCTAGGTCAGTGGGATATTTTGGCCCACACACAGATGTCCCACTCTCTTGTCTGACAGTGAGCCAGGTTGTCTGTCTGCTGCTGTGTTGCACTGTTTCTGTCACCAAAGTCAACATTACCTTGTTCCCCTGCAGATACTTTTGAGACAGTCCTTAGGGAGCTTTTGGCCCTAAACACCTTGGCAAAAGGCCTTAGAAATGATGCCAGAGGACCTCTGGTGAGCATTATTGCTCTGGTGACAATGGAAATAACTTCTACCACTCTACAGAGTCTATACACAGACATCCTACCTGCCCTACCCCACATCCGAATACCCACTTGATTTGATGAAAGTTCTCATTATACATCACCCCCTTTAAAAAAAAAAACTAAAAATATTTTACTGTAATTTAGCTGAAAGTTTACAGAGCAAGTTTGTTTTCCATTTAATAACTTATACACCTTTTGTGTCATACTAGTTGTAATCCCCTCAATGGAATAATGCTCTTTCTCCACTCCCTGGAATCCTTATTTCCATTCATGCTTCTTTCCTGTTTCTGAGCTATGTTTTGGGGCACATGCTTCCCTGTTGGTCTTGTCTGGCTGTCTGTGCTAAGAAGTAGTTTCTTACCCAGTATTATTATATGCTTAATTATTGTTGTTGTTAGTGCCATTGAGTCGGTTTTAACTCAAAGTAATCCTATATAGAGTTTCCAAGGCTGTACATTAAAAAAATATTTTTTTTTTTTGTGGTAGCAGGCCTCCTCTTATTTCCTCCATGGAGCAGCTGGTGGGCTTGACCCACCTACCTTGTGGTTAACAGTCCAGTGCTTATCTTACAGATCCACAGCACTCCCTTATTTGCTCTATATGCCTGCCCAGTATTAGGAGCTCTGGTAGCATGCTGGTTACGAGTCAGGTTGCTAACCGCAAGGTTAGTAGTTTGAAACTACCAGCTGTTTTGCAGGAGAAAGATGAGACTTTCTGCTCCTATAAAGATTTACAGCCTCGGAAACCCTATGCAGAGTCACTGTGAGTTGGAAACAACTCCACAGCACACTACCACCACTACAACCACTACCATAAGTCAGAACCGACTCCCTGGCACACCACCACTGCCACCACCTGTCCAATATATTGCTGGATTCTAATCCCCAAGGTGAGCTCAGTTTTCAAGGGTGTCAAAGGGTCATAATCTTGGAGGTTTCACCGATCTCTATCAGATCAGTAAATTATATTTATTTTTTATTATT
>NW_006408535.1:8350808-8363349 GCF_000296735.1 Chrysochloris asiatica | reverse complement strand
GTTGATTGTTCTAACCTTGCTACAGTATGTTAATCCTGCTGCATTTTTCTCTCTTCACTTCCCACAACAAAAAGAAATGTCAGATTTTGGCTTTAAAGAAAGACTAAAATTGTCTTAAAAAGATACGTTTTTCAAGACTTAAGTTTTAAAAAGATGTATTTTGCTAATAATTTATACTACATACCTATTTTGACTCCACATCAAATGATGCCTGTTTTTTTTAAATTAACCTCTGGCATATAAAGGTAAAAAAAAAACAACACACACACACAAACACACACACAAAACCCACAAGTTTTCTCTAAGCTTAAAGTTCAGAATGGTGCCCATTCATGTGTAGATAGAATTACTGGAAAAAGAAGTTCAAAGGGAGAGGTCTGTTGTAACAAGAATAATCTCAAAAGTATGATTTTTACTCAAAAAGAGATTTGACTCCAGGAGGTAAAACTCACACTGTTCCAGAAGGAGAAGCCAGGTTGTTTAGAAACTGAAAGTGACTAACAAGCATTTCTGATTCTATAATTTTAGCAGAGTAGAGCAAAGGTAATATTAGTTTATAATTACAAATAAAATTTGTTCAAAGGAAAAAAGCTATGCAAAGACTATGAGAAACAAGAGTTGAGGTAGAGTTGATAGCAGTCAGAAAGATTTATTATGTAACTAAGTTGTGTTTTCTTTGGTTCTATATTTTGTAATTACTGAAAACTGATTAACTTGGCCATAGAGTTGACGCTGAGTCCAGGTGACTTCCTGGCTGTCAGAGTAGACTTGTGCTCCATAGGGCTTTCAGCAGCCCATTTTTTGAAAGTAGATTGCCAGGTCTTTTGGCTGGTATGTCTCTGGGTGGACTTGAATCTCAAACCTTTTGGTTAGCAGATAACATTAACCATTTGCACCACTCAGGGACTTTATACTATACACTCATACATTTTATTTATTTTGCCTTAGTAACACTGGCATAGCAATATTAAACACCTGGCTTTGTAATAACCCCCACATACAGTCACGCTGAGGCTGCAGTGGACCAAAACCCATTGGTAACTTGAGCTTGCTAGCTGACAGAATTTCCAAAACTGTTCCAAGAAGCCCAAGAGGACTGGTCTAGGAACACAAACCAAAATGGGTGTGTGGTTTTAAAAAGTGTTTCTCCAAACTCACATCTAGTACTATTTTAACTAGACTAATACCAACTGCTTTTGGAATTACATTTTAGATCACTGTAGGATAAGCACTGAACTGTTAACTGCAAGGTCAGTGGTTCAAACTCACCAGTCTCTCCTCAGAAACCCTGTATAGGATCGCTATGAATCTCAACTGACTCAACAGCACTTAACAAAAACAAAAACAAATAATTCCAAGGACACTGTAAAATCATCAGATCTGGTGGACTGTACACTGATTTATACATCTCTATTTGTACGTACACAAGCATATGTCATATAGCACCCTAGGGCTTCAGGAATGAAATCATACAAAGATAGGCTATAACTCCAAGAATTCTGAGCAAAGACTGAGAGCCTGGGCTCTTTGAGAACTTTCTATGAACTTTCAGGTAGAGTTTGAGAATAATTTATCTCTTAACGGAAGACTATTTCAGTCACTTTCTAAAATAAAAATACTGCCCCCTGGGAATTGTCATTTCCCTACATATTTCCTTTTCACCTACAAATTTTCCTGAATCAGACCTCGTCTCCCAGCAGAACCATGCTCCAAGGACACCATTTAACAGGTACTAGAAAGGAGACCAGTGTTTCGGTGACATCAATAAGGTCCGTTCTAGCGGACAAGTGTTCCCCAGGAATAGAAGCAAATACTGTTGAATGATGATGCTTGGAGAAGATTGTAATCATTCCAGTGAAACCGTGAGTGTAAAACCGATGTTCTTCCATGTAAACTATCGCTCAATTCACAACAAAAACTTAGAAGAAAAAAGAAGCGTTCCCCAGGAGGTAGATACACATTTTCTACCTTCACATTTTCACTTCTGAAGAAAGATAATAATATGGTAAGATATGTGATTTTCTGTAGACTTTTCTTAGGAGATTTCTGGGTAGAAATCTTTGTGCTCTTTTTGTGTCTGCTGTTTGTATTTTGTGTACAAGGAGAAAAATTAGTGACTAGCGGCAGAAGTAAGGCTTTGTATTTCCTGCCACTTCCTTACAGTAAAGTGCTTGCTGGGAGGAGGTGAAGTGAAGGTGGGTGAGGGAAAGTGGCTGCTGCAGAATGAATCACGTTGGCTGAAGTTAAGCAGAAAACCAACGACGAAATTTGTAGCTATACTGAGTAATTTTAAAACCTCCCATTTTCTGCAGAGACCCTGAAAACTAACTGCTGAGCACCATGTTCACAGCTTGATTAAGTACTCAGAACCCCTTTACACTACCCTGGTGAAGATGGAGTGAGAGGGAAGGGGGTAGGGGAGACTCATGTTTACCATGAAGTTTTAAATTCAAAGGGACTGAGTAAACTTAATTAACTGGAAAGAAAGGCTCAAAGCTAAATTAACATAAGTTTTGGGGAAATAAACGTACATTTTTGCACATCTCAGTCTCTATATAACCTATAAAACTTGTATCTGCTCAGTCACAAAATGTGGTGAGAAAGACCTTAAATAAAAACTCAGTGGTATGTGGATGCCCTGCTTCTGTGGATAAAGCTCCCTAGCCAAACAACCCTTCTCATCAAAGCCACCAAGCACAGTTTCTACTTATCCCTAAGTAGTGGGTTTCAGTTCCCTGCCAGCCTGCAGAATTACTCAAACAAAACAATCACAATCCAATCAAATCACAATCACCCCAACCAAGGGTCACTTTACCCCCTTCGTACTACAAAGCCTGCCTCCCACAGTCAAAGTTGTTCATTCTGTTCTGAGTGGCTCCGAGTGGTGGGGTGTCCTTCTCTCTGGGCCCTGAGTATGTCTATCTAAGAAATGGCTCAGTCTCATCTATCCAGCATTAGGCGTTGCTTACTGGGCCATCCCCAGAGCCCTAGGACAGGAAACCTTCCCTCAACAATGGGCTAAAGAGGAGGCAATTAAAATACAGAAACAGAAACCAGATCAAAGTCTGAACCACAGTTACCCCAAGAGCACAGTCGTCTCTTTGTGGCACTTAAAGATTATCCTACTAAATTTCTTAAAACAAAATCACCCTCAAAGTTTACCAGTATTTACCATCAGAAATAAAAATGCTAGCAGGTTCTCACTGGCTATTTGTTTTCTAAAAAAACAACAATAACAATAAAACACATAACAATAATAACAAGAAAACAAATAACAGAGTTGTTCATCTGGGCTTGGCCAGATTTGTAATATCAACTATGTGGTGGCACAAACAATGGGACAGTTCTGCTCAAGAAGAGTTTGCATTCTAGTCAGAGAAGTAGGATATATACATCTTGAGTGAATAACTGAAGAATAGGATAGTAATGAATTAAAGTACAATTGAATAATAGTAAGAACATTTACTAAGCACCTATTGTCTCTGAACTGAATCGTGTGGTGCTGTAGGATGAGCATTAGACTGCGAAACACTAAGTGGGCAGTTCAAGTTCACCAGCTGCTCTTGGAAACCTTATACAGGGTTGGCCTGTCAGAACTGGCTTAATGGCACACAACAACAACAAATGTATCGACTAGACAGTTCTGGTGGCTCAGTGACTAAGCAGTTGGCTGCTAACTGAAAGATCAGCAGTTCAAACCCACCAGGGAACCCTCCAGCCGCTCCATGGGAGAAAGATGTGGCAGTTTGTGTCTGGAAAGATTACAAGCTAGGAAATCCTATGGAGTAGCTCTAGTCTGTCCTATAGGGTAGCTATGAATTGGAACCTCAAGACAATGGGCTTTTATGCATGAATTTAGGAGCGCTGCTGGTGCAGTGCAGTGGTTAAGTGTTTAACTGCTAATGAAGGTTGATGGTTCAAACTTATTAACCCTCTCACGGAGAGAAAGATGTGGCGGCTTGTTTCCATTAACATTGTTGTTGTGAAGTGCTGTCAAGTTGATTCCGACCCAGAGCGACCCTGTATAGGGTTTCCGAGGAGCAACTGGTGAGCTTGAACCGCCGACCTTGCAGTTCAAATGGCTTTGCAGTCTGGCGCATTATCCCACAGCGCCACACTTTACAGACTTGGAAACCCCATGGAGCAGTTCCACCCTGCTCTACAGACTTGCTGTAAATTGGAATCACTTGACTATTATAATAGAAGTTTTTTTGTTTTGTTTTGTTTTGTTTTTTTGGTATGTACCAATTTCTAATCTCTCTACATTTATTAACTCATTTATGCAGACAATAACCTCTAGTCAAGGGACAATTATTCTTCCCATTTTACAGAAGAGGAAATGGAGACACAGAGGGTAGCATGCTCACTGGATTCCAAGTGAGCTGGCAGTCAAGTTCTCAGAGTTTTAACTGCTGAGATTTACTGCCTCTCTGAGTTCAAACAAGGCAGGGACCACATCCTCTGGGTGGCTTGTTGGAAAGAAACAGACTTTGAGTTGGAAAGAAACAGTTGTGAATAGTCAGAAGAGGAGGCTGGCTTCATGGGATGACCCCAGGCATGAGTGCAGTAAGGAAACCTGCACTTGGTGGTAGAAAGAAAATGGGTTTTGGATGATTTTCATCTTAGTTCAAGTCCTAGCTCAGCCATTTGGTCAACTTTCCCAAGCTTCGGTTTCTTTATCTGTACCCTAGTCACAGTTTTGAGTAAGAGATACATGGAGTGTTTAGTATAGAAACTGTCATATGGTAGGTGTTATAGAATAAGAAGGTGAGTCCTGCTGTGGAGCTGGAAGGTGAGCGCTGCTTCAGGTTAATGCCCTGGACTGTAAGATCGGTTTGAACCACAAGGTCGGTGGTTTAGGCTCACCTCAGAAACTCTATACGGGGTCGCTATGAGTGGGAACCAACTCAACAGCACTTAACAACAACAACAACAACAATTGTTGTATTGTTTTTAGAGCTGTGCTAAGAGAAGTTGTGTTAGGGAACAGGATAGGTAGGGGAAAGATCTTACAAATCAGAATATATAAAGACATACTAACAACTCAGGAATGCAATTATAACCATTCTGCCAATATTTTTCATGCTGAGGATTATGATCTATTAGTGGAATGATCTATTAGTGGACCATGATCTGTATAGGAGGTAGCAACACTTTTTTAAAGGGTATGTAGTAATTTGTCATTTTAAATCTAAATATATTTGGTACAATAGGACTAATATCACAGACGTTAATTTGATTCTTCAGGGCTTTGGAAATGGATTCTCTTTTGTTCTACCTCACTGCCATCCAGGGCTCAGCATCCAAGCCTTAGGTGATGCTAAAAAAGGAAAAGACAATCTAATGGTCACTTTATATGTGATGTATGTGAGGGGGCTTCAAAAATTTCATGGAAAAGTTGTATTACAAAATAATGGATTTTGTCCACAAATTTTGAAGCCCCCTATTATTTCCTGACCTTGGAATTCCACCAGATGTATATTTCTTCCTTCATTTCTTTTTTTAAATTTTTGATTATGAATCAAGTGAAGGTTAACAGACAAGATCATCAACTTTTCTTTCAACCAATCATAAAGCTTGTTTCATCTTAATGACTACAATCCCTTCTCTATAATAACAGTTATCCTGCTTCCTCCCTGTGGCTTCCCTTTTACATCTTATTTTTCACAAATCAAAAATATTTGATGTATAAATACAAGACAAAAAACACATATTCATTTAAATTTCCTAAGGGCACATTTTGCAAGCCAGCCTCCTGCCCACAGGCACACAGCTTTACTCAGTCCATAGGCCTAGTGCCGGCAGCTGCTCCTATTTCTCCATGCCACTGCCTCGGCCACTGTCTCTGCTATTGCAGCATTTCTAGTTAGGGATCTCACAATCCACTCATGCTCTTCCTTCTTCATGGTCTTGGGACCGTCTCTTTCTGAAACAAAAGATTAACTACTCCCCCCTCTTAGTTACACATTTACAGTTATAGTTGTGACAATTACAATTAATCCTGCTAACAGTTACTGATAGTGTAGTGGTTATGAATAGGGCTGTGAACTGCAAGGTCAGCAGTTCGAAACTACCAGCTGTTCCGTGGGAGAAAGATGAGGCTTTCTGTACCTGTAAAGATTTACAGCCTCGGAAACCCTGTATAGGGTTGCTATGTGTCAGAACTGACTCCATGGCACATAACCAACCAACCAGCCAACAGTTACTCACAACTGAATCATAAAATCCTGTCACCGACTTCCTCCAGCCCCTTTCACCAGATGCGTCTGGAAAAGAGTAAAACTTTTCGCTGGGGGTTCTATCTTACCAACTCATTCTGAAACTAAGCACACTCATGAAAGTTTGTATGTTAATTACTTCGTTCCTTTACAGCATCCCCATTTTTGATAACGAACGTGTAAATTGCCCAGTCTTATCAGCCCAGTCCTGTGGGTTAACGTGCTGCACTGCAAAGTTGGCTTTAGCCACAAGGTCAGTAGTTCAAGCTCACCAGACGCTCCTGCTATGTATGGATTGGAACTGACTTGATAACACTTAACAACAACAACAATCAACCCAGTGCAATGAGGGCATCCTTAAAAAAAAAACCCAACAGATTTATGCTCATAGAATTGCAATTTCAGAATGCATAAAGGGTCATAAACTAGTGTTTTATGTTTCTGAATTGTTTATGTCTATTTTTGTGTGTTTTATGTCTATGTAGGTAGGATCACTATATACAATTTATTTTAGTATGGATTGTGGTTTTAAAAACAAAAGGTTTAAAATCCACTGCTTTAGGTGTTATTGTCTTCCCCCTATTCCAGATATCCTGATATGTAATAGTGTGCCAGTGAAACCCAGTAAAACCTTGAAACACATGGCATTGTATTAAGTGCAGGTTATAAACCACAGCAGAGTGAGGCTTTGTGAGGTAGCCAGTGAGGTTACAGAGGCAAAATGAAGGGACTCATGTCTAGCAACGTGAGAGAAGAGGCATTCTTTTGTATGAGCCATGATTTCCTGCTTTCGACCTCAAAAAGCCATGTAGTGAAACTTGTTCTAAACCTGGCAAACTTAATCTTTACAACTCTGAAAGAGAATTTGTTTCAGTTTGAATCTTCCTAAAGAAATAAATAAGCCTGTGAGAAACAACCATTCTTATAGAACCCTATCGCTAATTTTGCTAAATAAAAGGAATTTTCCTCAATGATACTTTTGTTTTCTTCACCCACAGCACTTTCTAATCTAATCACTTGATATCTTGTGTCTGTAGAATTTCCTCATTCTTAGGAGGCAAGAGCTTGTTCTTCTTGAATTGTTGCCAGTGGTAGCCATAAAAGAAAAAACAAAACAAAAAAGCAAAGGGTGGGAAGTTGGAGGTAGGAATGCAGAAGATGTTTAATAATCACCTGTTAACAATGTGGACGTAGAAATCATTCTGCTCCGTAAGTGATAATCCTCTTTGTTTTCTACCAGATAGGTTATCATTCTGTTCCCTTAATACCAGTATCCCCCAAGCCCTCTTTCTTGCTCCATGCAGAAACAATTAGCCATACTTGATATCTGAGGTAAGGACCGCTATGGCTTTGACCCAGTTTATTACTGTTGTGTATCGAATGCTACATTTCTATTCCTAAAGGTAAAATTATTATTGTTTTCTAACGTATCTCTCACCTTAGTTCTCTTCTTGTCAGTTAAAAACTATCACCTTTTCACTTTAGCATAGTTATTTCAGAAGTTTCCCTCTATGAACCCCGTTTTTATTTCGTAACTTAATGTTCTACTCTGAATTTCTAGTAATTATTTTAACCTTGCTCAGTTCCCTCTGAGCAAGAGTCAGCTTCCACATCTCCAAACCCAAGTCCATCTACCAAATTAATTCTGTCTCCTTCTGCTCAAAGTTAGGAAATTGTCTCTTAACAATCTATTTGCTGTTTGGTTTCCCCCCTTAAAATCTAGTTAATGCAACTCTCTGCTTCTAGAAGAATGTCCTATATCCTGAATGCCAAATATAATCTTCCCTTCTTCTGATATATTTTCTAATATTAATTTTTAATACAGCAAACATATGGATTGGATTTCCAAAACCCCAACAACACAAACAACAATGGCAGGAGAGAAAGGATGCTAAAGAAACAAGATGTTATATTCAGTACCTGGTCCCCAACAACTCTGAGCATTTCAGTTACTCTATTTAACTATTTGATACTAGCCACATTCTTTTAAGTTTCTTGATCATGAAATCATTTTGTGTGAATGTTGGTATGAGGTGAAAGGTTCATTGTCGAAAGGTATTTATCATCTTGTAACATAGTCAAACATTGATTTATTGCATATTTAAAATATTTTTGACTTCTTGATTTGAAGAAAACAGCATACCAACTGTGGTGTAGTGAATTATTTAATAGACATAGTTGTAAGCCCCTGTCAAATGACTTTTCCCTGGCAGGTCTGAGTAAAAGAATGTGGGGGAAGATGCTGCTAGATTATATGCCTTCGTATCTATCCAGTTCAATAGAGAATGCTGTGGCAGGGGTGGCCCAACATATCATTTTTTTTTTTTTTTCATTCTGTATATTTTCATAAAAGGAATACAATTTTTGGGAATAACATATTGTAAAGTTAGACAAACGTAGACTAAAAACACTCTCTTTCTCTTCTACTGTGATTTTGGACCAAGAAAATCAAGATGGTTTAAACCACTTTGGGAGGTAGTGGTAGTTCCCTGGTAGAATTTTCACCTTCATGTGGAAACTCTGATTCAATTCTTGGCCCATGTATCTTGTGTATAGCCACTAGCCATTCGTTAGTGGAGGCTTGCATGTTGCTATGATGCTAAACCTGTTTCACTGCAAGACTAAGACCAACTAGGAAGAAAGACCTGGTGACTTACTTCTGAAAATCAGTCAATGAAAACCCTAAAATCACTATGGTTTGACTGGTCTGTATTGTTTTGCTGTACATGCAGTCACCATGAGTTAGGGCTGAATCAAAAGCAGCTAACAACAAAAACAATTCACTTCATAGACATTTCATTTTCACTGTGGTTAGCACTGAAACTTCTCTGCTTTGTAGATACATTATTGGTGTTCTGTCTCTTATTCAGTGTCCTTCGTATGCCAAGGATTGTCTTAGGTACTCTGCATACATTTATTCTGACATTCCTAAAAGGTAGAGATCATTTATCCATGTTTTCCTGGTGAGGAAACAGTCAGAGAGATTAAGTGAGCTCCTTAGTATAATAAACTGTGAGGTCAAAATACAGAGTAGATGTCTTGGGCAACAAGCCAGAACTTTGCCTACTATTTGTTGTTGTTAAGTGCCATCGAGTCAGTACTGACTCATAACAACCCTATGCATAGCAAAATGAAACACTGCCTGGTCCTGTGCCAACCTCGAAATCATTGCTACACTTGAGTCCATTGCTGCTGCCACTGTGCCAAGCCATCTTGCTGGGGTCGTCCTCTTTTTCATGGACCCTCCATTTTACCAAGTATGATGTCTTTCTCCAGGGACTGATAAAATATTTGGAGTATGAGAAAAGATTTCTGGCCATTCTGGCTTGTAAGGAGCATTCTAGCTGTACTTCTTCCAACACAGATTGGTTTGTTCTGTTGGAAGTCCATGCTACTTTTAATATTCTCCTCCAAAACTATACCTCAAATATGTCTTTGGTCTTCCTTATTTATAGTCCAAATTTCATATGTATGAGGCGATTGAGAATACCATGGCTTCAGTCAGGTGCACCTTAGTCCTTAAACTGACATCTTTGCTGTTGTATCCTTTAAAGCGGGCGTGTGCAGCAGATTTACCTAATGTAATACGTCATTTGATTTCTTGACTGCTGCTTCCATGAGTGTTGATGTTTGATCCAAAAAAAATGAAGTCTTTGGCAACTTCCATATTTTCTCCATTTATCTTGATATTATTTATTGGTCCAATGGTGAAAGCTGTGGTCCTTGATCTTCATCAGTATTTTAAGCCCTCTTCACGTTTAGCAAACAAGGTTGTATCATCTGTATATTACAGGTTGTTAGTGAGTCTTCCTGAAGTCTGATGCCACTTTCTTCTTTTTATAATACATTCTCTGGGATTATTTCCTCAGCATACAGATTAAATAAGTATGATGAAATAATACAACACTGGCTTGCACCTTTTCTGATTTTAAACCATTGTTTCCTTGTTATGTTCAAACAACTACCTCTCGTTCTATGTACAGGTTCCTCATGAACACAATCAAGTGTTTTGGGATGCTTATTCTCAGCAATGTTATCCATAGCTTGTCAAGTTCCACATAATTGAAAGCATTTGCACAGTCAATAAAGCACAGGCAAACATCTTTCTGGTGTTCTCTGCTTTCAGCCAAGATCTAACTGACAACAGCGATGGTATTCCTCACTCCACATACTCATCTGAAGCCTGCCTGAACCTTTGGAACTTCTTTGTCAATGTATGGTTGCAGCCATTTTTGAATTAACTTTAGCAAAATTTTACTTTTGCTAAATGTGATATTAATGAAATTGTCCTATGATTTCTGCGTTCCATTGGATCACGTCTCTTTGGAATGGGCCACGATATGGGCAAAAAAAAAAAAATGGAATGGACAGAAAATATGGGCAAAAAATTGGCCATGTAGCTGTCTTGCAAATTTCTTGACTTATATGAATGAGTTCCTCCAGTGCTGCATCAGTTTGTTGAAAAATTTCAATTTGTATTCCATCAATTCCTGGAGCCTTGTTCTTTGCCTTCAGTGCACCTTAGACTTCTTGCTTCAGAGTCGTTGGCTCTTGATCATGATGCCTCTTGAAATGGTTGAACATCGACCATTTCTTTTCAGTACAGTGCCTCTGTGTATTCCTACCTTCTTTTGATGCTTTCTGTGCTATTCGATATTTTGTTCATAGAATCCATAGAATTTTTCTTCAGCTCTTTCAGCCTGAAAAATGCTGAATGTGCTCTTCCCTTTTGGTTTTCTAAATCTTTGTACATTTCATTATAATATTTCACTTTGTCTTCTCAAACTACCTTTGACATTTTCTATTGAACTCCTTTACCTCCTCATTTCTATTTGATTTAACATCTGTACACTGGAAAGCAAGTTTCAGAGTCTCTTCTGACATCCATTTTTTGTTTTTTCCTTCTTTCTTGTCTTCTTAATGACCCTTTGCTTTCTTCCTCATGATGTTCTTCATGTTGTCTCACAACTCTTCTGGTTTTTGGTCAACAGTGTCTAATGCATCAAATCTATTCTTGAGATGATTTCTAAATTTAGGTGGGATATATTCATGATCATATATGGCTCTTGTGGACTTGTTTTAATTTTCTTCAACTTCAGCCTGAACTTGCATATGAACAATTGATAGTGTCTTCCACAGTCTGCCCATAGACTTGTTTTGGCTGATGATATGGAGCTTTTCCATCTTCTCTTTCCACAGATGTTGTCAATTTGATTTCTGTGTATTCCACTACTTTTTACTGAAGCTTAATTTCTCACTGTTACATTTTTAATGTCTGAAGACTGCGCCATTCAATATCATAGCCATCAGCTACATGAAAACAGAGAAAAGAATGAAGTTGTCAAAGATTTCATTTTACCTGGCTCCATAATCAACATTCATGACAGCAGCAGCCAAGAAATCCAATGATGTATTGCACTGGGCAAATCTGTTGCAAAAGACCTCTTTAAAGTTGAAGAACAAAGAAGTCATGTTGAGGATTAAGTTCCACCTGCCCCAACTCATGGTATTTTCAATGACCTCATATACGTGAAGAAGCTAGACAATGAATAAGAAAAAAAAAATGGAAGAATAAAACATTTGAATTATGGAGTTGATGAAGAATATTGAGTATACCATGATGTGTCAAAAAAAATGAACGAATCAGTTTTAGAATAAGTATGTTGGGATTGCTCCTTAAAAGTGATGATGGCCAGACTTTGTCTCATGTACTTTGGATGTGTTATCAGGAGGGAACAGTCTCTGGAAAGGACATCATCATGCTTGATAAATTAGAGGGTCAGGGAAAAAGAGAAAGATCATTAATGAGGTAGATTGACACAAAGGGCTCAAACATAATTGTGAGGACAGGACAGGACCAGGCGGTGTTTCTTTCTGTTGTCCATATGGTCAGTATGAGTCGGAACTGACTGGACTGCACCTAGTAACAAGGGCAATGACAATAGGCCACATGTAAGGAGCCCTAGTGGCACTGTGGGTTAGTTGGGTTAAGCACTGAACTAATCAAATGGATCATGGGAGAAAGAAAGATGAGGCTGTCTGCCCCGGTAAATCTCAGCAGTCCTATCTAGGGTTGCAATGGGTTGTAATAAACTTGGTGGTGGTGGGTTTGGTTTGGTTGTGGTTAACCATGCCAAGACTGAGCACTTGAAATGTGATTAATCCCAACTGAGATATGGATTTCAGATAGTTAATTTGAAAAATAATCTAAACTATGTTAATAATTTAAAAATATTGATGATGTGTTGAGTTGATAATATTTTAAGCATTTGGGGTTAAATGAAATATATTATTTGAATTGATTTTACCTGTTTCTCATTACA
>NW_006408535.1:8325572-8349259 GCF_000296735.1 Chrysochloris asiatica | reverse complement strand
CCATTCTGTCTAGGACATTCTACTGTGATCTGGATCAGAGTGGTCAGTAGTGCTGGCAAAATGCCATCTAGCTATTCTGGTCTCAGGGTAGTGAAGAAGGATGTGTTTCATGTGATCCATTTAGTCCTTTGGACTAATTGTTTCCTTGAATCTTTGATATTCTTCACTCTTATTTTCTCCAGAAGAGGAAAGACCAATAGTAGTATCTTAGATGGCCACACACAAGCTTTGAAGACATAAGGCACTACTCACTGAAATAGGATGCAGAACATTGGCTTTGCAGACTGTATTATACCAATTGATCTAGATGTCCCCCATGACTGTGCTCCTGTCTCCAAGCCCAGTGACTCATTTTTTTCAGGATGTTTGGTTATGGCTATGAAGTTTTCAAAACTCTGCCTCCTGTGTGCTCTACTAACGAGTATATTATAGTGCATACAAGCATGTATGTAGAAATATCCTCTACCAAACCTGTATATACTCAGGAGTAGACTTCCATTAGCTTTCCCACATCTATTGAGCTTGTGTATATATCTATGTGTCTACTTATAAAATTTTTGTTGTTAATAGTATTGTAGAATGTGTATTTAATAGTATTTCCTTTTGTTGTCTTCTACTCTTGTATACCTCCCAGCGTCTTCCTTTGCCTTGGTCACATTGTGCTGGCCTCCCCATTATTGTGTATTGTCTTTCCCTTTACCCAAGTTAACACATCTATTAATGCATACCATTAATACTACTCTCTGGCTAGTTAGTTACCTTCCCTTTCAATCCCATCATTGGAAATCATCAAAGAATGTTTCTTTCTGTGTATAAATCATTCCTTGACTTTTTATAATCATGATCTAATATAATATTTGTCCTTTATGATTGATTTATTTAACTCAGTGCATCAAACATTCTTGTTGTTTTGTTGATCTTGAGCAAACGTTTCAGAGGTCCCACCAATTCATTAGAATGACTGCATGAAGAAAATAAATGTAAAAATAGTGGGGTTTTCTACTTAGATTGCCTATGAGTGTCAAATTCATGTTGGTTCTTTTAAAAAATTATACCAAATGAAATGTTTCATTGTATTTACTTAACTCATTCTATTACATGGTTATTCCTTCATTCATTAATAATAGCAGGTCTGTGTAGTAGGCACTGATGGTGACTCAAATGAGACATGTTACCAGGTCTCAAAAAGTTCATGCAAGCAATGTATGCAAACAAATATAATATGAGGTAAAATGTGAATTTGTTTCTAGGTGATAACAACTGAATACTTTTCAGGGTATAGATAAGAATGAACCTTCCTCCAGATAAAACCGATGTTATAATTATTATTGTCTGTGAGGAAAAGCAGGGAAAGCCTTTAAAAATGAGGCATAAATTGGGCTGAACTTTGAAGGATGAAGGGAAAATATTTAAGGAAAAAGAAGAGCATCTTTGGGCAATAGCAGAGGTTGGCAAGTTGGGCCGGAATATACCATGTTTGTGAATGACACAGGAAATAGAAGCTGAGATCAGGAAGGTAGGTGTAGATCAGATTAGATGTGATCCTTCAATGCTAGCCTGAGGAATGTCTACTCTTTTATCTCTGTGCTTTTTCCATAATAAAGATAAATAACATATGGAATACAATAACAAGACATAAAAACTGTTAGACTCAGAGAAATACAAAATGAAAAAAGGAGTACCTGTCTTGGGAAAGAATAGATGACATAACTGAGTAAAACTGCTTATTAGATTCCTTGTGGCCAAAGCTAAAAGGGAGGCAAGACGGATACTAATAAGTACTGTTCTACATAAGGGCAAAAAGGATCAGATCTTTAGGAGAAGTATGACGTTAAAAAAAAAAAAAAAAAATTCACATGGTCTGAGTAATGGGCAGAAAATTCATCAACCAGATAGATTTGTTTTTTTGACTTTTTATAAGATCAGGGGAAAATACTTTATAGGCTGATGCTTTTCAAAGTTTACTGTGCGTATAATCACTTTGTATCTTGTAATGCAGATCCTGAATCATTAGATCTGAGGTAAAGCCTGAGATGCAGCATTTCTAACATGATTCCACTGATGCAGAAGCTGAGCACACTCTGAGAAACCAGGGTCAGTTAAGAGCAAGGTCCATTAAAGCAGGGAATCATCAAAAAATGATGCATACAGTATTTATTTCATTATAACTACAAGTGTACTCATTTGCAATCTTTTGGTGTGGAGCCAAGGCCTTCTATTTTAATTAGATTGTGAGTAAAGAATGCTTCTAAGTTTTTACATTTCTATGCATTTTCCTGTGTTTTTAAAACACTTGTTTAGTATAAGTCTAGATTGAGAGCAATTTTAGTAACTAATTTATAAATTGTATCAAAAGCAATCAAGGAAGTTTCAACTAAGTTTTCACAGATAATCTCTTTTGATGCTTGTATTTAATCACTTCGTATGATATTAAACAATTTATAAAACTATAATAGCAAAATTTAAAGTATATGTAGATTTAAGGAAAAGCACAGTTGTGTCTTGATAGGTAATTAACAGTTGGAGACAGAAATGCTCAGTTTGAGAATTCAACTAGCTGTGGATTTGTCTCAGTATGGTTTTTGGAAGGAAAGAGGAACATCTGTTAACCAGATTAAATTGGTTAAGTGGAGGTCAGCTAATGCAACTCTAAGAGAAGAGAGTCCAAGAATTCAGCTTCCAGATAATTAGGCTGTACAGAGTACAGAAAAGTCTGGGTGGGCAGTGTGTCCTCCACAATATTCCATATAAGTTTCATCTTGACTTTCGATAAGTGTTGGGACAGGAGTTAATTCAGTGTTGGGCTTTATGGCAAGCCTTTTGAGGAGGCACAATGCTAGGAGCCTCTTGACTATTGTCCTCATTCAGAGTGGGTTTGGTGAATGGTAATTATTGACTAAATAGCCTTTCCCAGGTCTGGAACGTTCAGTTCATCAGGAATGCGTCAATTCTCAGTGACTTTTAAGTCTATAGACTCTGCTCCAGCTAGGCTCTATGTAGGAGAGGGGCTCACGAAGGAACCAAAGTTTTCAAACCTAACTACGTAGAGAGAAGTGATGGAATAGGACAAAATATTTTCAGCATGTAAGATACTAAGGATCATTACCCAGAATGCGTAAAGAACCCCTACCTAGGTCTGTTGTTGTTAAGCGCCACCAAGTCAGTTTCAACTCATAGAGACCTTGCACAGGGTTTTCAAGCATGGCTGGTGGGTTTCAATCACCAACCTTGTGGTTTGTAGTCCAGTGCTTATCTACAGTGCCACACCAGGCCTGCTCCTACCTAGGTTAGAAGAAAACAAATTTAATTTTCAAAGAAGTAAAATTTCTAAATGCGTAATTTAATGAAGAAGTTCTCAGGGAAAGTGAACTATCAGATTAACAAAAATGTAAAAGATTTATAATGTGGAGTATCGGTAACTATATGGGTCAAGGGACAAGCATACACTATTGTGATTGTGCCAGTTGATAAAGCTTTTTTAAAGGATAATATCACAGTTTTCATTTATTAAAAAATTTTGTTGAATACCCCTAGACTCTCCCGCTCTCTGAGATGGGAATATAACAGTAAAAAAAAGTCTGTAGGATAGGCACTGGACTGCTAACCATAAGGTTGGTGGTTCAGTTGCTCCTAGGAAACCCTATACAAGGTCACTAAGAGTCAGAACCAACTCAACAACACAACAACGATAACAGTTCTCATGAAACTTACCTTTTATTGGAGGGAGATAGTAAATATATGTCTGGGGTTATAAAAACTAAGAAGGAAATAAAGCAAGGAATAGACAGGAATGACAAAGGTAAGGGCAATTTATTATAAAATGGTCAGGGAAGGTTTTCAGTAAGGTGGTGTTTGGCTATTTGCATCTGTCAGGAGAGTGATTTATGTCTGTGAGTTATTTACATTTGCTGAAAGAATGATTTATAACTATAAGCATGTTGTTTTCAAGTACCGTCGCGTTGGTTCTGCCTCATAGTAACCCTGTATAGGGTTTCTGAGGCTGTAAATCTTTGTGGGAGCAGAAATCCTTATCTTTCTCCCAGAGTAACTGGTGACCCGAATCACTGACCTTGTGTTTTGCAGTCCAGTGCTTACCCTATAGAGCTACCACATGGGATAGCAATAGCTTTAAGACCTATTGTTAACTGAAAGTATGAAGTCATAAAAACATATCTGAGGTATAATCCCCTTTATGGTAAAAAGAAAAAAAAATATATGTGTGTATTTAAATATAAATACAACCGAAAAGTAGATAGCTAGATATAGGTGGACCAAACTTCTAATTTTGGTTATTTCTGAGGTTAAATTTGTTTAGGCAGGCAGCATTAGGAAGGAGGGGATATATAATATATGCTGTGTAATTAAAAAAGAAAGAGAAAGAAAATACTAGAAAGACACAGTAACATTTAAACAATATTAAAATAATAGTGTATGATGGCAATGATAAAACATATTAAAACATTTTATTAAGCAAACATTTGGAGATTATGACCTTTGAAAAAATATGTTGGCTTAAAAAAAAAAGTAAATGATGTTAATACTTCTCAGCTAGGTGATTTGATGTCTTTGAGGGAATCATAGTTTGTACATACTCTATCTACTTGTGAGGCTGCGGCCACTTAACCTCTCTTTGTATCAGTTTTCTCATCTTCTTAGGGTTATTGTGAATAATAAATGAGTTGATTGTCATGCAGTGTTCAGACCACTGCCTGACATGAAGTAAGTACTTAATGTTGTTGTTAAGTGCTGCTGAGTCTATTCTGTTTCATAGCAAGCTTGTACAGAGTTTCAGAGGAGTGGCTGGTGAGTTTGAACCACTGACCTTATGATTTAAATGACCTTGGGGTCCAGTGCTTATCCTACAGTGCCTCACCAGGACTCAAAGTACTTAATAGATGGAAACAATTAAGAAGGGCCTCAGTTTTACCATATTAGGGCTCTTAGGGCTTAACACAGGCAGGCTGCCTGAGCTCAGAGGATGGGACACCATGACTTGCTTAGCATCTCAAATATGTATGAAGTAAAAACGAAAACAAAACACAGAAAGTACATATATGTGTGTGTTTGATAATGGATCAGAGTTATACTGGCTTCTGTGTGGCATTGTTGTTAAGTGCCATCGAGGGGGTTCTGACTCAGAGTGACCTGTGTTTCCAAGGAGTAGTTGGTGGGTTTGAACTGCCGATCTTGTGGTTCAAATCTATCTTGTGGTCCCATGTATTATCCTGCAGTGGCTCACCAGGACTCCAGGCTGTGTGGTCTAGGAGTCAGGAAACAATTGTGGACCTGAGTCAGACACAATGAGTTTCAGGTCCTGACTTCACTACTTAATAGACTTCACCTTTGTTCACTGAAAAATAACCAGGTCTCCAGACTCTTCTCTGGTGTGCTATTTGCACTTATGGAGAGAGGAAAAAGAACAGGCATGCCTTCTTTCTTTCTTTCACTGACATTTGCCTTACTATGCTGCACAACTGGTCTTCAGTCGCTTTTCTAGATTTCTAGGCAATGGTGTAAATTTGCACATGTTAAAGCTAGTAATTTGGGCTTTATTATAAACTACGAGACATTTTTAAGGTTCTAGGAAGTGGCTTTCAAAATATGCCCATTTACCCCTTTCACTGAAAATGGTAGGTGTAGGTGATCCATTTAATTTTGCCCTGCCAGAACTTCTTCCCTGTTGAGGGAAGAGCAGACTCAGATTTTCCCATTATTCCACTAAGCACCCCTTTTGTTCTTGCTTCCCCAGTGCATCCCCTATTTATTTTGCCTCTCCAGAATAAAGTTGCTATATCAGCCAAGGTGTAGAATGAGCTCCCCAGGAGTTCACCTTGGCAGTGCCAGGTCACCATGCCTTAAGAACTCTAGAGATAAAGCCAGGTACATACATTCCCAGTCAATAAGCCGTAGTCTTGATCTCTCAAATCTCAGAGAGTGCAGAATGGCTACATATCATTTGTGGAGCTAAAAACTCAGCATAATTTCTCTAACCTTAAACTTTATCTTCTTTTCTGTCCCCGCTCCCTCCCCCCTCTCCCCCCCATTTATCTCTTCTTTTTGCTCAGCTCTTGTCTTCATTATTTGCTGTTTCTTCTCTACACTTCCTGTATTCTTTCCACTCTATATCCTGTGTATCACACTCACCAATTTTTGTCCACATCTTAACATTTATTCTAAGATCCTGGTGTGTGTTCAAAATTAAGAATATCTTACACACTCATAAAAGTTTTCATTTACCAAACTACAGCAGACTTACTTAGCCAGATTGCCCTTTCTCCATGCAGTCTTAGTGACCATTCTTTTTACATGCTTCACAGTGTTTGTGAGAAACATCTTTGGGGAATGAGTTGTAACTTATTGGGAGAAATTAATTTTAGTAAATACTTAAGTACTCTCATAATAATGGAATAAGCAAAATTTGTCTCTGTCCCTGAGTGTTTAAAAATTTAAGCCTAATAGCGGTAACAATATTCCTGTTGGATAGTTGTTCCAGAATTAAGATGCTTTTAAAGACTCAGGAGAGTTTCTTTAGATGTTTCTTGGCTCATGACTGTTATGACAGATGCTTGTGTATTCTGTTCTTGACACTTGGTGTTACATAGGCACCAGAGTGGTCAAATTATTAATGAGGAAGAAAAAAAAAAAAAAAAAAAAGCAGTGGCTTTATAAAGTTCATTTATTGTCCTTACCAGGGTTGTTTCATTGTTTATTAATAGGAAATATTAATGAGGATTTAAAAAATAAGCTTGTGGTCTAATTAGATGAAATTGAAAGCTGATTGCTGCAGACATAAATGATCTTTGAGGTATTACTGATTCAACTAAATCTCAGATGCCTGATTTGTGCATCCTGTTGATGATATTATTCTAGTGAAGAAGGTTTGGGGAGACTGGGGATGAGTAAGAAAATTGGTTTTGCTCACAACCTAATGATAACACTTGAGGGTAACATAAAACAATAGCAACAAAGTTGAGATGGGTCATTCAACTCTTTCTCCAAGATGTGGATCATTAAGTGCTCAGCTACATGAAGAAGAAATAAATTGCTAATTTGTACCATTAAGGCTAATGTTCTCATCCAACATTAGACTGACAGACATCTTACAGGATGCAAGTCAAGCTACACTGGCTGGTGTGCTCTTCTGGCTTGGGTCCTAGGTTGCCTCTTTGCAGGAACAGTGGTAGGAAAGAGGCCAGCACAATTGCCATGTGGTATCTCCACTTCTCTAGCATCTGTAATCCAAGCTGCAAGGTCTTGCTATTCTTTATCTCCATCAAGACTGTGCCAAAGTTATTTTTTTAAGCCTTCATTCAATGAAATTGGCTATCCAACAAAGTATAGTTAGAGAAAAGGAGAGTACATACCCTGAAATGTGTTTCTTTGCCTTGTATTGCTGTTGTTGTTATGTGCCTTACAGTTGGGTCCGACTCATAGCGACCCTGTACAGGGTTTCTGAGGGTGTAAATCTTTACGGGAGTAGAAAGCCTCATCTTTCTCCTGCTTGTCTTGTATAATGTCCCAATCTTTATTTTTTCATGAAGATGCTGATTTGGGAGAAGGAGTAATTCTTTACTATCAGAAATTGAAAGGAACGGAAAAACACTAAAGTGAGTTTTACTTATATAGAAAGCAAGAGGTCAAGATCATAAGTTATGAGAATGCTGCACTGACCAAACACTTCACCATTCCTCAGACCCAGAAGCCAAGCTCATTTAGGACAATTGCCAGTGTACAAGCCAATGTGTTCGGGTCCATTTAATCATAGCCCAGTCCAGTAGGTCAGCTCTGGGCTGTGATCCAAGAGGACTTTACTGAGTCTGTGGGAGTCAGAGCAGTCTCTGGCTTTCTAATAGTGAAACGAATCATTTCAGGAGCAGGTATGCATCTGCCAGTAGCCAGGGTCCCATCCTTACAATTAATTCTGAAGGCTCTGGGTTTGCATTTGCCAATTGCAAAGTACTGAACTGTCATCAAAGCCTTATGTGACTCTGTTGTTTTTTTCTTTAGCTAAAAAAAATAATAAAAATTAATGCCCTTCAAAAAAGCATTTATGTAGTGGTTTTAATAACATTTATTTAAAAATGAATCGTGATGAATATCATGTGATGGATAATAGAAGAATTCTACCTATATTCTGAGAAAAACATGGTCTTAAAACGTAGGCAGAAAGGGCCACTGAGAAGATATGAATTGCCCAAAAAGCAGCATCTCATAGCAGAGAGGACAAAAGCCAGGGCTTAAGAAGGCATGTCTTTCAGATTTAATTTTATTTTAATTGTCTAAATGTCAAGTTCCAAGTCATAGTGAACTAGTGTAGGTATAGGGTTTCCGAGAAGCAGCTGTTGAGTTTGAACTGCCAACCTTGTTGCTCAAACTGACCTTGAGGTCGAGTGCTTATCCTACAGTGCCATACCAGGACTTTAAATGCCAAGCATAACATAATTATGTACCTGCAAAGAAATACAGCAGATCCATTCCCAAGATATATTGTAAAGTTGAAAAAAAAAGAAGGAGCAAGGTGTTGCAATTGTATATGTTACCTTTAGTGTATGTCAGGATGGAAAAATGAGAATAGATATTTGATTTGTATGAATTTACACAAAGAAACCTTGGACCAATAACAATGAAGCTAATAAAACTGAAGGATTGGAGTAGTTGGGTTAGAAGCAGGAGCATGACTCCTCTGGGTATACATTTGTACTGCTTTATTTGTTGAATAATGTAAATGAATAACCTATTCAAGAAAAAAAAAATGTAAACATGCACACACACACAATTAGATGTTTTCTGGAAAACAATGCCATTTGGAATATGAATATTTGCTGGGGAAATGTAAAGCAGGACATCTGAAAATGAGCATCACATGGCAGTGTTTCGTTCTGTTGTGCATTAGGTTACTTACGAGTTGGTACTGCCTTGATGGCACTTATCAGCAACAGCAATCACAATGTGATTCGGTAGACAGATCATTGTCCCGAGAAGCAGGAGATATGGATTCAAGTCCCAGTTTTGACATAAACTACTTTGACGTCATTTAACACTGGATTGGCATATAGGCTTAATGTCAGAAGCCCATCGTATTTATCATTAAATATGAAGAGTGCCTAGATCTTTGTCTGGAGAGAGATTTTAAGACTACGTCCCAGTTCAGTAGAAATGATTGTGTTTTTCTGACTTGCGATCTCTGCTGTGGATATAGAATGGGGGAGGGCCAGGATACAAGCCATAAGTTTGTCCTTCTTTTCTCTCACCTACAAGATAGGAGCTTAGGCCAGATGATCATTGAAACTACTCATGGTCCTGAAATGTTTATAATAAGCACTGAATATTCCACACGGATAAAACGAGGAAGGAGGTCAGAATCCAGTCATCTCTGATGCTAAAATTAAAGGCAGGGCAGATTTCTGTTAAATAAAATGTAAGATAAAGTATGTTTCAGAAAATTCCATCCAACTGTGGCTGAAATGATGCAGCATTCAGTACTACCTACTCATTCTGTTGGAAGGTAGGTAGGGCAGTGATGCAACACTTTCTCAGAGAAACTTGCTGGAAGTGATTCTTGGAATATGGCAGGCTTGACAACTCCCATTCCCAGGTCCATGCCTGGAACATGCATGCTAACAACTAAAGGAAATCCACTGGAGGCAATGTGATAGTGCCTCTGAGGCCTTAGTTCCCTGTGGTGCTGGGCAATGATCAGTGACTGACAGAAGAGGAGAGAGGATTCATCTCTTCTTAAATCTGGAATGAAAACCAGATTTGGTGACTCTTTCAGGGTCCAGCTGTGAATACTCTGTGAATAGTCTTGGAAAGTTGCTGCCCTGTCTCCTTGCTATGTGTGGAAGTCTTTGGAGACTTGGCGGTGAAACATTTTAAGGCTCTTGTTACCAGGAGTCTGCAGAGAGGTGAAATGCACTTGAAACCTCACCTAAAACCCATTGGAGATGGTTGTTGTTGTTGTTGTTGTTGTTGTTGTCAGGTGCCATCGAGTCGGAACCGACTCATAGCGACCCTATGCACAGCAAAACGAAACAATGTCCGATCCTGGGCCAACCCTACCACCGCTGCCACACTTGATGCCATCAATGATGCCACCTGGCTGATCCATCTCGTTGGGGGTCTTCCTCTTTTTCTCTGACCCTCCATCTTACCCAGCATGACATCCTTCTCTAGTGACTGTTCTCTCCGGACAATGTGTCCAAAATTGGAGATGGTAGTTTCCTATAATTATAAATCAGCAAATGAAAAAATGTTACAAAAGAAAATTCAGTGGTCAGAAAACAAGTATTACAACAAATTATCAGATTTTATTTTTAGATCAATCTTCCATATTTGATGTGTTATAATTAAAAACATTTCTTTCTGTTCTTGGTTTGCTCCAATTGAATTATTGAATTAAGCTGCCAAATAATAAGATAAGGAATTGAGTCTTTCTTGAATCACTGTTGCTCACTGAGTGAGGGATTTTGAGTCTCTTTAGGAATGAAAATGAACATTTTATTGTGAAGTTTGTGATCATTTTAAAGTTAGTAATATGCATAAAGCAACTTTGAAAATTTCAGCATTGAAATATGTATTGCATTTTATCTTCTATTATGGAACCACACATGCTGTCATGAGTAAAATTTGTCTTTCCTGAATCTGTAAACTTAGTTGTCATGTAAGAATGAAATGGTCTCATTTCTCTGTAAAGCTTTGTATTTAAGTCATTGAGCTAAGCCTGCACTGATTTCTTGGATGCCTTCATGCATTCTTCATCAGGTTTATTCACATTGTTGAAGAAGGACAATCTGCTTGAAAGAACTTCATACACTTTTACCTTTATTGTCATGCAAGATTCAAGTGTGTCAATGATGTAGGATGTGGCTACTTAAAATTGATCTCTGGTGTGCAATACTTAGGAAGTACCTCTGTCATTCACTTATTTCTCTCTAATGCTTCTTCTGTGATGGTTTATTGCTTGATGCGTGTTTGGTAGTATCTGTTTTGATGTGTTTACAAAATCTTCTCTTAAATTATGTAAATATCTTGTTGATTGGTAGAGGCATGTGCATTTCTTTACATTTACTTCTGATTCCTGTTGTACACTGAGGGCTTTTGAGAGCTTGACTTATCTAATAAAAATGATGTAATAGATTATTCCTCATAGTGGTGATGATGTGTCACTTGAATCAGTTCTGACTCATAGAGACTCATTCAGAGGAAGGGCTGGTAAGTTTGAACTTCCGACCTTGTGGCTCCACTGACCATATGGTCAAGTGCTTATCCAGTAGCGCCACACCAGGAGTCCAACCAACATAAATACATGTTTTCATTTTGTTGGTGATGTTTATTTTCAGTTTCTCTTTAAGTATTTCTTCTTTTGTGTCTGATCTTCAGCAATATTTTCTAAGGCATCTAGAATGAATCTATGAATGCACTTCTTGCTATGGTCTGTGCTTCCTAATGTGTATAAGAAAAGCATTTTAATACTCAATCATCACCTAAATGTTTTAAGAATTGCCCATCAGTGAGTAGAGGCAGCAAAAGGTGTATAGAGTAACTGAACAACAGAAAAAATAAAATCAGCTGCTTCCTGACAAGAATTCACTCTCCTATGTCTTATAAGATTAAGCACATAGTATGAAAATGGCATATTGATTGGATTCTAAACTTTTCTGTTACATACCTTTTTAATGCCCTGACAGATTGGCAGCATTGTCATAAGACTAGCCCCTGCACTTAGAAAAATCTATTTTTCAAACTCCACATAAATAGTGAAGTACTTGATTTGCAATTTCTTCACTGGTATGAATTTTTAAGCAAGTAAATATGATAAATTGCTTGACAAATTTTCCATCTGTTGGAGATAAGTATCTTAAAAGAATACTTATTTGGTAGGTATTAGAATTATCAGGAGTGGAATCTACAAACTAAAATATCAAGCTATACTTGTTGTTAAGTGCTGTGGAATCCATTCTGACTCAGCAATTCTGCATAAGGTATCTGAGATTGTAGATCTTTGTGGGAACAAAAAGCCTCATCTTTCTCCCACAAAATGACTAGTGAGCTTGAACTGCCAACTTTGTGGTTTGCAGTTCAGTGCTTATCTTACACTGAAAATAGTTAATTGACTTTATTACTAACTAAGTTTAATAACTCTTCACACATTGTTTTAGATATACGAGGGAGCTTGAAAAATTTGTGAAAAAATTTCATTATCTTTCTATATCTTTTTTCCATGAACTTTTTGAAACTCCCTCATATATGATGGGTTGCCCTTTCCTGTGTCTTTGTTACCATATATTGAAATGTGACCTGCTAAAAACACATCAAACTTAGCAACATTGCATTGGGCAAATTTGCTGCAAAAGACCTCTTTAAAGTGCTTAAGAACAAAGCTGTCAATTTGAGGACAAAGGTGCACTTGACCCAAGCTATGGTATTTTCAATTGCCTTATGTGAATGTGAAAGCCTGACAATGAATAAGGAAGACCAGAAAAGAACTGATGCATTTGCATTATGGTGTTGATGAAGAGTATGGAAAGTGCCATGGACTGCTAGAAGCAAATCTATCTTGGAAAAGAGGGACAGCCAGAATGTTCCTTAGAAGCAAGTATGTCGAGACTTTATCTCTCATACTTTGGATGTATTATCAGGAGGGACCAGTCCCTGGAGAAGGATACCATGCTTTGTAAAGTGAAGGGTCAGTGAAAAAGAGGAAGACAGCAATGAGATGGATCAACAAAAGAACAGCAACAATGGGTTCAAATAGAACAATTGTGAGAATGATGCAGGATCAGGCAGTGTGTCACTGTGAGTCAGAGCCAACTGGATTGCATCTAGTGACAACTACAACAGCAAGCAACAAGTTCAAGTAAACCCAAAAAACTTTCATTTTGTGGGAATGTAAACTTTTCATTTCTTCCTCTAATAAGTAGTCCATATTCAATTATTTTTATAACGGCAGCAAACAACCTCTTACAAATGACTCTACAATACTCTATTCTTCATAAATTTGTTTCCAGTTTATGAGTTAAGTCAAACCATGTCTTAAATTCAAATATGACAGCATATAATCTCTCTTAAATGAACTGTTTTCATGTTCATCAGTTATACTAGAGTTGTATCAATTGCTAAATCCATTCATAGCAAATTGAGATTTAAATTATTTAGTACTGAATAGTCTGGAACAAAACAATATACAAGAGTCAACTGATGGAGAATACAGTATCCACTCCTCTTATAATTTTCACCATTAGCTGAATATCCTAGAGTTATATTCTGTTTACACAACCTAATTTGTTGATTGTCCAGAAATGTTCAACATGCATTTTTTTTTCATCTCCCTATTTAAAAAACAAACAAAATTTTAATTGTGAATTGGGTCAAGATTTAAAGAGTACATCCGTTTTTCAGTCAGCAATTTATTCACAAATTTTGTTTCAAATCGTGGATTGCAGTCCCCACAATGTAACATCATTTATACTACTTCCTCCCTGTGTTTCCTATTTCCATTACTTCTTCTTTACTAACCTTCGGGAACTTTGTCCTTGGTAAAATGCTGACCTTTGGATCTTAAATAGTTAATTATTCTAAGGTATGGGTACTTCCCTTGTGTTATTCCTTTAGAGAACTGTTTGTTATTTGGCTGGAATTTGAGTCATGTGAGTGAGTTTATTTAGAGACCTGAATAATGATTAACGACCATAGTCTTGGGGGTTCTACCAGTTTTTATCCAACCAGTAAGCCTCTTCATTTTTCTGATTTTGAGTTCTGTTTCACATTTTTCTCCATTTCTATCCAGGATCTTGCCATTTAGAGTAACTTTAGTGGTAGCTGGGCACCATCTAGTTCTTCTGGTCTCAGATTCATGGAGACTGATGTTCACATGAGTTCATTGTACTAATTGTTTCCATGAATCTTTGATTTTCTTTCTTTCTTTCTTTTTTTTTTTTAAACTCTTCTTTCCTCTGGACAGGGAGAGACCAATAGGTGTACCTTAGATGGCCATTCATGAAATTTTAAGACCCTGGTCAGTTACTTCCCAAAGTACGATGTAGAACATTGTCTATGTGGACTATGTCAATTGACCTTGGTGTCCTCTGAAACCATGATCTTGAGTTCCCAGGTCCCATGATTCATTTCTTCAAAGGGTTTGGGTATATCTAAGAAGTCTTTATAATTTTTCCTTCTATATGTTCTACTACATCCATGGATATATTTGCAGCAAAGGTAAATACACATTTCCAATTATCCTGTCACACCTATATATATAGCACATGGTGTGATTTTCTAAGCACATGATTTTTCTAAGTTCAGAGGCAAGTCTTAACAACAAAGCTGCCAATATGTCAGTGTATTATAAAAACATGTAAAAGAAAATTTTAGAATGTAATAAGTATATCATGCTCAGATCATGTCCCTCCTATATCTGTTCAGCCTGCATGTCTATCAATGCCTCTACTTATAGATCACTACTGTTTCAGGATAGAAAAGTATTTATTGCCCCTACCTCTATTTTCAAGGAGCTCTGGTAGTGTAGTGGTTATGAATCACTCTGAGTCAGAACCGACTCCATGGCACATAACCACCACCACCTCTGTTTCCTGCTGACTTCCTCCTTATTTCATATTGCGTTCCCCTTAACCCAAGTTAATGTGTCTACTACCTTCTAATGAAAACTTTTTCCTCCTTTCCCCTCCAGCCCTTAGTAATCATCGAAGAATGTTACTTTTATTATGAGAACTTTTTTTTTTTACTTTTTACAATTGTGGTTTCATACAATATTTGTCTTTTTGTGACTGACTAATTTCATTCACCATAATAATTAATCCATGTTAGCCATTTTGAAGATTAATAATTATTATTTAATTTATAGATTTCCATTGTGTTATGTACCAAAGTTTGTTTAGCCATTCTTCCATTGATGGACACTTAGGTTGCATTCCTCTTTTTGCTATTAAAAATAGCAATGTGACAAACTTGGGTGTGTACATATCTATTCATATTGTGGCTCTTATTTCTCTAGAATACATATCAAGTAGAGGGATTGCTGGATCATATGGTATTTCTATTTCCAACTTTTTAAGGAAGTAGTATCATACCATTTTCTACAATGTATATTACAGTCACACCAGCAGTATATGAGGGTTCCAGTCCCTCCACATGCTCATTTTCTCTCGTATCTGAACTTTGCTTTTAATGCTTGGGTGATGTGCTATCTTATTATGACTTTGATTTGCATGTCTCTCAATTGTTAATAATCAAGAGCATTTCTTCATATGTTTGTTGGATACCTGAATGTCATCTTTGATGATGTGTCTGTTTATATCTTCTGAGATGATACAGACATGGCAGGTGAGGAAACATGGGCATGTTATTCTGTGCCATGTTTAGTACATCACTATTCTCAATAGAAAATAGATATAAGCAACCTAAATGCTCATCAATGGAAGAATGGATAAACTATAGTAGATATACACCAAGAGGAGAATTGTTGTTTTTGTTAAGTGCCATTGAGTTACTTCCAACTTCTAGTGACCCTGTATAGAGTTTCTGAGAAGTGGCTGGTGGGTTTGAACTGTTGACCTGGCAGTTCAAACTAATCTTGTGGTCCAGCACATTAGCTTGCAGCTCCAGAGGAAAATTATAAGGCAGGTGTATATTTCACTTCATTTAAGCTCTGAACAGGAAAAAAATCACTATCCAAAAGAAATAAAACTTCAAATTGAGTTAAAAAATATTGTACTACATATTATTGATAAATTGACATACTGAAAAGTGGCCAAGAGAAATTGAAACATTCTAGCCAGATATGTGATAGTCATGTGGTATGGGCTTCATGTTGCTGTTTTTTAAAATCTAATTGTATGAGAAATGTTGTCAAATGGTAGTTTTAGAGGCAAATGCAAATTGGGCTTTGGGTTTATATTAAGAGAAATGAACAAATATATGGAAAAAGGAATCATTATCTTTTTGTAATTTTCACTGGGACTATGACTATTAGGCAGCTAGAGGAGGTGATTGTCTCCTGTGAAGATTACAACGTAGGAAACCTGACTGTGTAGTTTTGCTTTGCCAGATAGTGTTGCCATCAGTGGGAGTTGACTGGAAGGCACCTAATACCAACAAGGGGTGGGAGACGCAAGAGAAATGGTAATAGAATCTGTCCCTTTAGGATGTGTCTTGCTGCAGAGGCAGACTTCTACTAGCTGGAATAAGCCCTGTGATGGAGGTGGCAGACTTCCTGAGGAACACTTATCCTCCCTAATGGTCTCTTTACAACTCACCGAGGGACCTGTCCTGACAAAGCCCATTTGCAGGCAGGGCCCCCTTGAGAAGCATCAGATCTTTCTGCTGGCACTAGTTTCTTTCCTCTGGGAACAGGAAAGGCAGTGGAGGCCCATAGACTCTGATTACTCAGTCACATTGAATTCCTCCAGATTCAACAGTAATATTTCAATTTGTATTGCCATTTGATATTCATGCCATCATGTGTCTTTGGATAAACACTGTATATTTGAACATCCTTCTATTCCTCTGCTAATGCTGTATATTCCTCTAGCTTTTTCACATATTTTTGGGAGATAAAAAAAGTAGATTAAAATTAGAAATAGAAAAATTCAGAAGTATATTCTAGCCATTTATCTAAGTCTAATATAAGTCATAGGAAGAGGTTTGTGTAAACCTGATCTACATGCGAGTATTTTCGTAAGTTGCACATGTCAAAGGGAAAACAAACACTTGATATAAGAAAAAAAGGTACATTTGTTTTCTGTCAACGTTCTCCTTTTACCTAGTTCTGTGACCAGTACATAACAGATATTCAACACATATTATTAAATCATGTCATTTAGGAAAATGAATTATACCCACAAGCTTATGTCATAATAGAAACGTAACATAAAGTCTTTCGTGTCACCTGAGCTATAAATTAGAACTAAAATTATACATGCTGAAGTAAAAGCTAAAATGAAAGTATACTCAGTTAGAATCATAAAGGCAAATAGATATCCCCCCACTTTGTGTAATGTGAGTAAAAGTTTCTGCTGTTCCCAAACTGAAAACCTAATATGACCTGGATGTTTTTCATTAACTTTGAATTTTTTTCCCCTTCCTATCAGGATAAATCGAATTATAACCTGGCATCTTGGTTGGAGTGATGCTAGGTATTCATATTAAATATAAACAGAGAGTGAGAGCGAAGTTTCCTGTTCATTTAATCAACTAAGCATTTTCTTTTTGTGTTTGATCCAGTATTAAAAGATGAGAATGCGAATGTATACTTTTTTCCTTGTTATTGTGAGAGTGGGAAAGAAATTCTCTTCCTTTTAAATAGATTTGATTTGTCCCCTACATTTGCAGGATGAGTTTATCATGGCCTGCCTAGCTCATCATTTAGTCTAGCTTTAGGATGTAATCAAAAGATAAGGTTCTTTAGCACAAAGCAGTAGGCAGATGGTGCAATGACCTTTGACATGGAGATGGAAAAACACAATATCAGGGAGCTGAAATCATTTCATGACATTTTAGCATGTTATCTCTGTTTTTAGAAAGACACCAGAAAGAAAATGATGATTTCTTATAAATTTTAGTTGTTTATATGTCATGGTAGACAAACATTTGGACCTTTGGGGATTGCCTTATTGGTTTGCATACTTTGATACCTGGATTCCTGGAAGAACCAAACATTAGATGTGCATTCTTCACTGTTTTATGGTTGGTGGTGGCTGTGTGCCATTAAGTGGGTTCCAATTCATAGCGACCGTGTATAGGGTTTCCAAGGCTGTAAATCTTTAGGAGAGCAGAATGACTTGAGGTTAGCATCCCCGCTTATACCGGGGATCCTTTCATTGTTATTATAGCACAGGTTTAAAATGTACTTTGGCATCTGGCAGATGCAGGGAACATGGACATGTTGTTCTGTGCCGTTGACTTGTAGTAACTATATCGTAGAGAGTAAAACTATCCCATAGGGTTTCTTAGGCTGAAACTTTCACAGTAGAAGATTGCTGGGTCTTTTCTCTCCCAGAGCCACTGGTGGATTTGAACTGCTGACCGTTTGGTTAGCAGTTGAGCTCTAAGCCATGTGTCACCAGGGCTACTAATCATGAGTATGGAGACTACAAAATACTGATACTGTGTCTATGTTGGAACCTAGTAATTCTCTCAGGACATTCTGGATTCTTTCTGATATCTTGTCATAATTTTCTGCCTTTAGCTAAACCCATCACCGCTTTCTGTAATCTATGGTAATCTCCTGACTCCATCCTTTATCGTATTTTGTGTTCTTCCCCTACACACAAAATCAACTGTAAAATAACAAATTACCATTAGGTGTCGCTGTGTAACATATAATGTACTTAGTGAAAATTCAATAATTTTGAGTTATTTTAAAAATTACCCAATTTGCACTAAATCTAAATATTCCAAAAACATTTTTATAGCAAATATGACATTCTCTCAGATAAAATAATTGGGAAATCATCAGTCAGAATTTTTTAAGTAAATGAAGTTTCCAAGATTTGCTGAAGAGATTACAGAAGAAAACCCAAACCTTGTATGTAGGCTGGTATTTAAAGTTTTTCGTGGTTTATTTCAAAGCTACATTTCCAAAATTACATTTGATGTAATCTGTCTTTAAGTACACCTCATGTTGGTTAAACTGTGCTATTCTACTTGCTATTCTTTAGATATTCACATATTTTTCCACGTTATGGTGTAGAGATGCAGGATAAGCACTGGACTGTTAACCTCAAAGTCGGCAGTTCAAACCTACAAGTCACTCCTCAGAAACCCTATAAAGCACTGCTATGAGTCAAACCAACTCAATGACACTTAACAACATTCCATTTTTAGTGTCTGTCTTTCATTCCAAATTCAACTGTTCCAAACCTACTTACTCTTATGTACAAGCTAGCTACTAACTTCTCCATGGAAACTTCCTTGACCTTATAAGATAAAATCAATTATTTTTACGTCTGGATATCTATGCTAACTTTTTGAACCTCTTGTGCAGTATTTAGTACACACTAGTTCAAATTCTTGTTTTTTCATGAAAGCAAGAACTATGATGTAATCACCAGAAGATCTAGAATGATTGTTCGAATGAGTTGTTGTTGTTGTTATGTGCCATCGAGTCGGTTCCGACCCATAGCGACCCTGTATAGGGTTTCCGAGGGTGTAAATCTTTACGGGAGCAATGAGTAAAGGTTAGTAAACATTGGTGATGTTAGTTAAGTGGATGGTTTAATTAAAATATAAATGTATACAGGAAGATTGATTCCAGTTTCCTTTTGAAGCATTGCCAATGTACTGGGTACGGGAAGGTAGCCATAGGGGATAATTAAAGAGTAATGACAAATGGTGGTTTACCAATGTATGAAGAAATGCATCCTACACAGTGCTGTAGGGAGCCAATCAGTACAATTGATTTATTGGTCATGATAATTGATGACATGAGAGAGTAAACAACTCATCAATGCCTTAACATCTCTAAGCCAGAACCTCTGGCTTTGTATTCATGCTTTTGTGCGTAAGAAAGAATAGAGATAGCAACACAATATGCTTCATCTGTATTCAATTCAGGCAATATATATGCTTCATCCATTATATTCATTATGATAATGAAGGACAGAGGCAGGAATGGAAGGTCTTCAAGATTAAAAATAAAAAAGAGACGATTCAGCTTATCCTTAGCAACTCAGTCTGTGGTGGAGAGAGGAAGATCAAACTCATTTTTCCTGTCACTGTTGGCCAGTATGATAACTAAAAACCTATCTGCTATCCTCTTTCACTGCTTGAGGGGAAGAGGACTTACTCAGTCATGACCCTCAGGAGAGTCCACTGCCCCAGCAAGCAGACTTCTAGGAATCCTGAGAGTCCTAAACACTCAAGAACTGACTGCCCATAATACTGGGACTTGTGCCTGAATTTTGGATGTTGTATTGGGTGAATTGACTATTATTTTAGTTTCAAAAAACATAGGAAATGTTTTCAGAAATTTAAATAACTTTATCTTTTCTTTGATGAAATGACCTGAGACAGATTAAAATTTAGCCCACATTGTATATTTTGATATCATTTTTATCTTCTTTTTATTTTCTTTCATCTTAAAGATGTTTCTAAAAAATAATCTGAACTATGCTAAATAAAACCCTAGAACACATAGAGGTCCCTAATTTGTTATGATGGCCAACCAGTTACATTTTTTTTGATTTACCTTCTAACCTTCTAATTGAGTTATTTATAAAAAATAATAGAGTTGCAGAGACATAGTATCATGAACATATGAAAAAAATTGTTTTGGGGTTTGGCAACATTTTGAGGAAATGATTCCCAGCTGCTGTATAGATGATCAGGAATCTTAATCTGTGTATTACCAAAGAAGTAATAGGAAAAACTCATCCACTTAACTTGTTCCATTTTAACCAGGGACCAGAAATCGGAGCATCTATCCTGTATCATGTCACAGTTGCTTTCTAGTGTGGCTAAAACTGTTCAATCAAAACCTTGAGAAAATTTACTCTGTACATAGCCATTATATGGGGCTTTTTGGTGCCTCAGTCTTTGTTGTTGTTGTTGTTGTTTTTATTGTGAATTGAATGATAGTTTACATGGGAGAGCATCAGCTTTACATTCATCCTATCATATTTCATTTCATTGCGATGGTTTCAATCCCCTCCATGCATCATTCTTCAACAGCATTTGCTTCCAATCCCTCTGTTTTTTTTTTTTTTTTGGATGTACACCGAAGTACTCAGGAATACATAACCATTCAAACAACCAAAGGGTATATACCCTGTATGCCAGCCTTCCGGCCTCTAGCGCACAGCGCCTCTCCCTCCTTGAGTCTAGAGTCCCCAGCCACTCTGTCTCTCCACATCATTGTGTCTGCCTCCATCTCTGGGGTTGCTGCTTTACTGGCTAGGGCCCTATACTCCACTCTTCTCCCTTGATGCTCCCAGAGGTGCAAAGAAAGATCAACCACTCCACTCTTTTTGTTATAAAACATCTATCTTTATATATGCAACACTCACAGTAAGTCCTGATAGCAGTTATTCACTACTGAACCACAAGAGTCTTATCCCCATCTCCTTTCACCAGTCCCGTCTAGACAGGTTGGAAACCACTCAGTGGAGTTTCTACCTTCTGAAACTAAGCTCCCTCTTGAAAATTCATAAAATCAGTCACTTCATGCCTTTGTTGCTCTCCAACTCCCCACGCCACCCTCATTTTGGATAGCCAATGGAAATGATCCTTGCTGTAAAGATTAGGTCCTTCTTTTAAGCTACTACATCCTTAAGTTCATCAAATTGTAGCACGTTACACTTTTTTTCGTCTTCGTTCTTCCTCTAGTTGAGTTCTGATCTTCCAGCCATTGAAGCTAGGTCCAATGGGTGTTATCTACAAGTATGGGTGTTCTTGTACATCTCCCCTCACTTCATATCAACTGGACGTTTCACTCTCCCCTCTAGTCCTCTGTGACTATGTCCCTGTCCATGGGCTCAGGAGGTCCCCAGGTGTCTCTCTACAGCTGGCCACCCAGATCACAATCCAGGTTGACAGAAGTCTATTGAACGTGGTCAGACTTAGCTCACAGCTTCATTGCTGTTTTTTCCCCACTTCCTCTTATTGGTAGACCAAAGTGGTCACCAGCAAGATTACATGCCTGCTTATGTATTCCCTTTGAGGTTCATTCTTGGAAGGGGGTTTGCCCTGAGGGAACTTAATTGCTTGCCTTGATTGTGCCTCAGTTTTGATGAAGCATCCTGGTAAGATACTGTAGCATATGCACTGGACTACTAACTACAAGGTTGGTGGTTCAAAACCATGATGTGCTACTCAGAAGCCCAATACAGGGTCACTATGAGTCACAATCAACTCGACAGCACTTAACTGTGTGAGACTGTTGTTAGGTATTGTTGCACAACAGAATAAAACACTGCCCAGTCCTATGGCATGTTCACAATTGTTGCTATACTTGGGCCCATTGCTGCTGCCACTGTGCCACTACATCTTGCTAGTGTTCTTCCTCTTTTTCACTGACCCTCCTCTTTACCAAGCGTAATGTCCATTTCCAGAGACTGGTCCCTCCTGAAAACATGTCCAAAGTATAAGAGAAATCATCCTGGTTCCTAAGTAGCACTCCTGCTGTATTTCTTCTAACACAAACCTGTTTGTTCTTTTAGCAGCCCGTGGTACTTCTTCTCTACTGCCACAATTTTAATGCATCAAATCTATTCTTCCTTAATCATTGTCCAACTTTCATGTTCATATACAACTATTGAAAATACCATGACTAAAGTCAGGAATCCTGGTGTGGTGCCTTATGATAAGCACTGCAAGGTAGGTGGTTCAAACTCACAAGCTACTCCTTGGAAACCCTATACAGGGTCACTATAAGTTGAACCCAACTCGATGATATTTAACAACAACAGGTTTATGTGCCCTTTAGTCCTCAAAATAATATCTTTGCTCTTAACACTTTAAAGAGATTTTGTGCAGCAGGTTTGCCTAATGCAATGCTGATTTTTCTATTTGATTTCTTGGTTGCTGCTAGAATCAGTATTGATTGTGGATTGAAGCAAAATGAGATCTTTGACAACTTCAATCTTTTCTCCATTTATCTTGATATTATTTTTTTGGTCCAGTAGTGAAGATTTTTGTTTTCTTTACATTGAGGTACAGTCCATTACTGAAAGCTGTGGTCTTTGATCTTTATCAGTATTTTAAGTCCTCTTCCCTTCCAGCAAGCAAGGTTGTATCATCTATATATCATAGATTGTCAACGAGTCTTCCTCCAATCCTGATGCCATATTCTCCTTCATATAAGTCAGTTTATCATATTTGCTCAGCATACAGATTGAATAAGTATGGTGAAAGAATACAGTCCTGGCACACTTTTCCTCGTTTTAAGCCATTCAGTGTCTCTTTGCTCTGTTTGAATGACTGAATCTTGGTCTATGTACAGGTTCCTAATGACAATCAAGTGTTCTGGAATATCCATTCTTCGTTTTTCATGATCCACATAGTTCAAAGCCTTTGCATTCTCTGTTTTCAGCCAACTTCCATCTGATGTCAACAATGTTATCTCCAGTTCCACATCCTCTTCTGAATCTGGTTTTAGTTTCTGGCAGTTCACTGTGGATATTCTGTTGCATCCATTTTTTAAATATCTTCATCACAATTTTACTTGCATGTGATATTAATGATTTCCTCATTCCATGGGTTCACCTCTTTTTGTAATGGATACAAATATGGACTTTTACCAGTCAGTTGACCACATAGTTGTCTTCCAAATTTCTTGGCATAGATATGGGAGCACCTTTAGTACAAAATTAGTTTGTTGAACATTTTCACTTTGTAATCTTTCAATTCCTGGAGCCTCGTTTCCTGTTTGGTTTTTATCCCAGTAGCTTCAGTGCAGCTTGGACTTCTTTCGGTACACCGATTTTCATAGTCAGTTTATGGGTATTATCTTATCACAGACAAATTGGACTTCAAGATAGATCTTTTTTTGTTTTGTTTTGTTTTCTCACTTTTTTAAAAAAAAATGTTTTATTGTGTATTGTGTGATAATCTACATGGGGGAACATTAGTTTTATATTCATTCCATCATACATCATCTCATTACCATAGTTACCATCCCATCCATGCATCATCACCCAACCAAAGGGTATACCCTACAATCCCGCCCACCCTCC
>NW_006408535.1:8307038-8317482 GCF_000296735.1 Chrysochloris asiatica | reverse complement strand
TATTCCTCTTCATGTTATCCAGCATGTATCTTAGATTGTCTTCAGATCATTTTATCTTTTTAGCTGTTTGCTGTTCTAGCTTGGCTGTACTGACAGATTTGTCTTCCAGCTCGCTAGTTCTGGCTTCCATCTCTTCTAGTCTGCTCCTTTCCCCTTTCAGTCTATTGTCTATTTCTGATATCTTGTTATTGATCATCTGGACATCCTTTTGCAGGTTTTGAATTGTTTCCAGTGCTGTGTCAATCCTATTAGATTGTTTCTGCAAGATTCTGGTTACTTCTTCCTTGTTCTCCTCCACCCCTTTTCGGAGTATTTGAATTTGTTTCCATTATCATTCTTCTGAATTCCCTCTCAGGCAAATCCAGAACTCACTCTTCCTCCTCTATAATATCTTTGTCTGTCTCCAGCTCATTTGTATCTGCTGCCTTTTTCTGCTTTTGGAGATGCTTCGCTAATGTTAATTGTTTTTTGTTGGGCATGATTATTCTTATTTTGTTGTAATTATTATTGCTACAATCAGGAGGTAGGCATCTGATGCCGTCTGAGAGTTCTGTTGCTCTCTGCTCCCTGGTTAAACTTGTTTTCCCTGCCTGCTATACACCTTGAGATTTCAAGCTAAGGCAGAGAACTCTCCTGTGGTTTTTGTCTGCTTAAGATTCTCCGTTTGGGCTGGCTCTAGCCCCCACTCAAAGCTCTACAGGAGCCAGGGCAGTCACTGCCTGCAGTGGCAGGTGAAAGTTCAAAATGCCAAAAAGCCTGTCTGGCTGACGGGTGGAGTCCGGGTCTGATGACTTCCGAGAGTCACCGTATTTCTGTTTTTCTCTGGACTCCGGTTAAACTTGTTTTCCCTGCCTGTTATACACCTTGAGATTTCAAGGTGGGGCAGAGAACTCTCCTGCAGCTTTTGTCTACTTGAGATTTCCCAATTGGGCTGGCTCTAGCCCCGCCCTCAAAGCTCTAAGAAGCAGTAGCTAAGGGCAGTAGCTGGGCGCAGTGGCGGGTGAAAGTTCAAAATGGCAAAAAGCTGCTAGGGCTGGCGGGTGGAGTTCACATTTTATGACTTCCGAAAGTCACCGTATTTCCAGTTTCTCTGTGCTCAGGTCAAACTATTTTTCCCTGCCTGCCACACGCCCCGAGATTTCAAGGTGGGGCAGAGAACTCTCCTGCGTCTTTTGTCTGATTGAGATTCCCCGTTTGGGCCGGCTCTAACTCCGCCCTCAAAGCTCCAAGGAGCTGGGGCAGTTGCTGCCCGTAGTGGTGGGTGAATGTTCAAAATGCCAAAAATTCCTCCGTGGCGTGAGCGCGTAGAGGAGGCAGATGCCCTGAACCTTATGGTGATTTGAGGGTTTTGAGTCCCCTACCGGAAGGCCTCCTCCTTGAGATCTCCCCCTTTGTTCTTGGAGGCCTCCTTACCCATGTAGTCTTGCCTCATTGGGGTCCTGGAAGTCCAAGATAGATCTTGAAATATTCTGTTTGATGGTGAATGCAACACCATTTTGCTTCAATTTGTCATTCAAGGATCATAAACCACATGATTGATTCAAAATGGTCAATACCAGTCCATTTTTGTGGTCTATTTAATTTTTGACAACTTCCGATTGTCCTAGATTCACATTTTACATATTGCATGTTCCAATTATGAATAGATGTTTGTTGCTGACTCTCCTCAATTTTCAGTTGGAGCCCATCAGCAAATAAAGGCCTGGACATTTTACTCCATTCACAGCATTTTGGTCAACTCTACTTTCAGGAAGAAGCTGTCATTTGAGTGGTTTCCAAACTGAAGGGTCCATCTTCATGTATTATATTTGACAAGATTCTTCAGCTATTCATAATGTTTTCATTTTCTAGTACTATATCTGACAATCATTTGTGGCTGTTCATCAACTTTTCAATGGCTAAACATTCAGAAATAGTCTGCCTCTCCTTCTTCCTTGTTTGTCTTAGTATTGAAGCTCTTCTGAAATCTGTCCACCATGGGTGACCCTGCTGTTATTTAAAATACTAGTGGCATAGCTTCAAGCATCACAGCCACATGCAAACCACCACAGTACAACAAACTGAAAGAAAAGTAGTAGAAAAAGTAGCCAGCAAGAGATTATCCATTTGAGAGATGCAAATCAGAGCAACAATAAGATATAATCTTATTCCAGCCTTAACAGCAAAGTTCAAAATCAGAGATAACAATAAATACTGGCAAGGATTTGTAGAGGGCCAAACCCTCACACACTACATTTGGACCTTTAAAAAGGTACAACCATGATGAAAAATGTTATGGCACTTCCTTAAAAAAAGTTGGAAATGGAAATATATGGCCCAGCAATCCATCTACTAGGTATACAGCCAGAAATAAATAAATAAATAAATAAATAAATAAATAAATAAATAAAATAAGAGCCAAGGCAACAATGTTCATTACAGCACTATATACAATATCAAAAATATGGAAACAATATAAATGTCCAGCAATGGAAGAATGGATAAAGAAACTATGTTACAGACATACAATGGAATACTATGAAATGTGGATGAACCTGGGGGACATTATGTTAAGTACAATTAGTCAATCACAAAAGGGCACATATTATAGGTGATTATAATTGTGACATCAAGAACATCATGTAGGAAGAAAACCAAAGGTCATTAAGAATTCATGAAGGAAGGATAAGACCAAAATGGATGTCAGAAGAGACTCTGAAACTTGCTGCCCAGTATAGAGATGATAAAGCAAATAATTGGAAACAAGGACGTAAAAGAGCTGAACAGAAAATTTCAAAGGGCCACACCAGAAGACAAAGGCAAATATTATAGTGAAATGTGCAAAAGACCTGGAGTTAGAAAAACAAAAGTGAAGAACACACTCAGCATTTCTCAAACTGAGAGAACTGAAGGAAAAATTCAAGCCTCAGCTTGAAATATTGAAGGATTCTATGATGTGGCACTCAAGGGACTGCAAGGTCTATATGAACTGTGAGGTCAGTGGTTCAACTCCACTAGCTGCTCTTTGGAAACCCTAGACAGGATATGCAACTGATTCGACGGCACTTAACATACATGCATGGGCAAAATAATGAATGATTCAGAAAGTGTCAAAAGAAGATGGAAAGAATACACAGAGTCACTGTTCTGAAGAGAAATGATCAATGTTCAGGCATTTCAAGAGGTAGCATATGAGTAAGAGTCAATGATACTGAAGGAAGAAGTTCAAGGTGCACTGACAACACTGACAAAGAACAAAGCTCTGGGAATTGATGAAATACAAATTGAAATCTTTCAATAAACTGATGTAACACTGGAGGCACTCATTCATCTGTTCCAAGAAATTTGCAAGATTGCTAACTGGTCAACTGACTGGAAGAAATCCATATCTGTGCCCATTCCAAAGAGAAATGACCCAATGGGATGTGAAAATCATCAGACAATATCATTAACTTCCATGCAAGTAAAACTTTGCTAAAGATACTTCAAAAACAGCTGCAAGAGTACATTGACAGAAAACTGCTAGAGGTTCAAGCCAGGTTCAGATGAGGATATGGAATGAGGGATATCATTGCTGATGTCAGATGGATCTTGGCTAAAAGCCAAAAATACAAGAAAGATGTTTACCTGTGCTTTATTGACTATGCAAAGGCTTTCAATTGTTTGGATCATGATAAGCTATGGACAACATTGTGGTGAATGAGCATTCTGGAACACGTAATTGTTCTCTTGAGGAGCATGTACATAGACTAAGAGGCAGTTGTTTGAACAGAACAATGGAGCACTGAAATTAGGAGAGGTGTGTGCCTCAGTTGTCTTCTTTCACCATACTTGCCCAATCTATACATGAGCAAATTACCCAAGAAGCTGGATTATATAAAGAAGACCATGGCATCAGAATTGGAGGAAGACTCGTTAGCAACCTACACTATGAAAATGATACAGCCTTGCTTGCTGAAAGTGACGAGGACATAACATGCTTACTGATGAAGATCCAAGACAGCTTTCAGTATAGATTGTACCTCAATGTAACGAAAACAAAAATTCTAACCACTGGACTAATAAATTACATCAAGATAAATGGAGAAAAGCTTGAAGTTGTCAAAGACTCCATTTTGCTTGGCTCCACCAAAAACACTCATGGAAGCAGCAGTAAAGAAATTAAACGACATATTGCATTAGGCAAATCTGCTGCTAAAGATTTCTTTAATAAAGTATTCAAGAACAAAGATGTCAGTTTTCAGATTAAGGTATGTCTGATCCATACCACGTATTTTCAATAGCCTTATATGCATGTGAAAGTTGGACAATGAATAAGGAAGACCAGAGAAGAGTCAATGCATTTGAATTATGGTGTTGGAGAAGAATATTGAAAGTACTATGGACTATATCAGATGGTTGTAGTGGTTATGTGGCGTGGAGTTGATTTCAATTCATAGCTACCCTACATAGGATTTCTGAGGCCATAAATCTTTACAGGAGTAGTAAAAGTCATCTTTCTCCCGTGGAATGTTTGGTACTTTCAAACTGCTGACCTTGAGGTTAGCAGCTTGACTCTTAACCAATATGGTACCAGAGCTCATTATGGACTACCAGAAGAACAAATACATATGTTTTGGAATAAGTATAGCCAGATTGCTCCTTAGAAGTCAAGATGAAGAGACTTTGTGCCTCATGTTTTGGACATGTTATCAGGAAGGTCTAGTCCCAAAGTAGGACACCATTCTTGGTAAGGGGGAGGGTCAGCTACTTACCCTGCTCCTCACTTCAGAAGTCAAGGGACCTTCACCAACTTGGGTATGACATTACAATGTTTAGGTGAATTGCTATAAGATTATAGAGTTAAACAGAATTATCAGTCTGGCAGTCAACAATCATGTGGAAGCAAAATATGGCATATGAGTGAAGAGATAGGAAAAGCAGCATTTTTATTCCAACTAAGCAATTAAGAGACATTATTTAATTTATTTCTGTACCAATTTATAAATCTAAACACTAAAGCTACTATTGTTGTCTCTGTGATTCAAATGGTACACTCCTCTTAAGGATTTAACTTAAATGCCTTAAACGTGTATGAATCTTTAATGATTTAAGCACTTTTACAAACCTGGACTTATTTGATAGATGCACAACATTAAATTAAAATGCCTCTAAAGCTTGGAGGAGCTCTGGTAGCGTAGTGGCTACAAATCGGGCTGCTAACCTCAAGGTTGGCAGTTCGAAACTACCAGCGGTTCTGCAGGAGAAAGATGAGGCTTTCTGCTCCCGTAAAGATTTACAGCCTTGGAAACCCTGTACAGGGTTGCTATGAGTCGGATCCGACTCCACGGTACTTAACAACAACAACAACAACAATGCTTGGAGTACTTTCAAAATAAAAAGGCATAGGGACAAAAATCAAACATTTTCACGATCACCTTTTAACTCTCAATGCAGTTTTTTTTCTACTCTCCCAGCATTTCCAAGATTATATATTCTGTAAAAATAAATAAATAAATAAATAAACATACATTCACAGTTTAAAGACTTGGGATATCCTAAAATAAAGAAGCCTCCTTAACTTGCTAACTACGAAGTTCTTTCACTTTTTGTGCACAAAACCCATTTACTGCTTAAAACCTATAAACATACTTTGTAACTGTTTCTTGATTCATGTGTTAGACCTTTGTGACAAAGGGCAAAGGACTGTATTTTATTTAATTGGGTGTATGGGTAACAAGTGAAAAGTATATGATTATCATACATAGAAGAAATACTTATTGAATATCTCTATTCAGTGCTATAAGCAGTGAGCAGGATGAAGTTCCTGTCTTTACAGAGATGAAATTCCAATGATAAAAACAGAAAATAAATAAACCTACCATATAATTTATCTCCATTTTCAAAGAGGAATTTGAGGCTTAGAGTGTGTTAGTCCCATGAACACAACAGGGAATACCAGAAAACCCATTCGTAAGGTGCTATCATATGTCCTGTCAGTGTTCAAAATACCATCTCCAAATTGTATGTTTCTAAATAACAGAATTATATTTCCTGGCTCTTAATGTTTGAGAATGTGAGAGAAAAGGATGGTAGGTAATTGAATAGAGGATAAGCATGTGTTAACTTGAATGAAGAGGGAAGTAATATACAATAAGTGGAAGGTCAGCAAAAAAATAACGTGGCTGGGGAAAACAGGAAGAGTGCAGGAGTCAAAAGAAACAGAGGTAAACACTGTTATATGCACAATACTGCAATAGTGATGATACATGTATAAATGCAAGGGTAGACATGCAGGCAGAATGGGTGTGAGAAGGAGAATGTGAATATACCTATGAATATGCATAGGTTTGATAAAGACTATCTTTACATGGATTACTGTACAGGATATCTGTCCCTTTACTGCAACTATATTCATGAATGTGGTGGATATTATAAAAACATCAATGTCATTAAAATGTCTTGTTGTTGTTGTTGTTAAGTGCCGTCGAGTCGGTTCCGACCCATAGCGACCCTGTACAGGGTTTCCGAGGGTGTAAATCCTTACGGGAGTAGAAAGCCTCATCTTTCTCCCGCGGAGCGGCTGGTAGTTTCGAACCGCTGACCTTAAGGTGTCTTAGACAGAATCAAATACCTTGAGGGATTGAGTCAGTGTGGCTGGAGGCTCGGGCCCATCGTCTCAGGGGACACCAAGGTCAATTAGTGTCCAAAGAGACAATGTTCTATACTTTACTTTAGTGAGTGGTGAATTGGGGTCTTAAAAGTTCATGAGCATCCATTTAGGTACAACCATTGTTCTCTCCTGGTGTGAAGTAAAGAAGGGTGATAAAAATTAAAGATGCATGGAAACAATTAGTACAATGGACTAACGGACAGGTTGCATGTCAGTCTCTACAACCTTGAGACCTGAAGAACTTGATGGTGCTTGACTACTACTACCAACTGCTCTGAAATGGATCACAACAGAAGGTCCTAGATAGAGTGGGAGACAATTATTGAATAAAACACCAAATCATAAAAAAGGCTAGGCTTATCAGTCTAATATAGACTGGTGGTACCCTTAGACACTGATCTTTAGCCACCATTTGGGTCTGGAAATTAACTCACCCCCATGACTCAATTTTCAGTCAAATAAGAGTCAAATTTATGGGGGGCAGGCATAAGGCTGCGTGTGTGTGTGCACCTTAGACTAATCAACCATTTGAGATCAAAAGGGCAGCAGTTGTCCAAGGACGAAGTTCAGAAGGGCTAATAAAGAAGGCAGAATGGAAGCACGAAACACAAAGAGGGAATGGAATAATTGATGTTTCGTTATGGAATTGCAGTCTATGAAATGAAAGAAAATGTGTATGAATCATTGAACTGAAAGCTGATCTGTTTCATAAAACTTTACTCAATTCACATTAAAAAGAAAAAAAAATAATTATAAAACAATACAATACACTATCTACCCATTGAAAAAACAAAACCAAAACTCATATAGGGTCAAATTATCTGAGTTAATAAAGTCTATGGAGTCCTGGTGTGGCACTATAGGGTAAGCTCTGCTAAGGTAATGACTGCTATCAGAAAGTCATTAATTTAAATCCATTAGCTGCTCCTCGGAGTCACTATTAGTGGTAACTAACTCAATGACACTTAACAATCAAAACAACAATAGGATATCATCCCACCCCAACGAAGTTCAAAAAACCAGTAAACAGTAAACACAGCCAAGGATGCAGAGAGGGTGGAACTCTCAAACACTTTTTTGGAACTATAAAATCGTACAACCACTGTGGAAAATGCTATGAAGCTTCCTCAAAATGTTGGAAATAGAAATAATATATGACCCAACAATCCACCTACTTGGTATGTATTTTAGAGAAGCAAGATTTTTGTCAAATCTTTTACTATAAACAATGCTATTGAAAGTAAAATATCTGATAATAAGTGTAGACCCCATAGAGTTTCCCAGAGAAATGTCTACAGGAAACTTGCTCACATGTATTCAGTGTAACACTGAAGGGGGAGCACTGTGAGACCTGCAGAACACCCCATCAGAACAAAGGGAACATAATCCTGCTAGGTGGCAATCACCAGGTCTCCTTAAAATTTAACCTTTTACAGAAATGTGTAAATAAAGGGAAATACTGTAAACAAAAACTTTTACAAATTCCCAAATAACATAAAAGAGGATCCCATTGCTAAAAAGCAATGAAGAAAATTTTTATGTCAAAGGTGATCATGATTAAAGAGGAAAAATTATAATGAAACTTATTTTGAGTTATTAGAAGACCAAAAAAAGGATATCAAGAATGACATGTATTTGAAATCAGAGTTGATAAATACCATAAAAGAACTTTCAATGTTAAAAAAGGAAGCCATAGAAATGAGAAACTCCACTACAGAACTAAAATCCACATTGGGGGTAGTTAGTACAGAATAAAGAGAAAATTATATGAAAGAAAATGATAGATTTGGGGGATAAAATATGAAACTATGAATAATTGGCACCCTCAAGAATGAGACTAAATGAAGAGTGTCGAAACTGTAATTAAGTGTATAATCAAAGACATGTAATGAAAAAATTTTAAATATGGAAAAAAAAATATCTAAGACTACAGATTGAAAAGGAAAACATTCCAGACAAAATGAATGAAATTAGAAGTTTGAGGCATATGCTGATGAAAAATTGAAGGCCCAGTATAAAAGCAAATTAAAATTTCCAAGAAAGAAAAAGTTTACAAAAATTAGATTGTTCCTAAAGGATTGTGGTGAAAGTATTGATACTAGATATACATGTTTTTTGAAGCCCAAGTAATTATTGTAAATTCATACCAAAATGAAATATAACAATGAAAAATGAGAAGATAGAATGAAAAAAATAATTCAACGATATTTTAGGCAAATATTCTTTGGTTGAACTGGCAAGGACTACAAGTAAAAGTTTGTTAAACTAAATGTTTACTACTCCTAGATTTTTATAATTAGAACAAAATTTAACTTTAAATATCACTTTGAAAACATTGATTATGCCCATTAAAAACTGGTTCTGCATTATCCAACTAACTGGGTAAAATAAATATGTAGATATGGGTAAACACATTCATGACAGGGAACTGCCCGAAATTCAAGCTAGATTTAGAAAAGAATGTAGAACGAAGGATATTGGTAACATCAAATAAATTTTGGCTGAAAACAAAGTATACCATAAAGATGATGTTTACCTGTGTTTTATTTACCTATGCAAAGGCATTTGACTATGTGGATCATAACAAACTAGATAACATTGCAGAGAAGGGGAATTTGAGAACAATTGTTCTCACACAGATCTTACACATTGACCAAGTGGTAATTGTTTGAACAAAACAAGGGGGGATTGTGTGGTTTAAAATCAGAAAAGGTATGCATCAAGGCTGTATCCTTTCACTATACTTATTCAATCTATACCCTGAACAAATAATCTGGAAGCTGTTCTACATGAAGAAGAACATGACATCAGATAGGAGTAAGATTCATTAACAACCTGCAGCAGCAGAAGACAAAACCTTGTTGCTGAAAGTGAAGAGGACTTGAAGCACTGACTGATGAAGATCAAAGACTAGGTTTTCAGTATGGATTACAAATCAACCAGAAAGAAACAAAATTATCAGAAAGAAACAAACAAGTCAACAGAAACAAAATTCTCAGAACTAGACATGATGATAAATGAAGAAAACATTGAAGTTGTGAAGGATTTCATTTTATTTTGAGGACTAAGGTGCACCTGACCCAAGCCATGGCATTTTCAATCGTGTCATATATGTGTGAATACTGAACAATAATAAGAAAGACTGAAGAAAAATTAATAACTTTGAATTATGGTGTTTGTGAAGAATATTGACTATACAATGGACTGCCAGGAAATGAAATCTGTTTTGGAAAAGGACATTCAGATTTCTCCTTACATACAATATTGGAAAGACTTCTCTTGTACATTGGACATGCAGGTAGGAGGGACAGTCTCTGAAGCAGGACATCATGCTTACTAAAAAGGACATCATACTGAGTAAAGAAGATGGTTAGCAAGAAAAGAAGATCCTCAGTGAAATGGCTTGTCACAGTGACTGCAACAAGTGTTCAAACACACCAACAATTATGAAGTTGGTGCAGGACAGGGCATTGTTTTCTCCTGAATCACTACGAATCAGAACTGACTCAATGGCACTGTGATAATACACTGACATATGAGTGGTAGTAACAAAAGCATTATATATATCTATATAGATAGATATATACATATATATATAAGAGAGCTCTGGTAGTGTAGTGGTTATGAATCGGGCTGTGAACCGCAAAGTCAGCAGTTTGAAGCTACCAGCTGCTTTGCGGGAGAAAGATGAGGCTTTCTTCTGCTCCTGTAAAGATTTACAACCTCAGAAACCCTGTTCAGGGTTGCTATGGGTCAGAACTGACTCGATGGCACTTAACGACAGCAACAATACATACATACATATATATGTAT
>NW_006408535.1:8293249-8306938 GCF_000296735.1 Chrysochloris asiatica | reverse complement strand
TATACATATATATAAGGAGCTCTGGTAGTGTAGTGGTTACGAATCGGGCTGTGAACCGCAAAGTCAGCAGTTTGAAACTACCAGCTGCTTTGCGGGAGAAAGATGAGGCTTTCTGCTCCTGTAAAGATTTACAACCTCAGAAACCCTGTTCAGGGTTGCTATGGGTCAGAACTGACTCGATGGCACTTAACGACAACAACAATACATACATACATATATATATATAATTGTCTTAATATATATGCTGTCACACACACACACACACACATATTAAGACAATGCAAATTTAAGAAAATGCTAACAGTGATTACTTTTAGTTAGTGAAACCAGGGGTGATTTTTCTTTTTCTTCCTTGTGCTTTTATATTTTTATAAATGGAAAAATGAGATGCAAATCAATCAAAGAAAAATCAAGCAATATTTTCTGTTCATAATGGCAATAAAAGAAGAATCAGGCTATTGCTCAAATATTCAACTGGATTTGTTTTCTTCTTGCAATTGTGAATTGTTATGGACATCAAACAAGGAACAAGGCATGGAAATCGTTGAACCATTCTAAGACTGATGGCGATACATCTTTATAAATCCCTAATACAGGGTCGTTATGGGTTGGAATTGACTCAACAGCATTTACTAACAACAACAACAGAATCTTTTTAGGGCCATTAGAGCTGTTTTATGTAATCCTAAAGTATTCTCCACTTTTAAACACCTAGGCCCATTACCTGAACTTGTTGTTGTTGTTGTTGTTAAGTGCCGTCGAGTCGGTTCCGACCCATAGCAACCCTGTACAGGGTTTCCGAGGGTGTAAATCCTTACGGGAGTAGAAAGCCTCATCTTTTTCCCGCGGAGCGGCTGGTAGTTTCGATCCACTGACCTTAAGATTCGCAGCCCGATTCGTAACCACTACGCTACCAGAGCTCCTTATTACCTGAACTAGAGTATTATTAATCATCAGTATTCTAACTCCTAGTGTGATGCTGTAGGATCAGCACTGGACTGTGAACTGTAAGGTTGGCAGTTCAAACCCTCCAACTGCTCCTCAGAAGCCTTATACAGGGTTGCTATGAGTAGGAACTGACTCAATGGCACTTAACAACAACAACAATTCTAACTGTACCTATTGCAAGGGTGACATGTAAGAGAGAATTAGAGAGAAGATAGATTATAAATAGCGAGAGGTTTAATACTAAATTTAAATTTAGACTCCTGAAAGTTGACATGTACCACAATATGGTACAAAAGTGTTTTTACTTTTGAGTATTCAGAACTAAGTAACTAAGGCAAAGAATAACAGCCACAACCTACAAAATAGTCAAGAGGCCTCTTTGGTGGCTAGCCCCTAAACCCCAATGTTAATACTGGCCATCAAATTGAGACTGCATAGTTGGCAGATGTCTTTTTCTCCTCTCCTTTTCTGTACTCCTTCTGTAGTCTATCTGTGGATATTGAGAGGTAAGCTGGCAGAAGTCTCCAGCTGCTGCCTGTTGTTGTTGTTAGGTGCCATTAAGTCAGTACCGACTCATATCGACTTTATGCACAACAGAACAAAATACTGCCTGATCCTGGGCCAACCTCACTACTGTTACCACGCTTGAGTCCATCAATGCTGCCACTTGGCCAATCCATCTTGTTGGGGGTCTTCCTGTTTTTCTCTGACCCTCCACCTTACCAAACATGATATCCTTTTCTAGCTGCTGCTAGACCTGTAAATTTTAGCCTTTCCATCCCTGATCCCCACTTCTCCAGACCCAACTACTTTAGGCAATTCCTTGATCTCTGTCTCTATTACATATAGATTACCAAAGGTGATGACGTGTAACAAGAACAACAAGGTGAGGGTATTACATTACATTAGATTACTTTGGCAAAACCACTAAAAACCTTGTTTTTGTTATTGTTGTTGTTAAGTGCTGTTGAGTTTGTTCTAACTCATAGCAACCCTGCATAAGGTTTCCAAGGAGTGGCTAGTGGGTTTGAAACATAAACCTTGTGGTCCAATGCTTATCCTATAGCGCCACGCCAAAACTCTTACTTTTTGTCTATTATTGTTGGTGCTAAGTGCCATCGAATCGATTTCTACTCATAGCATCCCTGTATAAGGCTTCTGAGGAGCAGCTGGAGGGTTTGAACTGCCAACCTTACAGTTCACAGTCCAGTGCTGATCCTACAGCACCACACTAGGAGTTAGAATACTGATGATTAATAATACTCTAGTTCAGGTAATGGGCCTAGGTGTTTAAAAGTGGAGAATACTTTAGGATTACATAAAACAGCTCTAATGGCCCTAAAAAGATTTTGTTGTTGTTGTTGGTAAATGCCGTTGTGAACTTGAACCATCAACTTTGTGATTCAAACCGACTTTTCAGTCCAGCGCATTAACTCACAGCGCCGCACCAGGAGTCCAACTAGCTTTTTGTCTAGTAGAGATTAAAATAATTCTACTTTACATATTAAAATATGTAAAGAACACATAACCCCAAATGATACAATTTGATGTCCTGGTGTGGCATCATAGGATAAGCACTGGAACTCAAGGTCAGTTTGAACTGCAAGGTGATTCAAACTCACCCGCTACTACTCAGAAACCATATACAAGGTCGCTATGAATCGGAACCGACTTGATGACACTTAACAACAAGAGCAGGAAGAAGACATGAAACCATTTTTCAATCTAACCCAGCAATTTTTCTGTTCCTTTATTAAATTACCTGTATATATACCTGCCTCCTGGATTGCTTATTGAACCTTTGTTCACTTCTTACCAGTTTTCTCATTATTTAAAGGATTTGGTAAGATCACTAACACCTGCTCATTTTATAGTGCACTGGAATCATTATTCTATGTTTTTGAAAACTATTCTTAAACAGTTTGGAGAGAATCCACTAAAATACTCAAGTGGGCTCACTTGAAGGCATTGTGTTGTTGGACAAGTATAGCTCATAGACTGCTTAAACTCAGGCCCATCTTGTTCTGGAAAAATCCCAAGCAACAAGTGAACTTTCACTTTGTAGATGCTCTGTTCACCTACTTTCTTTCTCTGTATTTGTTTTGTTATTTTTGATTTTTCTGATTCCTGCATGATCAATAAAGTCATTCCTCGTTGGTGGCAACAGTGGTTGAGAACTAGGTTTTACAATCTGACACTTTGGTGACCTTTGTCAGAAGGGTGGTAGAGATATAGATTCTGAATGGTGAAAGACTACAGAGCCTGATTTGCTAATCTTTTTCTGTTTGCTTACTTGTGAGCTTACACATTTAAAATAAATATTTCACGCTTATTGGGAAAGGCAACAGCTCTTGAGATCTTGACTCACCTGTTTGTTGTTTCCGAGTTTACTTTTGACCTGCAGTCTGTAGTTGTAGAACTCAAACTAAGAACTATATAATTATGCTTGCTATTCAGAAAAGACTTAATCTTTTTTTGCGTGAAAGTGAAATCTTTTCTTACTTTTAGATAGAATTAATAATCTGTGTTTTGGTCTAAAAGTTCTATTCTGGTTGCTTTATAGAGATAAACAAGGACTTATATCAATAAAATATTTCCAGAATTCATGGTAAAGAAACCAATTTTTATAACTTTAAATACATTAGACTTTTAAGGAAAAAATATCTTTCTGATACAAACTTGTAATTCAGAAATATTTTAAGAATCCAAACTTACATAATAAGATAAAACTTTGGGAAAATTGGACTGCTGTAATACTCTTTGATTTTAGCAGACTTCAGTATGATAAAGCACTTTTTGTTGTTGTTTAACAAGATTTGGGTGTGCAGTCTCATAAGTGATTGGTCAATATGAACTTCCAAAACTTCTTACATTGGTTTAATGAACAAAAAAAACCCTAACATTATAGACATACAGTGTTGTTGTTGTTGTCAGATGCTGTAGAGTTAGTTCAGACTCATAGAAAGGCTACATCCACCAGAACGAAGCATTGCCTATTCCTGTGTTATCCTCATAATTATTCCTATGTTTGAGCCTATTGTTACAGCCACTGTGTTAATCCATTTTATTGTCTTTTTCTTGTTGATTTCTTCATGTGAATCATAAAATCTGAGGTTCAAGCCAGCCAGCTTCCCCATGGGAGAAAGATGAGGTTTTCTGTTCCCCAGAATATATAAAGCCTTGGAAACCCTATACAAGGTCACTATAAATTGGTACTGACTCTATGACACTTAACAACAACTATGCCTACTATGATGTCCTTCTCCAAGTACTGGTTCTTCCTGAAAACATGCCCAAATTACCTGAGAAAAAGTTAAAATAATAAAAATCTAAATTTGTCTCCTTAATTACATCATAATTTCATGAAATTTTTTTAAAAGCAGTAATTGTTCTATAGTGTGTCAGTTTTGACACAAGACCTTTAGGTAAGTTAAAACCTTGGAATTTTAAAAGTTGTATTTATCAAAGGATAATCTGAATATCCAGAGAGTTTATAATTAGATTGACTACTGAAACATTCATCATTAGATGTAATTTCAAGTTCATATACCTTTGCATCTGATTTTGATATACTATATGGAACTCCTGGTGTGGCACTGTAGGATAAGCACCGAACTGAGAACTATAAGGCTGGTGGTTCAAACCCATCAGCTGCTCCTTGGAAACCCTGTGCAGGGTCGCTATGGGTAGGATTCGACTCAACAGCACTTAACAGCGACAACACAGTGACTATATCTTTGGGGTATAAATGTTAATGTATATTTTATTTCTGACAGTCTATGAAGGTGTAAAAAGGTGTGTAGGAGAAAGGTTTTTTAATCAGTATTTATGAGTTCTGCTACCTTGATAAATCCCTTAAGTGTAGCACATTTCTCAATCTCTTATCATCCAGTTTCTCTTTGATATTGAAGTTATTATTTTAGTTAAAATGTATAATTAATTGTGGTTAAGACCATAGTAGGAGTAATAGTGACAGGGAAATACAAGTGGGAATGTATTTTTGAATCTTAAGAATCAAAAAGAATTATTTTGTCCTATTATAAGTTTTGTCTAAAATATGAGAAAAGATAGTGAAGGACGAAACTTAAGCCTGTAGAGAAAGTTGTGGAAGGTTTAAAGAAGGTTATTCTTATTTGCCTTGAATGATAATAACTGAAAAGTCTGAAAAGATATGAAGTATATTAAAATCTTAGCAAAGTTTTGATGGACCTGTTTACCAGATAATTTAAGGAACAAAAAGGAGCTTGTGGATCTTTTACTGACAAATATTACATTATGTATTTCTAGGATATACCTTCTCTTTGTTATAATGATAAGTTAGTCTTAGAACTTTTAATAAGTGATAATAAAATGTTATTCTGGACCCTCTTTGAAAGCTATTCAGATAGCAGAGATTCCTTCTCTCTCCATAATAATCTTTTTTTGCTTTGTGTTGACTTTTATAATGACTTTAATTGTTTAAAAAAGAAAGCCCCCCAAAATTCTTTGCTTATGAAAGGCTTAGGTTCCTTACAGTCAGATTACCTCCTTCTAGTTATTGTAAATATATTATTGCTTTGATTAAATAGATAAATATTTCACAGCATCCAACAGTCCTGGGTGACTGTAAAAAAATGTCACCGATCATCTCTCCCTGTTCAGCTGAGTTTGATAATTCATTGCAATTGCCACATAGAATTCAGACACCATATTTACAGTTATGGGGTATTTTCAGGAAGTTAACAGGTTACAGAGTAGGATCAGAAAATGCTCAGGGCACAGTTTTTCTGGACAGGACAACCTCTTCTCTGCCATGCCCACAGGCAGGTCTCTCTTTGACGTGGCCTCTGCCCTGCTTGGGCAATGTTACAAAGCTCTCTTAGGACTGCTGGTAAATTGGCACAAACTCCACAACTCCACCATAAGCCTCAACCTGAAGGCACTTGCTTTAGCTCCATGGGTCTGTAAACGAAACTCTCCACATTAAATGCCTGGATGCACCCTACTCTGCAAACAAGCCTTATGTGCAGACACTCAGCTTTACTTGCTCAAGGGCTGGGAAGCCCAAGTCCAACACTCTGTCTCATGTTCCAACTCTTGGTTCTGCTGCAGCTGCTCCTTTGTCATTTCCCTGGTGTTCAACTTTCTATTCTTGAGTCAAAGCAGCTCAGTGCACAGGCATCTTAGGGTTCAAAAGACATGCTCCACCCCTGGCTCTTCTCTGATGACAGTAAGATTCCATCTTCTGCTTCTGAGATGACTCATTTTGTAATCAGTTGTTGTTGTTATGTGCTGTGGAGTCAGTGCCTACTCATAGCAACCCTCTACAGGATTTCTGGGGCTGTAAATCTTTCTCCTGTGGAACAGCTGGTAGTTTTGAACTGCTAACCAGGAGATTAGCAGCTTGATTCATAACCACTATGCTAACAGAGCTCCTTTATACTCAGTTGTTGTTGTTGTTATGTGCCGTGGAGTCGGTTCCAACTCATAGCGACCCTGCACAGGGTTTCTGAGGCTGTTAATCTTTACGGGAGCAGAATGCCTCATCTTTCTCCTGCGGAGCAGCTAGTAGTTTCGAACTGTTGACCTTGCGGTTCATAACCACTACGCTACCAGAGCTCCTTTATACTCAGTAGTATGGAATAACTGATCAATCACAATTAGCCCTATTAACACTCACTCATGACTGAACCACATAATTCATCAACTTCATCAGCATCTTCCCCACCTTCTCTTACCCACAGCCATCAGGAAAAAGCCATCTGGTAGGAGTTTATGGCTAGTTGTTGTTAAGTGCCATAGAATCAGTTTTGACTCATAGAGACTCTGTATAGGGTTTCGGAGCTTTTAAAATCTTTGTGGGAGCAGAAAGCCTCATCTTTCTCCTGCAGAACAACTGGTAGGTTTGAACCACTGACCTTGTTCTCAATCCAGTGCTTATTGTATGGAGCCATGTAGCTCCCTTATGGCTAGTTGTTGTTGGTGATGTTAGATGCTGTCAAATTGTTTCCAACTCATAGTAACTCTGTATAGGGTTTCCAAGAAGCGGCTGGTGTGCTTGAACCGTTTATCTTGTGGTTGAAACTGAACTTGCAATCCAGTACTTTAGCTCTTGGCACCACATCAGGACTCCTTATGGCTGATGGTAGTGGTGGTGTGCTGTGGAGTTTGTTCCAACTCAGAGCGACCCTGCATCGGATTTCTGAGGCTGTAAATCTTTATGAGAGTAGAAAGCCTCATCTTTCTCTTGTGAAATGGCTGGTAGTTTCAAACTGCTGACCTCGAGGTTAGCAGCCTGACTTGTAACCACTATGCTGATAGATGGGACATTAAATAATCAGCTTCACTGTAGTGGTATATATGGTGTGCATTTGAGTACTAACCTAAAGTTTGACAGTTGGAATGCACCCAGTTACATTCCTGGTTATCTGTTTCCATAAAGATTGCAATCAAGGAAACCCTATGGAGACGTTCTACTCTGTAACACATATGGGATCATAATAAATCAAAATCAATTTGACACTTGGTTTGGATTTTAAGTGATAGTTTTATCTTAGTCAAGAAACAAACTCTTCTCTGATAATTCTTGCTTTTATCTCCCCAAATTCGTCTCATAAAATTGTTGTTGTTGTTAAGTGCCATTGAATTGGTACTGACTCATAGTGGTCCTATGCACAACAAAATGAAACACCGCTTGGTCCTGGGCCAACCTCACAATTGTTGCTATGCTTGAGTACATTGATGCTGCCACTGTGCCAATCCATCTCATTGGGGGTCTTCCTCTTTTTCTCCTACCCTCCACTCTATTAAACATGATATTCTTCTTCAGTGACTGGTCCCTCCTGACAATATGTTTGAAGAATGAGAGACAAAGTCTGGCCACCCTGGCTTCCAAGAAGCACTCTGGCTGTACTTCTTCCAACACAGATCTTCTTGTTCTTTTGGCAGTCCATGGTACTGTCAATATTCTCCTCCAACACCATAACTCAAATGCATCAATTCTTCTATGGTCTTCTTTATTCACTGTCCAGCTTTCACATACATATGAGGTTACTGAAAATACCATGGCTTGGGTCAGGAACACCTTAGTCCTCAAACTGACATCTTTGCTCTTCAATACTTAAAAAAGGTCTTGTGCAGCAGATTTGCCTAATGATTTCTTGACTGCCACTTCCATAAGTTTTGATGGTTACTCTTAACAAAATGAAGTCTTTGACAACTTCAGCCTTTTCTCCATTGATATAATGTTGTTTGTCTCCTAACATTAGAGGACAACAACAACGATGATGTCTTTTATACTTAAAACCATCTTTAAGAATTTTAAGAGGACTCATGAAAATCGTTAGATTTTCAAAAATTATTACATGTTTGCTATACTCTATCTTTCACAATTTCACGTTTAAGAACTTCCTGCGACGAACTATCAGAAGACATGTTCAGTCTTCACTTTGTTAAATTTCAATTTGACTAGCCACATTTCCAGTGTTTAAGAGTCCATGTGCATGTTGTTGTTGTTAGGTGGCTTTAAGTTGGTTCTGACTCATAGTGATCATATGTACAATAGAATGAAACACTGCCCAGTTTTTTGCCAGCCTCAAAATGGTTATGCTTGAGCCCATTGCTTCTGCCACTGTGCCAATCCGTCTTGTTGGGGGATCTTCCTCTTATTTATTGATCCTCCAATTTACAAAGCATGATGTCCTTCTCTAGGGACTGGTCTATCCTGATAACATGTCCATAGTATGAGAGACAATCTCACCATCTTGGCCTCTAAGTAGCACTCTGACTGTATTGCTTCTAACACAGATTTGCTTTTTCTGGTAGTCCTTTGTACTTCCAATAATTTTCTCCGACAGTATAACTCAAATGCATGAATTCTTCTGTGGTCTTCCTTGTTCATTGTCCAACTTTCACATGTGTATGAGACAATTGAAAATACCATAGCTTGGGTCTGGTGCACCTTAGTTGTCAAACTGATGCCTTTGCTCTTGAACATTTTATAGAGGTCTTGTGCAGCAGACTGGCAAAATACAAGAAATCATTTGGTTTCTTGACTGCTGCTTCTATAAATGTTCATCGTGGATCCAAGAAAAATTAAGTCTTTGCCAGTATTAATCTTCTCTGCTTATCATGATGCTATTTATTGGCCCATTTGTGAGGATTTTTGGTTTCTTTACATTGAAGCGAAATCCATATGGAAGACTCTGATCTTCATCAATAAGTCTTTTAAGTCCTCTTTGCTTCCAGAAAGCAAGGTTGTTTCATATGCATATTGCAAGTTGTTAATGCGTCTTCCTCCAATCCTGATTCCATGTTTTCCTTCATATAATCCAGCTTCTTGGATTATTTGCTCAGCATACATATTGAGTAAGTGTCATGAAAGAATACAACCCTGGTACTCACCATTTCTGATTTTAAACCATTCACTATCCCCTTGTTCTGTTCAAATGACTGCCTCTTGATCTATATACAGGTTCCTCCTGAGCACAGTTAAATGTTCTGGAATACCCATCTTTTGCAATGTTATTGAAAGCTTGTCATGATTCACACATTTCAAAGCCTTTGCATATTCAATAAAGAATAAGAAAACATTTTTTCGGATATTCTGTTTTTAGCCAAGATCCATTTGACACAAACAAAGATATGCTTCTTTCCATGTCCTCCTCTGAATCTGGCCTGAATTTCTGGCAGTTCCCTTTTTATGTACTATTGCAACTGTTTCTGAATTATCTTTAGCAAATTTTACTTGCATGGGATATTAATGATATTGTTTGATGATTTCTGCATTATGTTCATTCTCTATGGAATGTGCACAAATATGAATCTTTTCCAATTGGTTGGCCAGGAAGCTGTCTTCCAACTTCCTTGGCAAAGATGAGTTAGCACCTCCAGTGTCTCATCAGCTTGTTGAAAGATTTCAATTTGTATTCCATAAATTCCTAGAGCCTTGCTTGTCGTCAATGCTGTAAGTGCAGCATGGTCTTCTTACTTCAGTACCATTAGTTCTTGATCATTTGCTTCTCTTGAAATGGTTGAACATCAACCATATGATATAATGGTCTTATCAATGGCTTCTGATACCATGATTTTGTATATACTTTACATCTTCTTTTGATTCTTCTATACCATTCAATATTTTGTCTATAGAATCCTTTAATAGTTGAAGTTGAGGCTTGAATTTTTTCTGCAATTCTTGCATGGATGAAATGTTATTAATATAAATATTCCAGAAATTATACATTTTATGGGAACACCTTGCAGATTTATCAATTGCAATTGTCCCTGTATTCTTTTTTGAAAAAAAATTTGCGCCAATTTTTAAAAACGTAATTGCACTTTTGTTGAATGTTTACACAGCAAATTAGTTTCCCACTCAACAATTCATACTCAAATTGTTACTTGATACTGGTTGCTGTAACACAAGTGTTAACACTTTCATCATTTCCTTCTCTATTTCCATCCCTCCATTTTCTTTGTCCATCCCTGACATCTCACCTTTGCTCTTGGTCATATGTTGCCCATTGATCTCCTATAGTTGATTGCTCAAAGGACCACATTCCTCATTTACCTTGATGACTTTGTTATGACCTTCCCCAAATTGCATATTGCTATTTCCTTCACCAGAATTAACATGCATGGTGCTGTAGAATAAGCACTGGACAGGTAACCACAAGGTTGACAGTTCAAATCTACCAGTATCACTCAGAAACCCTATACAGGGTGGTTCTGAGCACAAAAACTATCTAGTAAGTGATTCTTCCTTGCTTCCCAGCTCCCTATTTGTAAACTGCTTTCTATTTGTAAACTGTTTCTTGACTTTTTACTAAAGGGAAATCAGGTAGTATTTGTCCTTTTATAGTTGACTTATTTCACTTAATATGATGCCCTTTAGATTAATCCATGATATACAATTGTTTCAAAGCTTCATGATTATTTTTATATCATCACTCAGTACTCATCTCATGAAATACATTGATCAAACCCTTAAAGAAGTAGTTAAATATATTTGGCCACTATAATAAATTAACCACAGCAATTCAGTCTCATAGTTAGACAGGTTTCAGCTTTTTCTCTGATGCTTGCCTGAGGCTCATCTATAAAATATAGAGAAAAGATCTGGCAATCTGCACAAGATTGCAGCCTAGGAAATCCTATGGGGAGTTCTACTGTATCATCAGTGGGAATCTAAATGAAGCCATACAACAATAATACAAGTATCTTCAACAGAGAAGGACTGTCTTCGAACCTCATGGGATGGATAAATGTACTGTGTACCCTCTTGATACTTCAAAAATCTTTCTCTTAGGGATATGCTGCCAAGCTCTCATTACTTACACAACATTTTAGGTTTTACTAATGGACTCAATCAAGATTTCCAGGACTCTACCCACCCTGCCCCCCAAAAAGGATGTATTCATGAAAACAGACTGTTTGTCCCAAGATTCGGTGGAAAAAGGATAAATTACAAAGGTCTCATAGGACTGGTAAAGAAAATTCCAGGGTGATTGTTTGCTTGAAATATTTTAGCATTTTTTAATGTTCAATTTTTAAATGAATATACGAGGGAGTCCTTTTTATTTTAACTTAAACTATCACTAGCCCTCAATTTAGTAGACTTGATTTTTTCAACTAAAATATTTTTATGGTATCTGCTTATTAGTAATATTTCAACATTTAGAAATACTAAATACAAGAAGTAGTCAGAAATACTTTTACTGTGTTTTATCCTTTCAAAGCCAGTAAAATTATTGGCATAGGTTTAGTAAAAATCTGTTCTCTTTTTAACAATTGGAAAAATTGATTTTTCAGCCAAGTCCATGCTTGAAGTGTCATATTTGAGAATAAATCTTATTTAATCAGGAATGACAAGCCAACCATTAAGAAACAAGGCTTGGTTTTATATTAATACCAATGCTATATATCCTATCTATCCATTCTCAGAAAATCACTTGTTAAAAGACTGATCAAATAAGAAATCAACCATATCAGAAATTAAAATAAGGGAAAGATGAAGAAAAAACAATGAGGAACAGTTTAAATTACCTATTAAATATAAAATGTTAGGAAGTCTGAAATTGTGATATAAAAGCTAAATTGGTATTCTCATACAAGGAACCTGTTACAAGAGAAATTCTAATAATGATCTAGAATAAAAAAGTACTAAAATGTAGCAAATCATCTCAGCAAAAGTAAGAATTAGGTTGGAGAAGGTATAGTAGAAGCAATCCAAAAGTCTACGGAACAGGTGAGGGCAGATGAAGTGCTAGAAAAGTGTCGTCTTAAAATGGGGAGAGGTAAGAAGAAGGGAAGCCATATATTTGTGGGAAAACAGTGGCATTTTATTTTAAATAGTCATAGAGAAAAATGCATCTGATTATGAAACTATACAAATGGAATTTATCCCTTAAAGGAAACTACAGAAAACATTAGGCATAAATAAGAAAAAAAGTATAAGTAATCAATATTTTATTTTATCAGAAAAAATAAAGATTGGAAGAAAGAGGCAAGTTTAATTTTGAAAAACATTAAAAACTCATGCTTATTATGTAAATACAGTTGTAAAGAATAATATCAACTATATAAGTCATCTTACTAAATACAAATGGACTATATTCTATCATTAAAAGAGGGACTAGAGTTAAAAAACAAAGTCATCTGTATGATTCTTATAAGAAACATCCTTGAAGAAAAATGATATGAAGCTGTTTAAAATAAAAGAATAAACAAAGAGATCAGACAAATTCAAAGAAAAAAGTGCAACTGGAATGTTAATAACAAGGTGGAATTTAGTGCCAAAGACACTAACAGTAAAAAGTAGCAAAATTAACCCTGATGATGGATTGAATAAGCTTTGCTAACCAAAAGGTTAGTAGTTCTAACTCATCAGCCCCTAAGCAAGAGAAAAGACCTGGCCATCTCTTCAAAATATTTAATCCTAGGAATCCTGATGGGACATTTTTATCTGTCCTTTTGGGTTGCTATGAGTTGGAATTGATTTGGCAGTACACAACAAAAACAACAAGATAAAATTTATAAGGAAAATATAGCTAACAAAATGCTTATGATTTACTCAGGGTCATGAGATTTATAGATGATTTTCATTTTAATTCTCTTCATTTTCTTAGTGTGATTTAAAAATATAACTTCAATGAGAATTCTCTCTTTTTTTGTAAAAATAAGCTGTTTATAAGGAGATAATACTTCTAGATTATTTTATTCATATATATATTTGATACAACTTAATTTACAATATCTTCTAATTGTAAAATATAAATCATGTGGCTATTAAGACTGAAGACTGATGTCTCTATATTTATTTTTCATGTTATAAAGCAGAGTTATATATTGGGACAAAAATACCTATATTTGATTTTTTAGTCTCTTCTCCATTCTTTTGGGGTATGTATGAAATGTGTGTGCTTTGGAAGTAACATTTTAAAATTGCTTAGCTAGCCGTGATATATTTTATTAATGATGTGCCAGATTACCAAAGTTTAATTTTAAATTTATTCCTGGGTTGTTTAAAAGCTAACCTCAAACCTTAAAAAGCCAGTACAGACAATTTCAGAAGTATTCGTTAATATACAAAAAACAAAAATTATTTAACATCAAATTAACATTCATTTTCTAAAGGTCAAGAGATATGAAATCATGAAATAGGAGAACATTATCACTTTTCCAAGTTATTCTATCATATAGAACCTATGTTATTGTTGTTAGGTGCCATCGAGTAGGTACTGACTCATAGCAACCTTATGTACT
>NW_006408535.1:8266359-8290254 GCF_000296735.1 Chrysochloris asiatica | reverse complement strand
CAAACTGATAGATGATGAGTGGTGGTCTTCATTAGTAAAGAGTTTTAAAAGGATATAAACTTACCAATAGAATCGTGGGTGAAAAACTTTAGACTCTTTCTTAAACCTAAATTGATGTTTTAACCACACAGTCTATTGAGTCACCTAAGATTGTTAGAAAAGAAATACATGAATCTTCTCTTCAAAGGGTTATAATATGGGGTTAGAGCTGACAGGAGATAAATTTGGTTCTAACCCATTTTAAGAAAACTCCCTTGTTCCTGTATTTGGCCAACAATTGGTTCTTGGTGAGCTATTACCTCCTGGAACAAAGACATTCCAAATGTCCTCATGCCCTAACCCCTTCCCTCCAAACACAGTTCAAATTAGCCAATCTGATAAAGGTAAGACTGTGCAGTTAAAACCCTAGCATCAGGAATAAAACCTGAGCTGACTGCCCAGTGGGTATGCTTGCTAGCTTATTCATGTGCAGCTACACACCCTTATGCAAAAGTAAAATTTTGCCTCGCAGAGATAATTTTGGTTTCACCGAGTGTCTGTTTGTGACATAGGTGTCCATTTCCAACAAAATCATCCACCCTACCCCACCATCATTGCCCCACAGTGATCTGTGAAGCATTTTGGGACATTTCTTTGAATCTACACTTGACATTTAGAAACCATGTGTTGTACAGGTTTAAAGAGGTCTTCAATCTTTTGAACCTCTGTGAGACTTCACTGAGTTCATCTCCAATTTCTCAAACAAACTTCTAGCTTACTTCTGAATAAATGTTTAAAGATTCCCTGTATTGACGCAGACTTCCCTTGCCACCCAACTTCACTCATCTACATCTTTAATTTCATAAGATGGGAGTAGTAATGCTCTTAAATGCCAAAACATTAACATCATACTAAACAATATTCATTAGGATGATGAGTAATGCAAAGCCTGACATGCAAATGAATCTGGAGGATATTATGCTGAGTGAAATTAGTCACAAAAGGACAAATATTGTATGAGACCACTATTGTAACATCCCAAGAAAAGATTTTCATGGTAAAAGACACATTATCTTTGATGGTGGGAGGGAAGGGAAAATAATCCACTGGTTAGAGGTAGACACACTGGAGTCCTGATGTGGTACTATAGGATAGGCACTGGGTTGCAAGGTTAGTTTGAAACACAAGGTCAGTAATTCAAACCCACCAGCTGTTTCTTGGAAACCGAATACAGAGAGGCTATGAGTTTTTGTGGATCAATGGCACTTTACAACAACAGTAACAAACACTCAAATGAATGTACATGACCATCATTTAAAAGCAGGCAAGGCTGATATGCTTTTGTTCCTTCTATGCAAATAAAAGTCTTAAAATGGAAGGTTCACAAGTAGTGATGATTCTGTAACCAGTGACAATAATGTGTTTATACCCTTTGTTTTCCTTTTTAAGTTGACGATATTGTGAATAAACTTAAAGTACATTGATATCCATCTTGGTGAAAACTAATAAGCACTTCATAAATATTTGAATAGTGAATGAACTAATGATCCTTTCACGCTGTAATATTAAAGATATTGTGTTCAAATTAGAGATTGTGTTAAAAAAAATTGTCTCTTTAAGGAAATGAGCATGTATCACAAAGATGAGAAAGGTCAGCAGGTAGTTTGCATCATTGAAGGGCCATCCGTAAGTATTCTGATTATACCAAGCAGGTGACTGTCTTACTTACCTACTCCTTACCATTTTTGTTTTGCATCTTGAAGCTCCAGAATACCTATCAGGCCTCTGTTGTTGTTGTTAAGTGCTGTTGAGACAGTTCTAACTCACAGCGACCCTATATAGGGTTTCCAAGGAACAGCTGGTAAGCTTGAACTGCCAACCTTGCAGTTCAAACCAACCTTGCAGTATAGCTCATTAACCTACAGCACCACACCAGGACTCCATCAGGCCTCCAAGTATCTTTTAATATTATTATCTATGACTATCACCATGACTTAAGGGGGAAAGGAATTAGTGCCTGCAGAGAAGGCACTAGATTCATGGAGCTTTGCTTCTGGAAACACAAGCTCTACAACCACACATGACTTTATTTTTCAATTGTGTTCATTAAAATATTTTTCATATTTGAGTGATTTCATCAACATGGTTTTAATAATTTCTAGAAATTCTTGCCCAGGAAGATAAAGTTGTAAATAACTTTATTGTGTCAAGAATGTTTCCAGAATCTGAACACTAGACTATGCAAAATAACCCCTTTTTAGGATAACATTAAATGATTCTTTACTTATCTAGATTAACCCAGAAGCTTTTGCTTTGATGCATGTAGCAATCCTAAGCATTATGTAAGAAAATCTTGATACTTAACAACAACATCCTAAGTAAGTCTTTTCACAGTCTTTACAGACTTGCTTAAATAGATGTCCCAAAGCTCAACATAACACATGGTTACCTTCCTCCCTCTGAGAGGCTACTATGACTGTCAAGGTGGCTATCTACCTTATCAGAATAATATATACATACTCAGCTTTGCTTGATCTCAGGTTATTTTAGTGAAATTTTCAGAGAACCAAAATCAAATCAAAATGAAACCTGCTACTGTGTGGCGCTGTGGGTTAATGTGTCATACTGCAAAGTTGTTTGAACTGCAAGGTCGGTGGTTCAAGCTCACCAGCTGCTCCTTGGAAACCCTATACAGGGTCGCTATGGGTCGCAACTGACTTGATGGCACTTCACAACAGCAACTGTTGAGTTGCCTCTGACTCATAGCAACTGTATGCAACCGAGTAGAGCTGCCCCACAGGGTTTTTAAGACTGTAGGTGTGGCTCCATAGGATTGATTTAAATTACAAGGTCGGTGGTTACAACTCATCAGCCACAACTAGGAAACCCTATACAGGTTTGCTATTGGTTGGAACCAACTTGATGTCACTTAACAACAGCAACACGTTTTACAGATACCAACTGTCACATCTTTTTCCAATGGAGAGGTCCTCCAACCAAGTAGCAGCCAAATTCTTTAACAATTCCTCTACCAGGGTTCCCTTCAGAAAGCCAGTGTTTGACAACTCAGAAGGAAGAAATTAAGGATCCTGAGTGATTTATTCAAGCTACTTAAATAGAGTTACTTATTTTCTGAAAGAATTCTTTCTTATTGGTATCTAGTTGGATGTGACTCATAGGGAGCCGATAGGGCAGAGTAGAACAGCCCCATAGAGTTTCTAAGGCTATAAAATTTAAATAACCAGACTCCACATCTTTCTCCCAGAAGTGACTGGTACTTTGGAACTATCAACCGTTTAGTAAGTAACTGCCACCAACGCTCCTGCAGAATTCTTCTGTTTAGTTATGTGATGTTCGTGTGTACAAGCTGGCGTCTTCCCAATGGTTAAATATTCACATATTTTGCACACTGGTTGTTGAACCATTGGCTGGTTGAAATTAGCCATTGCAGGAATGTTTCTGGTAGTCCCTAGGTTGCACAAAAGGTTGGAGTTTTTAAATTAACCAGAGATGCTTCAGAAGACAGGCCTGGGTCTGCTTCTGAAAAATCCCAGCCTGGAAAACTCTTGGAGCAGTTCTAGTCTGCACACATGCAGTTGTAATTGACTTGACAACCAGTAATGACAACAACAGGAGAATTTACAGCTTGGAAATTGGCAAACTCTCCAAATCAAAAATTTAGTCCTTGAAGGATTCTTTGTTTGTATTGGGGACTGTGTTAGTAGTAATGGTTATCTGCCATGGAGTCGGTTCCAACTCATAGCCACCCTGCATAGGGTTTCTGAGGCTGTAAATCTTCATGGGAATCGAAAACCTTGTCTTTCTCCTGTGGAATGGCTGGTAGTGTCAAAATGCTGACCTTGAGGTTAGCAGCCCAACTCATAACCATCTCTTGAAATAATGAAAGCCCCATTATTATCAGAGTTGCATTTGTATTTTCCCATTTCTCTACAACTGCATATACCTTTTCCATTTCTCTACAATTGTATATACCTTTCTCTACAACTGTTCTGCAGTTGTAGAGAAAGGTATATAACCCAACAAAATTATTTGTTATCATCACATATCTGTTTGGCATCTATTTTCCTAATGTTGTTATGTTTTGTGTAGTATTGCTTAACAGGTTCCAGTGGAGTTTTCAGATTAAGATGAACTGTAGAGCCACTTCTGAAAGTCAGCAATGAAAACCCGGTGATCACAATAGTCCCATCCACAATTGATAATAGGGAGAGTGCAGACCCAGGTAGCATTTCCTCCAGTTGTGCATGGGGTCACCATGAATTGGGAGCCAACTCCACAGCAGCTAATAAAAATAACTATTGATAAAATGTTAAATGGGTGAATCAAAAGCTTAAAAAGAGTCCATGTTTAGGGGCTTCAAGTTGCTTGCAGAGTCTGCTTTGAAGGAGCAAATATGTAAGGAGAATTCAAAGTGGGAAGGGAATCAGTGACTATGTGTATCCAGTGTCAGATTAACCAGTAAGCAAGGGAAACATGGGCTTAGTCCTGGTGTGGCACTGTGGGTTAATGTGCTGAACTGCAAGGTCGGTGGTTCAAGCTCACCAATCACTCCTCGGAAACCCTATACAGGGTTGCTATGGGCCAGCACCAACTCGATGGCACTTAACAACAACAACATTTACTATTCTGTCATGAACACTTCCAAAAAATGTCACCATCTATCTTTCTCCCAATCCCAAAATATATTTATAGTCTTTGACAGGGTGTACTCACTGAGAAACATAAGCACAGGCTTACTGTGCTTACTAATCTGTAGTGAACAGTTTCATGTGTTTTTCACCACATCAAAGGTGTCCATATACTCTTTTTAGGAGACTGACTTTGTTCACTGCCTAGATCATCCCCTGGGCTTCCTGAGTCTATGCCACTGCTCCTGATTTGTGGGACACACTGCGGCTCCTGGTACCCTGTGGGAGCATGGAGTTGTCAGGTGACACAGGTTGAAACTTTGTAAAAATAAATTTTATAAATAACATTAATAAGGACAAAACTCAAAAATTTTTATAAAGCAAATACAGAACCATGTGATCCATAGCTTTATTCCTTTTCATGTTTTCTCTCATCTTTCTGTATTTTCCTTCCCCTGAGGTCAGGAGAGAGATGGAGTGGAAGTTGACTAGATTCTCCTTCATTGGTGAATTATGGATGGTAAATATGGATGGGCTATTCCTGGATAAAATTTATTTTCGCTCTAGGAACATACTGTCTAAAGGAACAGGTGACAACAGCATCCTGGGGAGTCATGTAAGTCTGCTTGTCTGTCTCCTTATTTTCTTTTTGTTATTGTAAGGGGTTGAATTATTGAAATGAAATCAACACTAAACCTTGGGGGAATTTGATTGATGAAGGCCTTAAAATTCAAACATAGTTATCGCACCTATAATTCTCCTGGAGCTTGACAGCAGAATAAAGCAACTTCTCTTTCATGTCTAAGTTAAAAAAAAGCAAACAAAAACGTAAACCAACCCTGAGATCACTGGGCATATGATCACTTGTGGTCCCTATCTCTTTGGTAGGGGTCTTTGGTTTCTAATTGAGAGAGAAGCAGAGAGAAAATAGGAAACACTTGTTACTGATTTGTAGATGTTTATAAAATCATAAGACATGACAGACCTCTAGGGTAGATGATGTCAGTCCCCACAAAAGTATAGAAAAGGAAAGGTCCCATTGTTAGGGGCAGACTTAGGACCAGATAGAATGAGAGAGTTCATTTCATGGTACTTGAAGTTACATCTCCAATGTCATGTTGGTTTTCAGAAGTAATGACAGACGCGATGTTGGGTTATGTAAGTATATGTTTTAAAATTTGACTTCCACTTTTCTTTTTCCTGTCTCTCTCTCCTTTTTCTTGGCTCTTCTCCTATCTCTAAATTACGTTCAAGTTTCACAAAGATAAGAAACAACCTTTTGAAATGAACAAAATAACTTCAGGTATCCCCTTTGTCTACTCCACCATTGTTCTGGGATCAGCTATGAGAAATTTGACAATCCATGTTAGAATCAAACATAAATTTCCATGTACAGATGATCTAAGTCACAAATCAAGATAATAGGGATTGGGATTTCTTTATAGTAGGTTTGCAAAACTGGCTTCCAACAGGTGACACCCACTGCATACAGATTTATCAGTGATCTGGAAAGACATGGTGCACAGAATTAATTTTCTACTCCCTCTACCCACCTTTTATATTCTATTTAACCTAGTTTTCCTGTGTGTTAACTCTGCCAGGAAATTGCTTTTGGAATCAACCACATTACCCCTTTCTGGTCACTAGGGTGTCATTCAGTAAATTACTCCTTTAATATTCCTTAGTGGTGGGAAAGAATGAAGTTACATGAATAATTTCCAATTTGAGAATCTAGCTATTCATAATTTGTTAAGAATAAGACACTTCTGTAAAAGAAATATTTCCAAGCAGCAATTCTATTTGGGTTTTGCTCACAACTAAACTGGGGAAACAATTCAGAAAAAAAACAGTCGCTATCGCCAAAAAAATAATTCCAGTGAAAAAGTAATAACAATGAAATATAGGGTGATGTTGCTTCAGAAGAGGCATACATAAGGTGACTTAAGTAGACTGGGCTGCAGTGGGGGTAATGGCAGAAATACAGAGGCTTGATAGTAGTTGAGGAGGTGGAGATAGTGTGTTAGTGGTGTGGTAGTGGTTTGTATTGACGATTGTGATGGGGGATCACAGAAAACTTCCTAAAGAAGGCAATTGCTTAGTCAAACTCTGAAAGCTAAATAGGAATTAGTCAAATGAAGGAGTGTGTTTCTGATTCCTGCCCCTCTAGTCCCTTACATACATGTAATGCATTCTAGTTAAAAACTTCAAATTAGCTAACACAAGAACAATTTTGAGATTTTCTATGAGTTCTTATCTCAAAACTTGACTTGGCTTTCCTAATGGGTGTGCATCTCATACATACAGTATTACAGCTCCCTGCACATTTGTAACCAACTGTATCAGAGAATGCTTTGCATGCCACAATTTGGTCCAGTGTCAGTGTTTGATTCAAAGCAATACTTTCGCCATCGTCTTGGCTCTAGCAAGAAGTATGCCATGCATCATCAGACTGCCTCGCAACACTGACACTTTTATATATCCCTGAGAAATAATTTCTGTAGCTGAAAGGCCAAAAAGTTTGTAGAGCAGGATTTTGGAGAAATAAGCAAAATAAAGACAACCTGTTAAATTCTCTAGTGTTGAAGCATTTTAAAATATAGCATTCTGGGGACTAAGGTCACTGAGGTGAGGAAAATGATGCATGGGCTGTCACATAAATCTCATCTGTGTTCTATAATTTTTAATCTGCTCCAGGTCAGGAGGGATTTAAAATGCCTGGCCAACAGGAATGGGACAGCCAAGATATTTCTCATGGGACTCTCTGAAGAAATGTAGACTTTTCATTTTTCTTTTGCTACAGGGATCAAGAAACCATGAGGCCATTCTTGATACCTTGGCACATATCTAAACATAGCCACACATCTGATTTTAATCTCCTGAGAAATAGCTGTTTTCATTTGGTTCTCAGCAACATTTTTGGTTTTACTTAGGAAAAATAATTCTCTTCAACACTTCTTCTAGGCATTAAAGATTATATGAAGGGGCTTCAAAAAGTTTGTGGAAGTATTCCATTATATTTCAGATCAATTTTTCCATGAATTTTTAAGCCCCCTTATATATGTAAGTATGTGTATATGTACAAACACACACATACACAAGGGTGAGTCAAAAATTATCTGTACTTTGCCTGTAGAAGTTATTTTAATCAACTTTTGGAAAAGACAAATACATTATTTCTTGACATAATCTCCTTGATTTTCAATACACTTTGTCCATCTATCAACAAACTTTCATATCCTTTATTAAAAATGTTTTAGATTTAGCTGTAAACCATGAATGCACCACTGTCTTCACTTCTTCATCAGAGGTTAAATTTCATCCTCCAAGGGCTGTTTTCAGGGTCCCAAACAGGTGAAAGTCCAATGAAGCAAGATCAGCACTGAAGGGAGAATGTTTTCACATCTCAAAAGGAAGTTTTTGGAGATTGTCAACAGTATGGGCAAAGGTGTACAGACATGCATTGTTATGCAAGATCACAACACCCTTGGATAGTAGGCCTCCGGGTTTAATCTGAAATTTAGGCTGCAGCTTTTTAGTGAGCATGTCACTGTAAGGAGCACTGTTGACTGTTGAACATTCTTCCTGACAGTGTTCCAATACTGGCATTGGAGAATCCCAGAAACTATAAGCATCAATTTTGTAGCTGATGGTTGACTTTTGAACCTTTTTCTTGGTCAGTGATTGACGATGTTGCCATTACATAATCTGTCATTTACTCTCAGGCTTAATGTGATGAATCCATGTCTTGTTAACAGTAATGATTTTTTTTAAAGAAACTTTTACCTTCCTTTGTGTGTTGGTCCAAACTTTATTTGCAGATGTCCAAATGCTTCTGTTTTTGCTCTCCTGTGAGTTGTTTTCAGTAATCTTCTTGCACAAACTTTTCAAAACCCAAGTCTATGGTGGAGTATTTCATAGGCAGAGCTATAGCTGATTTGCAAATGCATTGCCACAAAATCCAATGTTACTCACTTTTAGACAGAATCGTTTCACGTGCATGCTCAACATTATCATCAGCCATGGATGTGGAAGGATGTTTTAATATAACCAGAGTGCAGATAATTTTTGACTCACTTATGTGCCTGTCTGTGTATGTATGTATATGTATATACACTGACTACGTCCAGAGAAAGCTTTTGAGGCAGTGGGTAGTAAGGAACATGAATAGAGACTGATGACTTGACTTAGAATCTGGGGCTATCTCTATCATGGGATCTTGAAAGTCAGAGTGCAATAAGATTTGAGTTTTTAGCATCAGAGAATTGTAGGACTTTGTAGGTAGAGAATCTGGAGATGGAAAGTGATCCCACCCAAGACATAATCTCCTCTCCCATATACTCCTGGCACAGACTCGGCAATCAGGTCATTTGGGGGCAGCTGAGGCTGAGGAAAGTGTCTGTGTTATATTGAACTATCTGCCTCGCTGCCACCTATCTCTACCTTGCATCTGGTTCTATCCTGGAGTCCACAAAAAAAAAACACACAAAAAAAACAAAAAAAAAACAATAACACACCACACATTGAACAAAGCACGGCTGCCTTGGTCTTACCTGAATCCCTATGGCATAGATCACTACCTAACACACCGAGCCCTCGATAAGTGTTTGTTAAACAGAAATTTAGCCTTTTACATATCTGAAAATTTAGCTCATTGTTCTTTTCTCCTTCAAGCTTCAACTCTTTACTGTGTCACTTTCCTAATTCTGGTCCTGTAGCAATCATTTATTCAACAATATTTATGGAAATAAATTACATTATTTTACAAACATCATTGAAGACAAACAGACAAAAATCCCTCCACTCAGAGAGACATGCTGAATGGGTATGGGCATAAGAGTGGAATCTCTATCTATCTATCTATCTATCTATCTATCTATCTATCTATCTATCTATCTATCTATCTAGAGATCGATTTGAACTGATAGGTCGTGGCTCAGGCTCACCAGCCACTCCTCAGAAACCCTATACAGGTTCCAACTCATAGTGACACTGTATAGAGTTTCCAAAGAGTGGCTGGTGAGCTTGAACTGCCAACCTTGTGGTTTAAACTGACTTTTCAGTGAGAGCATTAGCCCATAGTGCCACACCGGGACTCCATACACATATTCACACACACACGCACATAATTTATAGTTACACACACATATGGTGCTGTAGGATCAGCACTGGACTATGAGTCAGAACTGACTAAATGGCACTTAACAGCAACTATATATATGGAATATATATATATATAGTTCTGGTGGTGCTGTAGGTTAATAGGCTGGACTACAAGGTAGGTTTGAACCTCAAGGGCAGACATTCAAGCTCACCAGCTACTCCTTGGAAACCCTAGACAGGGAACAATATATCATATATACATATATGTATATGTATATATATATACATATACATATACACATATATACATATACATATACATATACACATATATACATATATATATATATATGTATGTATATATGTATATATGATATATTGTTGTAAGCAGTGTGCTTACCATAATATTGACAGTTTGATACCAGAGTCCCTTCTCCAGAGAAAGATGAAGCTTTCTGCTCCCTCAAAGATTTGCAGCCGTGGAAATCCTATCTATACAGGGTCACTATGATGGTAGTTAACACCACTAACAATACCAATATACAAATATACATATAGATATAGTTTCACACATACATTTTATAATATGTAATGTATGTGTATAAGGAGCTCTGGTAGCTTAGTTGATACAACTACCAGCTGTTCTGCAGGAGAAAGATGAGGCTTTCTGTTCACACAAAGATTTACAGCCTCAGAAACCCTGTACAGGGCCACTATGAGTCAGAACTGACTGCACAGCACACAGCTACCACCAATATATGTGTATATATTTCATTATCTATAAAATTGTTTGATAGCAGAAGATACTATCTACTTGTAGTACTGACTTGAAGTGATGGCTGATCAGGCCAGTAATGACTGAGTGCTTTCTTACATTGATAGCTATGATTTAATGAGTGTTTACTGTGTGCTAGACATCTTACTAGCTGATTGATATATATTAAAGGGGAATTTCACACTTACAACCAAACCAGTTGCTGTTGAGTCAATGTTGACTCATGGTAACCTCGTGAATGTCAATGTAGAGCTGTGCTCCAAAGGGTTTTCAATGACTAATCTTTAAAGTGAATAACAAAGTCTTTCTTCTTAGATGCCTTGGAGTGGAATTGAATCTCGAATCTTTCAGTTAGTAACTGAGTGTGTTAACTGTCAAGTAAATAGATGGCCCTATATAGAATTTCTGACTAACTTGGGTTCCAACTGACCTCGCAGTTCAGCATAGCACCACACTAGAACGCCTCTAACACAAATAAAATCATAGAATTTCCTTGTTATTACATTTCATTTGAAAGTTCCGAAATCTTTATATGTAAGAACCTTAATGTTATTGTTATTGTTAAGTGCCATCTAGTCAGTTCCGACTCTTAATAACCTTTTATAGTATTTCTGAGGAGCAGCTGGTGGGTTTGAACTGCTGACCAGGAGTCAATAAGTATCTTAGGAATACAAAGCCTGTGGATCTTGTTAGATTACATTTGTAGTCCTTTAAGGCATGTAGTTAAGAAATGAAAATACAACAGGTTTGATATTAATGTGGTCTCTATGGGAAATGGCCAATAAACTAATTGTCATTAATCTCACAAGTTACTAATAGGATTTCTTACTTTAAATTTTTCCTTGGAAATGTATTTTTATTTGTTTTACTTGTTCAGAACAAGGAACCCTGCTTACTTATTGAAAGATGGTTTGATAGAGTGTGACAGTTTGAAGACAAGTAAGTGGGACAGAGAAAGTAGGGCACACATCCAAAGTTGCTCAATGTATGTCAAGAGATTCCCTAATGACCTGCTTCTTCTATAGGAAATTTGTCACCTGAACAATTCTGTACACTGGTCAACACCCATTGCTGATTGGTTAGGTATCTGTTCTAATTAGCAGTGGCCCATGCAGTACTTACTGTTAAATATTTTGAATATCAATCCTGAAATCAGGGCCAACTCTAATATTTGTAAAATGAATATGTGGGGCTCCTTGAATAAAAACCAGGAAAAAAAATGCCACTAAAGGCACTAAAATATAAAAATTTCCCCCTTCTTTTGTAGCCTCTCTTTTTTCTTTGCATGATATTTTTAAAAATTGCTATTTAGTGTCAGTTTATGTAAAGAAAAATAAAAAATAGAATTATTAACATGAGTTATACCACTCAATATTATATTGTTTAATGCTAGCTTTAAATGAGTGCATTAAGCTCGTGTACCAAAATTAACTGTACATACATAATTACATAATTCATATATTGCTGCACAAACATGCATATAACTTCATATATTGTTCTAAACAGAACAGTGGAAATAGTGCACACAACTAACTCACTTGTTTTCATTTTACTTGTTAATATGCACATATTCTATCAGCACTCTCTACGTTTAGCTTTTTGATGAGTAAGGAAGAACTGAAGAAAAAGGAACTATGGATTTCCCTGTCTTTCTCTTTCCTTTTATGTCACAATTTTCAGGATAAGTAGTTCCCCAGGGAAGTAGCACAAATAAGAAAGCATAGCATAGGGCTTCTGGTCATTTCTGTTTCTTCAAACAACATTCTATCTTTAAAGCAACTTCTGATTCAAATAGAAAATTTGATTGCTTAGGGCTTTCAGCACCTGCATATACTCAGTGTTCGAGGCTACAAGCTTACCTTGTACTTATTTTGAGTCTTGCTGAACGCCACTGAATTGCTAGAATATTATGCTCATGGACATCGTATGTAAATGTGGCAGCAACAGTGGAGGACACACACGAGTATTGCTCATGTACATCCTCTGCTAATATACACACTCCAATGTCCTATTAGACTTTATGTCCAAAGCACAAATACAAATATAAAATTATCAAGAATTTCAAAATGGTGGCAGAAGAGCATTAATCCAAGTGCAGGACGCTTCTGAATGTTTGACTTCATAGCCTTACACCCATGAAGCCAGTCCTGCTGGAAAAGCAGTCAAGCTTAGGAGTTTAGCAGCACCAAGATGAGCATTTGGTAACAGTGATTCCTTGTGGGGATAGGGGGTTTAAAGAGAGAAAGCAATAAGAAATTAAAGACCTTGGTATATCCTATAAGAAAAGACTGCCTGGATTATCAAGTTAAGGATATCATACAAAACATCTCTGAATGTCAGTAAAGCATTTTTTAGGGTCTCTTGAAGAATCCTTGAAACTAAGTGGAGGAACACATGATTACACTCACTCTATCTAAAAGATGCTAATGTGCTAATTAAGGTTACCCCAGCAACAGAGTCTACAGAGTAGGGGCAAAATTTTAAAACCCTATTATTTTAGGAGTCCTGGTAGTGTGCTGTTGGATAAGCACTGAACTGTTAACCACAAGGTCAGCAGTTCAAAACCAACAGCAGCTACAGGGAAACCTTATACTGGGTTGCTCTGAGTTGGAACTAACTCGATGGCACTTAACAACAGCGACAATGTTCTCTTTTTAATTTGACTAGGGAGGGCATGTTGAAAATGGGATGGAACTATGAAAAGCAGGAGATATGCTAAATGACAAAAACATAAATCAATCTGACTCATCATTCCAGCTTTCCCAATCTCATATGTGTAGCTTAAAATGGAAAATTATAAAATATTACATATAAGTCATGTCTGCAAGGTACACAAATAGAAATGTTGAAAATGTGGATTCACAGTTGCACATGGGTAATAAGACCTACAGTCTTATTGTAATTTTGGAAAATACTATGTGAGTCAGCAGTATGAAGTAGCTGGAATAAAACAGCTAATTTGCTACTGAACTACATAGATAAAAGTATTATATTTAGGACAAAGATGGTGATAATGAAATTCAACTCTGTATTCTTCAGACCACATCTGTGTTATTGTCTTTATTTCTATGCATCACATTTTAAATGTGATGTAAACAAACAAGATTATGATAATTGAAATTGAGTAGGAAAAGGGTTGAGATTCAAAACTGTGTACTCTGAGGAACCTTAGAATTAAAGGACTAGAAAGGGAAACTTGGTGGGAATGAGAGAAAGGGAGAAATAAAAGGTGTTTTAGGATATCTGAAAAGCTCTCAGGCAGAAAGGGAATTAGATTAACTAATTTAACTGAAGTGTGAAACTAGAACCAATGGTAAATACTAGAAGGAGATAGATCTCAGCTCAGTGTTAGGAGAGAATCTATGAATTATAAGTGATTTTTAAAGGATGAAATTAGCATCTTTGGGAAGTAATAAAATTCTTATTGCTAGAGCAGGAGGGTTGTTGTTAAGTACCATTGAGGTGTTTCCAACCCTGTATAGGGTTTCTGAGGAATGTCTGGTGAGTTTGAAGTGCTAACCTTGCTGTTCAAACTGATCTTGCGGTCTAGTGCTTATTCTACAGCACCAGACCAGGATTCCAGAGCATGATGGTGGTGTGATAAAAAGAAAAAAAAAAAGGGTGATTAAGTTGTGAAGTCAGACAACTGGAGTTCACCTTGAGATTTGACACTCCTAGAGTGACCAGGCCTGATGATTTCTGCATTCCCTTGAGTCATCTTTCCTTGGAATGGGCACAAATATGGACGTCTTTAAACCAGTTGGCCAGGTAACTGTCTTCCAATTTTTTTGATGTAAACAAGTGAATGCCTCCAGGGCTTCATCAGTTTGTTGAAACATTAAGCTGAAGATATTTTACAAAAAGGATTGCAGTAGTACATCAACAGGGAGTTGCTAGAAATTTAAGCTGGATTCAGAAGAGGATGGGTCTTGGCTGAAGGCAGAGAATACCAGAAAGATATTTACTTCTGTTTTATTAACTATGCAAAGTCATTCAACTGTGTGAATCACAAAAACTATGAATACCATTGCAAAAAAATGGGTATTACAGAATACTTAATTATCCTCATGAGGAGCCTGTATACAAAGAGTCTGTCATTCAACCAGAACAAGGGGCTAGTAAGATCAGGAAAGATGTGCGTCAGGGTTGTATCCTTTTACTAAGCATATTCAATCTGCAGACTGAGCAAAAAAAAAAAAAAAAAGAGAAAAAATGGATTATATGTATAAGAATGTGGCATCAGGATTGGAGGAAGGCTCATTAAAAGCTTGCAATATGCAGATGATTCAACCTTGCTTACTGGAAGTGAAGAGGATTGAAATGCTTATTGATGAAGATCAAAGACTAGAGTCTTCAGTATGGACTGGACCTCAATGTAAAAAAAATTAAAATACTCACAACTGGACCAATCAATAACATCATAATAAATGAAGATAAGATTGAGGTCGCCAGAGACTTCAGTTTGCTTGGATGTACGATCAACATTCATGAAAGCAGCAGTCAAGAAATCAAAGGACATATTGCATTTGGAAAATCTGCTATAGAAGTCTGCTTTAAAGTATTAAATAGCAAAGATGTTAGTTTGAAGACTAAGGTGTGCTTGGCATAAGTCATAGTATTTTCAGTAGCCTCATATGCATGTGAAAGTTGGACAATGAGTAAGGAAGGCTGTAAAAGAATCAATGCACTTGAATTGTGGCATTGGGGAATAATGTTAAAAATATAATGAACTTCTAGAACAACAAATAAATCTATGTTGGAAAAGTACAGTCAGAATGCTCCTTAGAAGCCAGGAAGGTGAGACTTCATCTCTTATACTTTGAACATGTTTTCAGGAGGGAACAGTCTCTGGATAAGGGCATCATGCTTGGAAAAGTGGAAGGTCAGTGAAAAATATGAAGACCCCCCCCCAAAGAAATGGATTGACATAACAATGGCAGCAACAGTGGGCTCAAACATAACAGCAATTGTGAGGATGGTAAAAGGCCAAGTAGTACTTCATTCTGTTGTGCATAGGGTCACAATGAGTCAAAACTGACTGGATGGCACCTAACAACAACACAAGTAAAATATGACCTGTTAAGGGGACTCATATCTCCCACCTTCAGTGTCTAATGGTGGAAGATGTCAATTTTAGTAGAATGTTTGGAGTTTGAGAGAAATTTTAAATCCCTTGATATATGCTGACGCTAATACTATTGTTTTGGGTTATTTTGATTATAGGAGAAGCTACTCTGGTGTGGCGCTGTGGGTTAATGCGCCCGACTGCAAAGCCATTTGAACTGCAAGGTCAGTGGTTCAAGCTTACCAGCTGCTCCTTGGAAACCCCATTCAGCGTCGCTATGGGTCGGAATCGACTCAACAGCACTTAACAACAACAGCAACCTGTAGTTAGAGGTAACTAGTTTAAATAGATTTTGTTCTGTTCCTCTGCAATCCTGGGTCTCCACACTGTGCAATTAAGATCCTAGTGCAACTGCAAGAGAAAATGGACTTAGTACTTGGGGGCTGATTTCTATTTGAAGTCACCATTGTTAGGAGTCCTGGTTAGGCACTCACTCAGTTGTTAATTGTTAGGATGGCAGTTGGAACCCACCAGATGCTTTGTGAAAGAACAATGTAACAGTCTGCTTCCATAAAACTTACAGCCTTGGGAAACCTTATGGGGAAGTTATACTCTGTCCTACAGGATTGTATGAGTCAGACTCCATGACAATTGGCTTTTTTTTTTTTGTCACTGTTGCCTTTTTTTGTTTTTAAATTTCCATTGCATTGTATAGAAGGCTAGATTTGCAAGAAGGAAATGTGGATATCCTATTCATCAGATATTAACTGTGTTGACACATGGACATGAATCTAAACATAGCAGAAATATACTTTGACCTAGATCTCAAAGGATCTGAAAAGCTTTGGAAAGTTGGAACTTATTTAGAAAAGTTCTTATCAAACTTTTTATTTAGCTTCTTATATTATGAAAGCTAAGTTCATTAGAATTTGCCTAAATACATATTCTTGGAGCTTTCCTAATGAAATATCAATTTTTACATGATAGTTTTAAATTTGGTACTAGGATTATTGATAGTCAAACCAAAACAAATCTGTAAAAGAAAATGGAACTTTATCTGAAACAGGTCACTAAATTCTTATCTTGTTGTCTGATCTCCTGTTTATCTTTCAAAATCCAGAGTGCTCTTTGCACCAGGATATATAAATCATTAGAGGATTATAGAGATCAGGACTTAGAAAACCCATGCAATAGGATAAGATTAAGACCCATTTTGCAACTGGAAAAACTGAGCTTATAGTCAGACATAATGTTTATCAAGCACCTTCCTTCCGTATGTCAAATGCTGTGTCAGATGCTTTGCTTTGAAATGGGCCTCGAAACAACTCCAATTAAAGTAGATGCTGCTAGTTTAATTTATGGTCAGTATGTTGAGCTCCATGAAACCTGAAATCATGCCTCCCTTATTTGCTGCACTCGCTGCAGGAGTCTGGCATAATGCCTAACATAATCGACACACAAGAAAATGTTCTTGAGTTAATCAATGGATGGATGAACAAATGAATGGAATCTTAGAAAGAACAAATAAACTGACCAGGTCACAAAACTAGTCAATGGAACAGTTAAATTTAGACTCAGGTCACTGCTTAGGCCTTCCTTTAAAGGTTGCTGAATCTACCTGTAATGACTCCTAGTTTCCAGGCACCAATCTTATTGTTAAGTGTCGTGGAGTTGGTTCTGACTCATAGTGACCCTGTATAGGATTTCTGAGGATCAGCTGATAGATTTGAACTGCCAACCTTGTTGTTCCTAGGCAAGTGCTGATCTTACAGCGCCATGCCAGGAGTCCCCCAAGCCCCAAGAATTACAATAGAATGAAATATTGCCTGGTCCTGTGCTATGTTTGAGAGATTTGTTGTAGTCACTGTGTTAAAGATCTGGTAACTAATATTGTTGTTGTTAAGTGCCGTCGAGCCGATTCTGAACCATAGCGACTCTGTATAGGGTTTCCAAGGAGCAGCTGGTGAGCTTGAACCACCGACCTTGCAATTCAAATGGCTTTGCAGTCTGGTGCATTAACTCACAGCGCCACACCAGGACTCCATACATCTAATATAAGTTTAGAAATGTATATCTTCTCCAGACCTATTGACGATTTTTAATGTCTTTTAGAAAGCTTGTTTTACACAAGTGTAGTCCAATATTCTAACTATCTCAGATACTATTTTTAATTTCCCTAATTATGAATATAATATATAGGATGCATAATGAAGTTTTGTAGGCTTGACTTAAGTCCTGGCTGTACCACGCAGTAGCTAAGTTGCTGTTTGTTAAGTGCTGTTGAGTCTGTTCTGACTCATAGCAACCCTGTGTAGGGTTTCCAAGAAGCATTTGGTGAGTTTGAACTGCTGATCTCACAGCTAGCAATCCATTGCTTATCCTACAGCACTACACCAGGACTCCTTGTTGCTGTTGTTAAATGGCGTTGAGTTGATTCCAACCCATACTGACCCCGTATAGTGTTTCCAAGGAGTATGCTGGTGAGCTTGAACCACTGACCTTGCAGTTCAAATGACTTTGCAGTCTGACTCCTTGGATGTTACCAAATGGGAATAATACTTTCTATATATTTTTGTATGTGTAGAGATTCTCTTTTTTTGAAAGAATTAAATGACATGACACATACAATGCCTTGATATACTGTCATGTAGTTTCCAATCATTTGACAGACATATACGAGAGGGCTTCAAAAAGTTAATGGAAAAATTTCAGTATCTTTTCTTTTCATTTTTCCACAATGATTTTGAAACCCTTTTGTTTTAAACCATTATGGTGAAATTCTAACATCAGACACAAATTGTAGAAAACTTGGAGAATACAAAAATACTGTAAAGAAAATAAATAAACACTCAATTCTATCTTCAAAGATTTTACAACTGTTAATAGTTGGTTGAAATTTCTTCTGTTGTGTCTCCCTCTGTGTAGATTTTTTTGAGAACTAAGAAAGTAGTATTGCACTTTCTGCTTTGTTTTGTTTTTTACTTCATCAAGGGACTATTTTAATTAAGAGATAAAGGATGAAAAATAATCAGTGGTACCTCCCACAATGGAGCATAGACCCTAACTTGGCACTTCTTTATGTTTTTAAAATTACTTTTCTGCTCAAGGAGTGATGAGGTTGAAGTGTTACTCCCCTAGGAAGACAGAAATCACTCTCTGCCTAATTGGAGAATAAATGTCCAGTTTTGCTCTTTGCTTTTTCCAGGCCTGTGTTAATCAGGATGCTGGATCTTTGGGCTTTCAGATAATTAGTGTTGGACTTTGGGCTCTGTTTATTCAATACCCTTCCCCCTTTCCTTTCCATTGCTTTGCCATTAGTAATCAAAAGAAAAATTGCATCAAAGAATCTGAGTATACATTTATGTGACTTAAATATCAGGATCTGTTTGTGAATTACGAAGCCAGGAGCATTTGATTTGGAAACCACATATTTGTAAAGATGAGAGTGGGGTGTCCTCAACTGCAAGAAATCAATTGTTTCACAATGAAAATGGCGTATTTTCTTCCTGTCTGCACTTCCCAAAACGAAAGAAGCAGGATTCATCTAAAGTCAGGGACTGTGAGACATGGGAGAGCATGTGCTTCTGACTTTCATCTTGTCTATGGAAGGCACTGTATTATCAAAATTACTGTTAATCTTCTCAGGCTACAGGAGAACTGAGATCCATCATTAGTCATTGAATACTCAGAACAAAAATGCTACACACTAGAAAATATTAGAAAGAAAGAAAGAAAAGAAAAGAAAAGAAAAAAAAAAGATGCAGGTAGGATCTAGGAACCATTGGGCATGTTTATTTATTTTTTTGAGTAGATTTTTAATATTATCATCATTTTTGTTATGCATGTGTGTAAGGGTACAAAATTGACTTTATTCTGTTAAGGTGGTAACTATAGAATGGATGTATGGCATGAGCCTCCTCATATACTAAGAGCCCTTTTTCAGGAGTACAAAAGTTCTTTTCTGTTGTGTTTTATACTGTTTCTTGTGCTTTACTGCCCACCGCATGGAGAACAGCCAAATAAAGCGTTCTCCTAGCTGAAAGGGACTCATGTTCACATATATTGTTGTTAAGTGCCATCGTGTCAGTTCCGACCCATAGTGACCCTGTTTCCAAGGAGCAGCTTGTGAGCTTGAACTACCAAGCTTACAGTTCAAATGACTTTGAAGTCCTGGCGCATTAACCCACAGCACCACACCATATATAGTTTTAGGTTTTTCCTGAGAATCAGACATTGCGATAGAGATTTCTGTGCACATTATTTTTTGGAGAGAATGCTAAAAAGCACTGATCAGGGAAGGGGGTAAATGTGACAAAGAAGTGAAGGAAACCAATAGAGTGAATTATTGATTACCGCGGTGGGCAATTTGGGTTTAATACCATGAGGGAACTCTAGAAGACTATGGAGAATACAGGTCAGAATTTTCTTCTCTGAGGCAGAGGAGTTGGAAGATAAATACCTGTATTTTCACCATTGTTGATTGTTGTTGTTAAGTGCCATGGAGTTGATTCTAACTCATAGCAATGGTATAAGGTTTCCGAGGAGCAGCTGGTGGGTTGGAACCACCAATCTTGCGGCTCAAACCATCACTGTAGTGATTATGTTCTGTGGAGTTGGTTCTGACCTATAGCGACCCTGTACAGGGTTTCTGAGGCTGTAAATCTTTACGGGAGCAGAAAGCCTTATCTTTCTCCTGTGGAACAGCTGGTAGTTTCGAACTGCTGACCTTGCGGTTCGCAGACCGATTCATAACCACTACCCTACCATCACTGTAGTAGAGTGCTTATTCTACAGCGCCACACTGGGACTCCACTTTCACCATGGTGGTGTGCAATGGAGTTGGTTCAACTCAGCAACTTGCACAGAGTTTTCGAGGGTATAAATCTTTATGGGAGCAAAAAGCCTCAACTTTCTCCTGCGGAATCGCTGGTAGTTTCGACTTTGAGGTTAGCAGCCTGACTTGTAACCACTATGCTACCAAAGCTCTAAATAAACTAAAAATGCAAAACATGCTTTCCAAGAACAGAGTACAAAGGGCAGAAGGGAGAAATCACATTTTCAGCATGGTGGTGGTAGTGTGTGGAGTCGGTTCCGACTCATAGTGACCCTGCAGAGAGTGCCCGAAGCTGTAAATCTTTACGAGAGCAGAAAGACTCATCTTTCTACCTGGGAGCAGCTGGTAGTTTCTAGCTGCTGACCTCTGCCCTTACACTCTGTTTTTGAAGTCCATGGTTTGAATTTTTAGTTTAGTTTTAATCTCTGATATCCACCTCATATTTGAATTCCATAATCATAATGGGAAGGGCTTTACATAGGTAATGACAAATGAAATCAAATGTCCTCTGTTACGTCTTTCCAACCTTTCAGCCTCATAAGAGTGATAACTCTTATGAATCATCTAGAGGAATCTTCCTTCTGGCTTAGTCTCTGAACATACGTTTTACTGCATTAGAACCCTTAATCTAACTATTGTCTAAACTGTGTGCTACACACTGTACCTGGAGAAAGCCAGGGAAAAGAGCCTCAAAGGTAACTTTGTAATCAAATGTATACATGTGTTTTTAAGGTGCCCTGATGGCCCAGTTGTTAAGTACTGAGCTGCTAAGCACAGAGTTGGTGGTTCAAACACCGAACTGCTCCATGGGAGAAACATGAGACTGTCTATCTGTCCCACTCCCATAAAGACTCGTGGTCACAAAAACCCTATGGAGCAGCCCTCTGAGTTGCTATGAACTGAAATCAACAACAGTGGGTTTGGTTTTCGGTTTTCTGTGTCTGTTGTGAGTAAGACAGTATAACTCTTTGAGGATTTGCTCTTGCAAACAACTTTCCAGGAGTGACAGCCTGTTTAGTTGATCTTTTTAAAAATAACAATTTCAATCTTATTCTTATTTGATGATTCAGAATGGCTGTTTTAGAAATGTACTTTTAAGCTAAGGATTTAAGCTATGGATTTGATTTAGCAAAGAGCTGGTGGCATAGTGGTTATGAATTGGGCTGTGAACTGCAAGGTCAGCAGTTCGAAACTACCAGATGTACCGTAGGAGAAAGATGAGGCTTTCTGCTCCCATAAAGATTTACGGTCTCGGAAACCCTGTTCAGGGTCGCTATGGGTCAGAATCGACTTGACTGCACTTAACAACAACAACATATAAGAAGAATTAGTAAGAATCATATAATTGTCTCTCTAACCTAAAGAACACACTGTCCCTGACTCAGAGATCCTTTTGAATACTGAAAAATTTGCAGAAAAATGCAAAGCATGCTGGAGAGAAAAGTTTTCTATCACCTCGAACAATAGTAAGTGGCAATAGAACATCTGTCAAATGAATCTGGCTCTCATTCCAGCAGTAGCTGCAGCATTGAATCTTTCAAGGTGTGATGAATTATTATTCACCATCTGTTTTACAAAATGTTAATTCTTCTTGAACCAAAATTACAGTCCAGCAAATGAGCTCTTAGCAAAGCAGCAAGTCATATTTCACATGAGACTATAGAGAGAATTTGAGCCGGAAATTATTAGCACAAATGATTTGCAAGAAAGAGTGGAATCTTATTAACAACCAGAGAAAATGGTCAATTAGATAATAAAATGCAAAATAAGCAATCAGGTATAGGAAGAGGGGAAAACTAATTATCTCCAGGGGTTTGAACTAGAGTATGTTTCTTGTTCTGCTGATCCTTTAGGAAACAATTTCTGACCATCTCTATAAAACATTTTGTGGAGTATTTGTCCATGGTTGCTGTGAGTAGTAGTATGGGATTGCCACTTGATGTTGTAGCAAGATCATTTCTTGTCCCTTGATGTCGTGTAGAAGGAATCTATCTATTCTTTCTTCTAAGTCTCTGTCAACTCTACACACTACTATTCTATAATAAATGTAAAATATACATAAGGAAAAAAAAAGTTAACAAAAGACTTTTATTGTTAGGTGGTGTCAAGTTGGTTCTGACTCATAGAAATACTATGTACAACAGCACAAAACACCCCCCAGTCCTGCACCAGCCTCACAATTGTCATTTTGTTTGAGCCCTCTGTTGTAGCAACTGTTAATCCATCTCATTGAATGTTTTTCTCTTTTTTACTAACTTTCCACCTTACCAAATATGTTGCCCTTCTCCAGGGACTGGTCCCTTCTGATATAACATGTCCAAACATCACAGTTTGTGATACAAAGTCTCACTATTCTCACTTCTAAGGAGTGTTCTGGCTGTACTTCTTCCAAGAGAGGTTGGTTCATACTTTTGGCAGTCCATGGTACGTTAAATATTCTTTCCCAACACTATAATTCATAGATAAATATTCTTCTTTGTGTCCCTTATTCATTGTTCAGTTTTTGAATGCATATAAAGCAACTGAAAATATCATGACTTGCCTATAATTTTTCTTTACTGAAAACTAAGATTAATTTTCTGGAAAAGTTTGGCATATAATAAGGTTTAATGGAAGAAATTAAGAACAGAGAGAGGAGAAAATAGGAACCAGTTTCAAATATGACTTTGAAAGCCCTGAAAAATGTATTCCTAAACTTATGTTTTATCTATGCAATGCCTATGATTATGTCTTCATAGCTGTAGCTAGCTATTTACATATTTGTAGTCTTTCAAACAATGGACAGCATATAAAATGTACTGTAAATTGAAGACTTATAAGCCTGCCTTCAGCCTATAACTGATTGAAATACTTCAAAGGAGTTCTAGAACTTGCCCAGTGAAATAGACTTCTTGCAGACCCCATCCAAAACCTTCTGAGGTGGAACAATCCCACTTGAAAGGACAAGCACACCAGCCTGGAACAGCTGGAGGAACAGAAGATACTTCTCGAAAGACAAGCAGGAAAAAATCCAAAACAAAAATGGCAGTAGGATTGGCTACTACAAGAATAAGCAAGTTGTTCACTGGGAAGCCACCACAGCAAGTAATTAAGTCCCTTCAGGACAACCCTCCCTGTAAGACTGAAACTCAAAGGGAACACATAAGCAGGCATGTAAGCTTTCTGGTGACCACATTGGTCAACTGGTGAGTGGAAGAGAGGAAAAGCAGCAATGAAAATATGGACTGAGATAGACCATGTTCCAAAGACTCCTGTTGACCTGGAGATGAGAGAGAGACGAGGAAGGGCTGGTTGGTCTGAAGTGTGGTGAGACATGGGGACTCCTGATCCCATGGACAAGGACATAGCCATTGAGGACTAGAGCTCAGAGTGAAGCATCCAGCTGATATGAAGTGAGGGGAAACACACAAGAATGCCCAAATTTGTAGATAGTACATATTTCACCCTGCCTTGATGGCTTGGTGATCAGAATTCAACTAGAGGGAAAAAAAAA
>NW_006408535.1:8210216-8265159 GCF_000296735.1 Chrysochloris asiatica | reverse complement strand
AGTGTATAATTGTTATCATGAACACTGCGACTGTCACAATTGTAAACATAGAAGTTTTGTAACAAAAAGGGGGGAGTAGTTAATCTTAGATTCCAGGAACAGAGGACCCTAGGACCATGAAGGGAGAAGAGCATGAGTAAAATATGGGACCCTATACAGAGAAGCAGCGAAACAAGAAATGGAGGCAGAGATGATGACATGGACAGATACAGCAGCTGAGGACTCTAGACTCACAGAGAGAGAAAGTCTGTGTGCTGGTGGCCAGGGGATAGGCTTGCAGAATGTGTCTTTTAATTGTTTAAATGCTTATATATCCCTGAGTATTTTTATGTACATTCCCCCACAAAAACTAACAAACAAACAAAAAACAGGGACTAGAAGCAAATACCATTGAATGATTTTGCACAGAGGATATTGTAATCATTGTAATGAAACAATAAGTGTAAAACTGATGTTGTCCCATGTAAACTATCACTCAATTCACAATAAAAACTTTTAAAAAGCCAATTAAAATAAATTCTACAAAAATGAATATACTGTAAATTCATGTTTTACATATATAAATTTTTAAAAAGCCATGAGTTTAATAAAACTAATTCAGATTAAAAAAAATATTTTGGTGACTTTTTAAAATAATGACATTTTTAACAAAGGAGTGGATTTATCTGGGAAGAGGAATTCTTCAACTTTTAGACCTCTAAGTTCATAGGTTTTCTTCATCCTATTATGATCTTTGTGAGATTGTTTCTTGAGGTTTACCAACACTTTACATTTGAATGGCACTGTGGCACTGTAGGGTAAGCACTGATTGCTAACTACAAGGAAATCCTTTACAAGGTCACTATGAGTCAGAACTGACTTGTAAGTACTTAATAACAACAGCAAGCCCAGAGGTCAAGCATATCTGTTTCTTTGTACAACGTTATTACGTGCTTGTTTGCTAATTAAATTATTTGTTATTGTTGTTGTTAAGTACCATTGAGTTGGTCTGACTCATAGCAACCCTGTATAGGTTTCCAAGGAGTGGATGGTGAATTTGAACCTTGTGGTGCAAACTGATCATGAAATCCAGTGGTTTAGCCCACAGCTAACAAATTTCATTATGTGTTGCTGTTGTTAAATGCCGTTGAGTCAGTTCCTACTCATAGTGACACTGTATAGGGTTCCCAAGGAGCAGCAGCTGAGCTTGAACTGCTGACCTTGTGGTTCAAATCAATACAGTATATGATTAATTATGGAATATTTGTGAGGTTAAAAAAAAGATCAAAGAAGTTATTAAATCACCCATGATGATAACATCCCCAAACAGTCATTATTAACATTTGATACTTGTCCTTCTAGACATATATTTGAAAAGGACATGATGCTTAGTAAATCGGAGGGTCATTGAAAAAGAGGGAGACCCCAGTGAGATGCATTGATTCAGTGGCAGCAACAGTGTGCTCAAATGAAGGGTCACTATGAGTTTCAACTAACTCAAGGGCACCTATCAACAACAAAAATTAATATGTTAAAGACTGTAATGAAAAAAAGCAGTAAAGGTGAAATAACAGATGGGTAATGAACTCACGGTGTGGCTTGTAGGACTGAGAACCACAGGATTTCAGTTCAAACCCACCAGGCATTCTTCAGAGGACCTATACAGGTTGGTTGCTCAACCACACTTAACAACAACAATAATAAGCAGAGGGGTGTCAATTCTATGAAAGAATAAAAAGTTTATACTAGACTTTCAAGAGGGACCCTAGATCCAGAGGGTGCGGACGAAAGTAGAATCTCTACTGAGTAGTATCCAAACTGTCTGGGTGGGACTGATGAAAGGAGATGGGGATAGTGCTCATGTGGTACAATAGTGAATAATTACTATCAGGACTGATTGTGAGGGTTGGAAATGTAAAGGTAGATGTTTTGTATCAACAGGAAGGGAGTGGTTGACTTTGCAGTCCAGGAGCGGAGGGTCGTGGGACCATCAAGAGAAAATTGCATAGTACGGGACCCTACCCAGAGATACAGTGATGCCAGAGATGGAGGCAGAGAAGATGATGTGGAGAGATGGAGTGGCTGGGGACTCTAGGCCCAGAGAGGGAGAGGGGTTGTCTGCTTATGACTGAGTGTGGCAGGCTTGCAGGGTATACCCTTTGGTTGGTTGATGATGCATGGAGGGGATTGTAACCCTGGCAATGAAACAATATACAATAGGATGAATGTAAAGCTAATGTTCTCCCATGTAAACTATCACATAATTCACGATAAAACTTGTTTTTTTAAAAAAAAAATTCTTGTTCAGCATATTTGCTTAATGCAATACGTCATTTGATTTCTTGACTGCAGCTTCCATGAGTGTTGATGGTTGATCCAGGAAGAATGAATTCCTTGAAAACTTCAATATTTTCTCCATTGATAAAAATGTTATTTATTGGTCCAGTTGTGAGGATTTTTGTTTTCTTTTCATAGAAATGCAATCCATACTGAAGGCTGAGGTCTTTGATCTTCATTAGTAAGTATTTTAAGTCCTCTTCACTTTCAGCAAGCAGGTTGTTAATGAGTCTTCCTCCAATTCTGATGCCACATTTTTCTTCATATAACTCAGCTTCTCTCATTATTTGCTCAGCATACAGGTTGAATAAGTATGGTGAAAGAATACAACCTTGTCACACACCTTTCTTAATTTTAAACCATGTTTTGTTCCCATGTTCTGTTTGAACAACTGCCTCTTGGTTCATGTACAGATTCTTCATGAGCACAATTAAGTGTTCCGGAATACTCAGATTTTGAAATGTTGTCCATAGGTTGTCATGGACAACACGACACAATTGAAAGCCTTTGCACACGTAGTTGATAAAGCAAAGGTAAACATCTTCCTGGTATTCTCTGCTTTCAGCCAAGATCCATGGGATATCAGCAATGATATCCCTCATTCCATGTCCTCTTCTGAATCTGACTTGAACCTCTGGAAGTTCTCTGTCAATGTATGCTTGTAGCCGTTTGTGTATTACCTTTAGTAAACCTTACTCACATGGGATATCAAAGATATTGTCCAATGATTTCCACATTCCGTTGGATCATCTCTCTTTGGAATAGGTACAAATATGGATCTTTTCCAGTTAGTTGGCTAGATAGTTGTTTTCCAAATTTCTTGGCATAGATGAGTGAGTGCCTCCAGAGCCACCTCACTTTCTTGAAAGTTTTCAGATTTTATTCCATCAATTCCTGGTGCCTTGTTCTTCACCAATTCCTTCAGTGCACCTTGGACTTCTTACATCAGTATCATTGGTTCCTGATCATATGCTGTCTCTTGAAATGGTTGAACATCAACCATGTCCTTTTGGTACAGTGACTGTATAGTCCTTCCGTCTTCTTTTAATGCTTTCTGCATCGTTTAATAATTTGTCCAGAGAATCCTTCAATAACAAAACTTGAGGCTTGAATTTTTTCTTCAGTTCCCCCAACTTGAGAAATGCTGAGTGTGCTTTTACCGTTTGGTTTTCTGATTCCAGATCTTTGCACATTTTGTTGTAATATTTGGCTTTTCTTCTCAAGCTGACCTTTGAAATTTTCTGATGAGCTTTTTTTTTTTTTTTTTAAGATTTTTATTGTTAATTGAGTGAAGGTTTACAGACAAGATCATCAGCTTTACATTCACTTTGTTTCATCTCAATGATTACAATCCCTTCCCTACCTGGAAGACAGTATGCTGAGATTTATTTTACCACCTTTTGATTATGCACTATCAGGGAGATAGTAAATAATTAATTGAAAGTATTTAATCAATTCTAGTAAATGTTCATCCCTTACATAAATCAGTCAATTATGTTTGATTATACAGATTTCTGGCTGCTTCCTGCAAGTGCTATGATATTCCCAGTAAATTGAGATATGGAACCAGCATAGCAGAAAAATCTATAGAGAAGTCTTTTTCACTGATACCTTGTCTTTAGAAACGCATCCTTGGTACACAAGGTGTTGTGCACTCAGGAATTCTGGAAGGAGAGTTCCAGTTTTTGAGCTAAGCGAGTATTTCCGGCGAAGCCACCCTTGTTAGGCCCTTTCCAGAATACGCAGAGAGGTTACATGCACTGCTGTCTTTGATGCCAATCCCATAATAATGATACTTTGAATGGCCTCTTGTTCCAAGTCATCGTGTATTTGTTGTTGTTGTTATGTGCCGTGGAGTCGGTACCGACTCATAGAGACCCTGTACAAGGTTTCCGAGGCTGTAAATCTTTACAGGAGCAGAAAGCCTCATCTTTCTCCCGTGGAGCGGCTGGTAGTTTCGCTGACCTTGCAGTTCGCAGCCCAATTCGTAACCACTACGCTACCAGAGCTGGTGAATTGTCTTTCAAAATGTGGCTGCACAGGCTGGTTCCAATTTCTCTTTCCTGCAGAAATCTAAATAATGTGCATAAAGGATGAACCTTGGTAAGCAAACTCCTTTACATACAATTTAATTTTCTTTAAGCCACTGAAGAGTGAGCTGGGTCTGCTTCTTTTTGTCCTTCATAATCTGTATAATAGTTTTCTTCTGTGAAAGGTGTAGATTGGCTGCTTTGCATTTGCTGTCATGACTGCCCGCATCTTCTTCTAATTTAACTTCCACCCGCAGCTCCAGGTCTTCCTCTTTCTCCCCTCTGCCCAGCGAGCCCCTGGGCTGTGTCTCAGCAGCTAGGTGCACACTTTCCTCAGGGTAGGCGAGCAAGCTCTTGCCCAGTAGTTGAACACAGCACTCTTGGATCTCAGGGGAAACTTGAAGCGAAGGATGAGCCTGTAGGAAGCAGTCTTCCATTTCAAGGACCTTGGCCATCCTCCTGGAAGCCGAAGACAGCCATACTCGCAGCTCCTGATGAACTCTTGTACCTCCTTATTTCTTCCATTTGCTTTAGCATCTGTATGCTGGAGAGCAAGTTTCAGTATCTCTTCTGACATCCATTTTGATCTTTTCCTTATTTCTTCTTTTCTTTTGCATTCTTCCTGATGTTTTTGATGTCATCCCACAACTCTTCTAGTCTTTGGTCTTTAGTGTTTAATGTATCAAATCTGTTTTCAGATGATCTGTAAATTTAGGTGGGATATATTCAAGGTCATATTTTGGCTCTCGTGGACTTTTCATTTTCTTCAGCTTCAGTCTGAATTTACATATGAGCAATAAATGGTCTGTTAGCTTTCCCACCGTCTCTTTCCACAAATGTGGTCAATTTGATTTCTATGTATTCCATCTGGTGAGGTCTATGTCTAAAGACGGTATTTGAAATGAACAAATCATTGGTTTTGCAGATTCTATCGTGCAATCTCCAGCATCAATTTTATCACCAAGGCTATATTTTCCAACTACTGATCCTTCACCTTTGTTTCCAAACTTTTCATTCCAATCACCAGTAATGATCAATACATCTTGATTGCATGTTGGATCAATTTCAGATTAAAGAATTTGGTAGAATTCTTCTATTTCATCCTCATTGGCTTTAGTGGTTGGTGCATAAATTTAAATAATAGTGATTAGTAACTGGTCTTCCCTGTAGGCACATATGTATTATCCTATCACAGACAGTGTTGTACTTCATGACTGATCTTGATATTTTCTTTTTGACAATGAATGCAACACCATTCCTCGTCAATTGGAAATTCCCGGCATAGTAAACCATGTGGTTGTCAGATTCAAAATAGCCAGTACTGATCCATTTCAGCTCACTGATGCCTAAGATATCGATGTTTATGTGTTCCATTTCATTTTTGACAATTTCCAATTTTTCTAGATTCATACTTCTTACATTCCGTGTTCTGATAATTAATGGATGTTTACAGCTGTTTATCTTTATTATGAGTTGTGCCCCATCAGCAAATGAAGGTCCCATGGGCTTTACTACCACAGGCTTAACTCCATTCGCATCATCATGGTCAAATCTACTTTGAGGAGGCAATTCTTCCCCAGTTGCATTTTGAGTGTCTTCCAATTTGAGGGGCTCATTTTCCAGCAATATATCTGTCAGTGTTTCTTTGCTATTCATAAGGTTTTCAGTGATTAAATATTTGGAAGTAGTTTGTCTCTCCTTCTTCCTAGTCTGTCTTCATCTGGAAGCACATCTGAAACCTGTCCACTATGTGTGACCATGTTGGCATAGCTTTCAGAATCACAGCAACTTGCAAGCCACTGTACAGCACTGCACAAGCCACTGATAGATGAGTGTTGGTACCTGGGGTTGAAGGAGAGGAAATCAGGGACATATATGAAGAAAGATTTATACAGGGGTCTGAAAAAATTAGAAGGTGGTAAATATATTCACTATTTTGATTGTGTTGCTCGTTCCATGGGTGTCTACATATATCAAAATTTATCAAATTGTTCACTGGAAATATGTGTCAATTATAGTAACAATATACGGTATTGTTTTGGCAAAGAGTGAGGCACTGGGAATACATGGAATGCAAATTGAAATCTTTTAACAAACTGATGTAGAACTGGAGGCGCTCACTCATCTATGCCAATAAATTTGAAAGACTACTTGGCCAACTGAATGGAAGAAATTAATATTTGTGCCCATTCCAAAGAGAGGTGTCTAACAGAATTCAGAAATCATCAGATAACATCAGTGATATCGTAGACAAGTAAAGTTTTACTGAATATAGTACAAAAATGGCGGCACCCATACATTGACATTGATCTTCCAGAAGTTCAAGCTGAATTCAGAAGAGGATGTGGAAGGAATATTATCATTGTTTGCTGATATCCGATGTATCTTGGCTAGAAGCAGAGTATACCAGAAAGAAATGTTTGCCTGTGCTTTATTAACTATACAAAGGCTTTTGATTGTGTGGGTCATGACCAACTATGGACAACATTGTGAAGAGTGAGTATTCTGGAACACTCACTTGTGCTCATGAGGAAACTGTACATAGACCAAGAGACAGTTAGTTGTTCAAACAGAACAAGGGAACACTGTATGGTTTAAGATTAGGAAAGGTGTGTGCCAGGGTTGTATTCTTTCGCCATAGTTGTTCACTCTATATGCTGAGCAAATAATGGGAGAAGCTGGGTTATTTGAAGAAAAATGTAGCATCAGGATTGGAGGAAGACTCATTAACAACCTGCCATATACAGATGATACAAACTTGCTTGCTGAAAGTGAAGAGCACTTAAAATACTGATGAAGATTAAAGACCACAGACTTCAGTATGGGTTGTATCTCATTGTAAAGAAAACAAAAATCCTCATCACTGGACCAATAAACATTTTTGTCAATGGAGAAAATATTGAAGTTGTCAAGGACTTCATTTTTCTTGAATCAACCATCAACACTTGTGGAAGCAGCAGTCAAGAAATCAGGTGATGTATTGCATTAGGCAAATCTGCTGCACAAGACCTCTTTAATGTGTTGAAGAGCAAAGATGTCAGTATGAGGACTAAACTGCACCATGATATTTTCAATAACCTCATATGCATGTGAAAGTTGGACAGTGAATAAGGAAGACTGTAGATTTATACATATAAGTTGTGGTGTTGGAGGAGAATATTGAAGGTGCTATGGACTGCCAAAAGAACCAACAGATCTGTGTTGGAAGAAGTACAGCCAGAGTGTTCCTCTGAAGCCAGGATGGCCAGAGTTTGTCTCTTATACTTCGGACATATTATCAGGAGGGAACCAGTCCCTGAAGAAGGATATCATGTTTGGTAAAGTGGAGGGTCAGAGAAAAAGAGAAAGACCCCCAATGAGATGGATTGGTACAGTGGTGGCAGCGATAGGCTTAGGCATAGCAACTATTGTGAGGTTGGCCCAGAACAGGGCAGTATCACCTTCTGTTGTGCATAGGGTCACTATGAGTCGCTTCCGACTTGATGGCACCTAACAACAGCAACAACAAATATATGGCATAGCTGACATATATGACAATATTATGAATCTAAATATATATAAAAAAAACTTAATATACAGTTAAAAACAATAGAGCTTCAAGTCTGCTGAGAGGAAATGCATTGGATCTGCAAGGAACTATTTAAACTTAATTTAAAAAGCAACAGCTGGCTATGATTTTTATCTGTTACTCTTTTTCTTAACGGAAAAATGATCTCTCCTATTTTTGAAAAGTACAAATATTCTGTACACTTCTAAAACTGCTTTTCTCATGAAAGAAACACAATATGCAAACTCACAGCAACCTTTTCCACTGCCCCCACATTCTCTGAATACCGAACCATACCCACGGAACAGTTGCAAACCCTAAAAGCAATAATCAACACCGTGTGTCTAGATTTACCACTAACCAGTGACACAAAATTAATTTGGTCAAGCAAATAGTGTATTAAGTATACATTTCTCCTTGCTTAGTAGAAAAACTGCATTCTCATGTTAATACATATATAAATCCTGGTGATATAACAGTTAAGTACTCCTAAACTAACCACAAGGAGCTCTCATAGAGTAGTGGTTATGAATCCGGCTGCTAACCTCAAGGTCAGCAGCTCTAAACTACCAGCTGTTCCACGGGAGAAAGATCAGGCTTTCTGCTCCCATAAAGATTTGCAGCCTTGGAAACCCTGTGTAGGGTCACTATGAATCGGAACCGACTCCACAGTATTTAACAACAACAACAACAAACTAACCACAAACATTGGTGGTTTGAACCCACCAGCAGCTCCAGTGGAAAAAGACCTGGTGATATACTCCAATACAGGTTACAGCCTAGGAAACCCTATGGAGCAGCTCTACTCTGTTACATGCACTCCCTCTGAGTGAAAAATGGACTTGATAGCACTTAACAATAATAACACAAGCAACGTTTGAGGATAAAAACTAAATTGAACCTATTAGACTTCATGAGATTCTCGATATAGAAAATACATAGCAAATTATGTATTTGTGAATTGTTAAGCATTTGTAAATTTGTAAATTGTTAAGCATTTGTAAATTTGTAAATTGTTAAGCATTTGTAAATTAGAGATCTTAATGAATGAAAATATTCAAGTAAAAAATATTGCTACAAAATAATAGACTCTTTTATTAAACAAAAATATCAAAAACTATTTTTCCTGACATACCCTCCATTTAACATTTACAGTTTCAAAGCTGCGTTTCTGTCTCTCTAACCTTTCCCTAAAGAATTCTGTTTACTTCGATTTACACTACACCAAAATAGCAATTTTGACATTTTCTAGGGACTCAAATCGTGTTCCTTTGAAATGTTCTTTGAGGTATGTGAGCAAAAGTTTGAGGGCTGTAGGATGGATGGGACAAAGTTTCTTAATGTCCTTGCTACCATAAAAGAATGAGCAGTTGCATTTTCATGATGGAAAGAAAATTCCTGGGCATAAGTTTCCAGGCCTTTTCCTCACCAGTGCAGTTTCCAATTTTCTTCAAACTTCTTCATAATAAGCCCCTAGGATCATCCTGTATCCTTTGAGAACATCTATCAAGATTATCCCTTTAGAATCTCAACAACAGCCGCCATAATCTTTTGAACTGGCCTTTTTACCTTGAATTTAAATGGTCCAGCAGATGCACTAGTAAGTTACTATTTTGATTGGCTTTTTTGACAGCATCCTAATGAGACTAAGACAAGTTTATTACTAAGAAAACTTGTCAGCAGCCTTCCACTGATCACAAAAACATATTTAAACACTTAAAAAAATTAATCCATATGCACATGAACTGGAATCCTAGTAGCAATTCTTTTTGGCTTACAGTTGTATATAAGTAGGCTTCAAAAATTTTCTGGAAAACTGGAATGAAAAGCTAATATATTTTGCTATAAACTTTTGAATTCTCCTTGTATTTATCTTGGGAAATAGAATCCCACAAAAAACTACTAAACTTTCATCACTGCTGTGTTTTCCCTTTCTCAGATCAGTTAAAGTTTTAAGATAAAACTTTGCATGAGTTTTTATGACTCCACTAAACCATAAGGTTGGTCTAGTTTGAACTGCAAGGTTGGTGGTTCAAACTCACCAGCTGCTTCTTGGAAACCCTATACAGGGTCACTATGAGTCAGAACTGACTCGACAGCACTTAACAAAAACAACCACAGGAATCCTGGTGTGGTGCTGTAGGATAAGCACTGGACTACTAACCACAGGACAGCAGTTCAGACCCACCAACTGCTGTTCCTGGGAAACCCTATACAGGATCATTATGGGCCAGAACTGACTTGACGGCACTTAACAACAACCATATGGACAGGCAAAGGCTGCCTGGTGGTGGCATGGGTTAAGCATTGGGCTGCTAACTGAAGAGTCAGTGGTTTGAACCCTCCAGCCTCTCCATGGGAAAAAGATGAAGCAGTCTGCTTCTATGAGGATTTGAAGCCTCAGACACCATATGGAGCAGTTGAACTCTGTCCTACAGGGTTGCTGTTATTCAGAATTTATTTTTCTTGGTAGGAGAGGCACTCTATTTATTGTTAAAACTGCTGCTGAGGTGGAATTTTAGTACGTTTTGTCTCTTTCAAGGGGATGGATCAAATTGAGTCAGTAGTTGTTGTTCTTAAATGCCATTAATTCAGTTCCTACTCAGAGTGAATTCTGTAGAGGGTTTCCTAGGGGCAACTGATGGATTTGAACCATTGATCTAATAGGTAGCAGTTCAGTACTTATCCTACAGGGCTCCACTAGGACTCCAATTGAGCTAGAGTACAATCCAAATATAATGGAAGGAAAGACAGTAAGAGATTCTATAAACAATAATTCATTTCTAATGTTTCCTCCAATTTTTGGAAGGGAACAACTCATGTTATTGTTAGGTGCCTTTGAGTCAGTTCTGACTCATAACTACCCTAACAGAACAAAACACTGCCCAATCCTCTGCCATCCTCAACATGTTTTATCCCCGCTGTGGGATAAAGCACTGGACCATAGGTCGGTTTGAATCACAAGGCCGGTGATTCAAACTCTCCAGGTTGCTGTGAGTCAGAACTGACTCAACGGCGCTTAACAACAACATGTCTACCACATACATGGATATATTTGCACCCGAACTAAATACTCATGAATAAATATCCTCTGTCAAAACTGTGTATATATTTGCGTATATGATCCCACTCTCCCTATCCTACCCATTCAGCCTGTGTGTGTATCCATGCATCTAATCATTGCTATTGTTGTTAGTCACCTCCAAGTTGGTTCCTACTCATTCATATAAACACTACGCTCAACATAACTAAACACTGTTTGATCCTGCACCATCCTCACAATTGTTATGTTTGAATTTATTGTTGTTGCCACTGTGTCAATTTATCTCATTGGGGGTTTTCCTCTATTTTTGCTGACCCTTCATTTTACCAAGCACAATGTCTTTCTCTAGGGACTAGTCCCTCCTGGCAACATGTACAAAGTATAAGAGATAAAGTCTCACTATTCTTACTTCTAGGGAGCTGTCTGTACTTCTTCCCAATTTTTTTTTTTTTTTTTTTCTAGCAGTCTGGGTTACTTTTAATATTCTTCTCCAACACCGTAATTCAAATGCTTCAATTCTTCTGCATCTTTCTTATTCATTGTCCAATTTTCACTTGCATATGAGGCAATTGCACACAGTTTGAATAAGTATGATGGAAGGATACAGTCCTGACATACATGTTTCCTGATTTTAAGATAGTCTATATCCCCTTGTTCCATTTGAACCCCTGCCTCTTGGTCTATGAACTGATTCCCCATGAGCACAATTAAGTGCTCTGGAATGTTTATTCTTCTCCATGTTATCCATACTTTGTTATGACCTACACTGTTGAATGCCTTTGCACAGTTTATAAAGCACATGTAAACATCTTTCTGGATTCTTGGTGTGGAGCTGTAAGATAAGCACTGGACTACAAAGTTGGTTTGTTCAGCAAGGTTGGTGATTCAAATTCATCACCCTCTTCTCGTAAATCCTATACAGGTTTTCTTTGAATTGGAACTGCCTTGCCAGCACTTAACAACAATAACAAAACATCTTTCTGTTTTTTTCTGCTTTCAGTCAAGATCCATCTGATGTCAGCAGTGATATCCCTGGTTACACCTCTGCTTCAGAATCTGATAAGTTTCTGACAGCTTCCTGTGGATGTACTGCAAATGTTTTTGAATTATCTTCAGCAAATTTTTACTTGCATGTGATCTTAATGATATTGTTCAAAGGTCTCCACATTCTGTTGGGTTTCCTTTCTTTGGAATGGGCACAAATATTAATCTTTTCCAATTGTTGCCTGTCTTCCAAACATCTTGGCTTATATGAATGAGAGTCTCTAGTGTTGCATCAGTTTGTTGAAATTTTAAATTGTGTTCCATCAAGTCCTGAAGCCTTGTTTTTCACCATTGCCATCAGTGCAACTTGCACTTCTTTCTTCAGTACCATTGGTTCTTGATCATATGATACTTCTTGAAATGGTTGAATATCAACCAATTATTTTTGGTACAGTGACTGTGTATGCTTTTAGTCTTCTTTTTTGCTTTCTATGTTCAAACTTACACAAGGCTGTTGATTCAGACTCACCAGAAGCTCCTTGGAATTTCTATACAGGGTTGCTATGGGTCAGAACTGACTTGACGGCACTTAACAGCAACAACAATTATTGTAGAGTTGTCTCTCTCTTCAATTCTGTTACAGTTTATGTTATGTATTTGAGGTTGGGGACAGGGTGGTTGGTTATGGAAGGAGTTTCTGCTCACACAGGCATGGCCAGGGGTCAGGCAACCTGGCTTGCTTGTATGATGAAGTAGAGTTCATGCACCTCCAAATGTTGTGGTGATATACCCAGTGCTGGATCCACAAGTGGGTAACTCTGATCTCTGGCAGAGCAGAGGCTGTGAAGGGGGTGGGTGAGGGTGGGGTGACTACACTTCTGTTAGCCAGAAAGGTGTAGAGAACAAGGGAGAATCAACACAGCCACTGGTCTTGTCAGGCTTCTGTCTGAATTGAATGCTGCTTGCTAAAGTTCAAGCTGGTCACACCAAGTCAGGCCTGCTGACAGTTCACCCATCAGTCTCCTCTCTCTCTGCTTTGGTTCAGCTGCTCCTCCAAGCTGGTATTCAATCCACTTCTCTTTCTTTTCCTCTGAAGCTCAGTGTTCCAGGATTTTTCATTTGTATCTGTTTCACATGGTCTCTTGTGTCTTTGTTGTAGAGGGTCTGTGTAGCATGTCTGCCTAGTATGCCATTTTGCCAGATGTTCCCCATCATTTGATTTCTTTACTACTAGTTCCATGGACATTGATTGTAGATGTAAAAAAAAAAAAGAATTTCTTGACAGCTTCAATATTTTCTATATTTATAATGATGCTGCTTATTGGTCCAGTAGTGGGCATATTTGTTTTCTGTATGTTGAGGTGTAATCCATACTGGAGATTGTATTCTTTGATCTTCATAAGCAAATGTTTCAAGTCATTTTCATTTTCGTTAAGCAAGGTTATGTAATTGGAATATCACAGAGTGATAATGAGTCTTCCTACAGTCCTGATTCTGTGTTCTTCCTTATACCATCCAGCATCTTGGATTATTTGCTCAGCATATGTATTAAATAAGTATGATAGCAGAGTGGTTACGAGTAGGGCTGCTAACCTCAAGGTTAGCAGTTCAAAACTAACAGTGGTTCTGCAGGAGAAAGATGAGACTTTCTGCTCCCATAAAGATTTATAGCCTTGGAAACCCTATGCAACATCACTATGAGTCAGAACTGACTCCATGGAACACTATCACCACCACCACGAACCTTGACATATACCTTTCCTGATTTTAAATGATACACAATCTCATTGTTCTTTTCAAACAACCGCTTCTTGCTGTATGTACAGGTTTTGCATGAGAACAATTAAGTGTTCTGGGATTCCCATTCTTCACAAAGTTATCAATAGTTTGCTGTGATTCACACAACCTAATACCTTTACATGTATATAAAACACAGGTAAATTTTTTTTTTTAATAGTCTCTGCTTTCAACCAGGATTCATATGATATTAGCAATGATAGATATCCTTTGTTCCACATCCTCTTCTGAATTGGCATGAATTTCTGGCAGTTGCTGGTCAAAGTACTGCTGCAACTATATTTGTATTATTTTCAAAAAATTTTACTTGCATGTGATATAATGATATTGTTCAATAATTTTCACATTCTGTCAGATCACCTTTTTTTGGACTGTGTAGAAATATGGATCTCTTCCAACCAGTTGGCCTCATATAGCTCTCTTCCAAATTTCTTGATGTAGATGAATGAGCTGAAAACTGTCCACGATGAATGACCCTGCTGGTACTTGAAACACTGGTGGTATAGCTTCCAGCATCATAGCAACACAAGCCACCACCAGTGTGACAAACTGACAGACCTTTGTAGGCTGACCTATTCAACAAATGCAAGTATGAGAATCAGGATCTAGAAAAGTTCAACATGAAGAATAGCATTTTGTAGAACATGATTAAGTGAATTGATTTTTTCACTGATATTGTTATTACATATTTATATATATATAATGATAACTGATAGTGTTATTATTATCTTGTTATACAATTTCTACACAAATTGTTCATTGACATTGTTACAGTCTTCTTTGCAATGCATGGGAATTCTTATTTATGATCAGGTTCATTAAATGCGTTAATTAAAGCAGGACCTTTAGACAAGATTTCAGTGATTTGATACTATTCTTATAAGGAGAAACAAAGATATCTTCAAAAACGTTCAGTGTCCATTGCGTATTTTCTTCTGACTGGGTAGAATTGATTAAAAAAAGGAATCTATTATACTGTAGGAGAGATAGCAGAGTTAGTGAAAATACAGGGAAAATTACAATTAGCAAGACTTACAGGAGAACTGGAGCAATAAAAAGCATTTATGGTCTTGGGCTGGAAGAAGACTAATCAAATGGAGGAGAAGATTCAAGTAAAACCAGAAGCAGACAACAGTGCTCCTTATGCTAATATATTAAAATAGAAGAAATGAAAATAAAGTAATTAGTAATCAGGGCAGATCCCCAAATGTCACTTTGGATGCAGGTCAGGGCTAGATTTAGGGAGGATTTCTCTTGTATGCTAAGTGTGGGATCATAGGAGAATTGTCCAAGATTGTAAATAGACAGGTATATTCCTAAGATTATACAGACCTATTGTTTCTTTTCTCAATAGTTCAAAATCTGTGTGAACAAACAAAATATTTTTTGCTTCTAAATTATCTCAACAATCTCACTTGACTCCAAGGAAGCCAAAAGGAAATATTAGATGGGGCAATGTAGGTTATACAACACTTCACAAGGTCACTGCCTTACTTTTATGAAGAATCCATATTCAAAGTAAATCAATGTACAACATTTTGAATTTTTAAATAAACAACAGATTGCTGTAAAGATATTTAAATCATGGTATGAAGAAGTATTTAATCACATGAAAAAATACTTACAATAGAGTTAAATGGAAAACAGGTTAACTCAACATAACTCATGGTTCAATATTGAGCAAAGCAGGCAAAAATCTTACAAGCATGGAGCTTATATGCTATGGTCACAACAAATTATGAATATTGTAATAGATATCTGTGCATTGTTTTTGTAGTATCATTTTGAGAAAAAAAAAAATCCTTCTGCACTCTAATTCTAATTACTTCTTCAGACTGAGTACTTGTTAATATACCTGACCCCGACATCCAACCTTCTCCAACCCTTGGGGTGGACAGGCAATCCAGCTACAGCCAGTCAGAGCAATCTATTCTCTGATTCTCTTAATATAGTGATTGGATACATGACAAACCAGGACAATTTAGAATCTTCACTGTCAGTTAAGGTAAAAATACCTTTCTCTTTCTTTCATTTCATTTTTGCCAATCAAAAATGACTTTTTTTTTTAAACGTAATCTTAGTTTCGTGTACAATTAAGTCCTTCCTCTTTTTTTTTTTTTTTCCTACTCCCCCGTTTTTGTTACAAAACTTCTACTTTTATAGCTGTGACAGTTGCAATGGTCTTGATAATAATTATTCACTATTGAATCATAAGAATCTTAGGCCCCTCTCTTTTCACCAGATCCATCTAGACAAGATGAAAACTATTCAGTGGGGATTCTATCTTCCCCCTCACACTCCCTAACTAAACTCCCTCTTGAAAATTTGTAAGCTAGTCAATTCATGCCTCTATCGTCCCTTCATTTTAGGTAGCCAATGTCTCAGTTGCCCAACCCTATCAACCCTGTATATAGAGGGGGTAGGATTGATACTTGATTTGAAAACTCCTTCCCTCTCAGTTAGTATTTTGAGCTACTACATCCAGAAGTATAGGTTAAGTTCATCATAATGTATCAAGTTACACTTTTTTCCTTTACCAAATGCTCCTTGGAGGCCAGGATGGTCAAACTTTGTCTGCCATACTTGGACATATTGTCAGGAGGGACCAGTTGCTGAGAAGGATATATTTTTGGTAAGGTGGAGGGTCAGAAAAAAGATAAAGACCCCCAGCAAGATGGATTGGCAAAGTGGCTGCATCATTGGGCTCAAGTGTGGCAATGATTGTGAGGTTAACCCAGGACCGGGCAGTGTTTTGTCCTGTTGTACATAGGGTCACTATGAGTCGGTACCGAATTGATGGCACCTAACAACAACAAAGTTGAGTTCTGTTTATCACGCCATTTAAAAAAATAGAATAATATTTTATTGCGTTTTTAAGTTTACATAGTAGATTAGGCTCCCATTCAACAGTTTCTACATAAATTGTTCATTGACGTTTGCTAGAATTGGACTGCGAACCACAAGGTCAGCAGTTCGAAACTACCAGCTGCTCCGCGGGAGAAAGATGAGGCTTTCTGCTCCCTTAAAGATTTACAGCCTCGGAAACCCTGGTCAGGGTCGCTATGGGTCAGAACCGACTCGATGGCACTTAACAACAACAACAACAACAGTCTTCAAAATGCATGGACATTCTCATTTTTTGAATTCCGAATGCTCTGTTTCCAGTAATCTAGTTCCTCTCTTCCCTTACCTTTTCACCTTCATTTTTAAAGCAACTCTTGACTATTTGTCTCTTATAGATAATTTTTGAAAGGAACTCACAGGTGAAATATTTTGTGACTCACTTTGTTACTTAACTAAAAGGTGATCTCAAGGGATAGTTTCAGATCAAGATTTAATGAATATCTTAGGTAGTTGTTGTTAAGTGCCGTCGAGTCGGTTTTGACCCATAGTGACCCTGTACAGGGTTTCCAAGGGTGTAAATCTTTACTGGAGTAGAAAGCCTCATCTTTCTCCCGATCTTAGGTAGTAGTCTCAGATCTTAGGTAGCAGTCTCAGGGAATCTTCAAGTCTTATATGGTCCAGTCTAATTTCTTTTAATAATTGGAAATTCTGCTCTTCTATTCTAGCAGTATCCATTGATTTTGCCCTGATCTGAAATGATAGGTGGTAGTAATCAGGCACCATCTAGTTCTAGGCTCAGGTTAGATGAGACTGTGATGACTGTTTTGGTGATGGTGGTAATGAGCCATAGAGTCAGTTCGGACTCACACCGACCCTGTATAAGGTTTCCAAGGCTGTATCTCTTTTGGGAGCAGAAAGCCTCATCTTTCTCCTGTAGAACGGCTGGTAGTTTCAAGCTGCTGACCATGAGATTAACGGACCAACTCATAACCACTAATCTACCAGAGTGTAAGCAGTCCTATAGAATGATTTATTCTGAGTTTTAACTTTCCTTCTTTTGCTCCAAATGAGTAGATACCAATAGTTGTATCTTGGTCACTTGTAAACTTTAAGACTCCAGACACTACTCAACAGGTTAGGGAATAGAGTATAAAGTTTATTATGCCAATTGACCAATGTGAACCATGAGACTATGTTCGTAAGTCTTCAAACCCAGAAAACCAACCTCATGAGGATTTTGGTTATGTCTAAAAAGTATCTGTATTCCCTACCTGCTTTATTATATATTAGGGGTCTTCAACAAATTCATGGAAAAATGTAATTAAAAGATAATAGAATTTTCCATAACATTTTTTGAAGCCCTCCTCACATATGAGTGAATGAGCACTGGTAGAATAGTGGATTACGAGCTGGGCAAACCACAAGGTCAGCAATTTGAAATCAACAGCTGCTCTGAGGGAGAAAAATGAAACTTTCTGCACCAGCAAAAATTTACAACCTTAGTCATTATGATTTGGAACTGACTCCAAGCACACAACTACCACCAAGACAATATATGAGTATATGTGCATACATGAATATACATATACCTATATACACAAAAAATCATACTGGTTAAGTAATAGACTGCTAACCTAAAAGGTCAGTAGTTTGAACTCACCAGCCTCTCCCCAGGAATAATATGTAGTAATCACTTCCCTAATGATTTGCAATGTTGAAAACCCTATAGGAACATTATACTTTGTCCTATAAGGTCCCTATAAGTTGCAGCTGACTTAATGACAATCTAAGGGGGCTTCAAAAAGTTCACAGAAAAATTTCATTTTCTTTTAATTCCATTTTCCCACAAACTTTTTGAAACCCTCTCATGTATACATATATGCTAACATGTTGTTAAGTGCCATTGAGTTGGTTCTGACTCATAGCGACACTATATAAGGTTTTCAAGGCTAAAATCTTTGCAGGGGCTGAAAGCCTCATCTTTCTGCCATGAGTTTGTTTTGTTTGTTTTTGTTTTATTGTCATGGGCTTGAAACTTGTGGTTCATAGTCCAATGCTTATCCTATAGATCTACCATACTCTGGAAGCCCATTATATTGTCCAAAATTCTACCAAGTCCAAATTCCAACCTAGGATAAAATTCCTTTTAATTTGTAAGTCTAGAATACAAGTGAACCTGCTTCCAAATACAATGGTAGAATAGGCAAAAGGTAGACATTCCATTTCAAATGGGAGCAATTATAGGGAAAGAAGGGATTACCGGCACCAAGTAAATTAAAAATCCAGCAGAATAATTTACATTTGCTCTTAAAACTTGCAAACAATTCTCTGTTGATTGTATGTCTTTGTGCATGTGGCATCCTCATCATCTTTGCTATGTTTAAACCACTGTTGCAGCCACTGAGTCAATCCATTTTGTTGAGGAACTTCCGGATCCTGTGCTCTATCAAGCATGATGTCCTTCTTTAGAGACTGATCCCTCCTGATGCCATATTCAGAGTACATGACACAAATTGTCACCATCCTCAATCCTAAGGAGCACTGTGACTTTACTTCTTCCAAGACAGATTTGTTCATTCTCCTAGCAGTTCATGGTATATTCAATATTCTTCACCAACATCAAAATTCCAATGACTCAATTCTTCTGTGGTCTTTCTTAATCATTGTCCAGCTTCATATGCACATTGTTGTTGAATGCCATAACGTCGGTTCTGACCCATACTGACCCTATATAGGGTTTCCAAGGAGCAGCTGGTGAGCTTGAACCACCAACCTTGTGGTTCAAACTGACTTTTCAGTGCAGTACATTTCAGTCCAGCCCACAACACAATACCAGGAATCCAAAATACCACAGCTTAGGTCCAGTGTGCTTTAGTCCTCAAAGTGACATCTTTGCTCTCTAACATTTTAAGTTTTTTGTTTGCAGCAGATTTGTCCAGTGCAATGTGTAGTTTGATTTTTTGGCTTCTGCTTTTTGGCACTGACTGTGGATCCAAGTAAAATGAAATCCTTGATAACTTCAATATTTTCTTCACTTATCATAATGTTGTTTATAGTCTAGTTGTGAGGACTTTTGTTTTCTTTATGTAATCCATACTGGGATTGTAGTCTTTGATATTCTTCAACAAGTGTGTCAAGTCCTCTTCCCTTTCAGGTTGTGTCATCTGCATATCACAGTTTGTTAATGAGTTTTCCTACAATCTTGATGCCATGCTCTTCATCTAGTCCAGATGCTTGAATTATTTTATCAGTATACAGATATTAAAAGTATACTGAAAGGAAACATTCCTAATGCCTACTTTTCCTGGTTTTAAAAACATATAATATCCCTTTATTCTGCGTGAATATTACTTCTTGGTCTATGCACAAGAATGACTACCTCATGTCACACATGCGTACAAAGAAGTGTTTTGCTACTTCCATTTTTGTGTGATATGTTTAATTTATTATATGGAGTATTGGTGTTATGCTGTAAAATAAGCAATGGATTACTAACTATAAGGTCCATAGTTCAAATCCACCAACTACTCCTCAGAAACCTTGTACAGGGTTGCTATGAGTTGGAACCAATTCAAAGGCACTTAACAATAACAACAACAACATGGACAAAAATGGAGCATAGTGACTCCATAGGATAAGCACTGGACTGTGAACCACAAGGTTGGCAGTTGGAATCCACCAGTCACTCCCTGAGAGAAAAATGAGAATTTCTGCTTCCACAAAGATTTATAGTCTCAGAAATCCTACATAGGGTTGCTATGAGTCAGCACTGACTTGACTGCACTCAACAGCAGTAACAATAATGGGGGAAATACTGAGTGATGCAGGAAGCATCAAAACAAGATGGAAGTAACACACAGAGTTACTGTACCCAAAATAATTGGTAACATTCAACCATTCTAGAGGTAGCTTATGCTCAAGAACCTATGGCATTGAAGGAAGAGTCCAAGCTGGACTGAAAGCATTGGGGAAAAGCAAAGCTCCAGGAATTAACAGAATACAAATTGAAATCTTTCATCAAATGGATGTAGTGCTAGAGGTCTCTCTCAACTATGCCAAGAAATTTGGAAAACAGATACCTGGCTAGCCAATCAACTCAAAGAATTTCATATATACGTCTATTCCAAGCAAAGATAACCCAATGGGGTATGGAAATCATAAAACAATATCATGAATATCACATGCAAGTAACATTTTGCTGAAGATCATTTCAAAATGATTACAGCAGTACATTGACAGGGAGCTGTCAGAAAATCAAGCTGGATTCATAAGAGGATTTGGAGCTAGGGATATAATTGCTGATGTCAGGTTGGATCTTGGCTGAAAGCAGAAAATACCAGAAAGATGTTTACTTAATTCTGCTTTCTTGATACTGCAATGGCATTTGAATGCATGTATCATAACAAATAATGGATAACATCTTGAAGAATAGGTACTCCAGAATACTTAGTTGAGCTCATGAGTAATCTGTACACATACCAAGAAGCAGTGATTCAGACAGAATAGGGGATAGTGAATGGTTTAAAATCAAATCAGGAAAAGTGTACATCAGGGTTGTAGCTTTTCTTTCCTTTTTTCTTTTTAAAGCTTTTATTTTGAATTAAGTGATAGTTTACATGGGAGAGGGTTGTATATTTTCACCGTACTTATTCAATCTAGATATTGAACAAATGATCTAAGAAGCTGGATAATATGAAGAAGAACGTGACACCAGGATTTAAGAAAGACTCATTAACAATCTGCAATACGCAGATGATACAAGTGAAGAAGGCATAAAATACTGATGAGATGCAAAGAGTGTGAGCCTCCAGTGTTGCATCAGTTTGTGAAAGATTTTAATTTGTATTCTGTCAATTCCTGTAATCTTGTTTTTCACCAATGCCTTTAGTGCAGCTTGGATTACTTCCTTCAGTACCATTGGCCCTTGATCATATGCTATCTCCTAAAATTCCTGAACTTCAACCATTTCTTTTTGGTACTGTGACTGTGAATTCCTTCCAACTTCTTTTGATGTTTCCTGTATCATTCAACATTTTGCCCATTGAATTCTTCAATACTTCAAGTCGAGGCTTGAATTTTTCTTCAGTTCTTTCAACTTGAGAAATGCTGAGGGCATTCCTTCCTCCTCCCTCTTGGTTTTCTAATGCCAGGTCTTTGCACATTTCCTTATAATACTTGACTTTGTCTTCTCTAGTTGCCCTTGAAATTTTCTGTGCAGCTCATTTACTTCCTCATTTCTTCCATTAACTTTAGCTTTTTGTGCTCAAGAGACAGTTTCAGAGTCTCTTCTGACATCCAGTTTAGTCTTTTCTTTCTTTCCTGCCTTTTTTGTGACCTTTTACTTTCTTTATGTATGATGTTCTTGATGTCATCCCATAGCTCTTCTGGTCATCATTCATCAGTGTCTAATCCATCAAATCTGTTCTTGAGATGATCTCTAAATTCAGGTGGGATACATTCAAGGTCATATTTTGACTCTCAGAGGCTTGTTTTAATTTTCTTCTGCTTCAGCCTGAACTTGCATGTTGAATAGTTCATGATCTGCTCCTCTGTTTGCCCCTTGTTTTGGCTGATGATATTGAGATTTTCACTGTTCTCCCCACAAATGTAGTCAGTTTGATTCCTGTGTATTTCATCTGGTGAGTTCCATGAGTATAGTCATTTTTTATGTTGCTTTAAAAGGTATTTGCAGTGGGCAAGTTGTTGGTCTTGCAAACTTCTATCATGTGATCTCCAGCATCATTTCCATCACCAGGGCCATGTTTTCCAACTACTGATCCTTCCTCTTTGTTTTCAAACTTCACAGTCCAATTACCAGTAATTATCGATGCTTCTTGATTGCATGCATGTTCAATTTAAAACTGAAGAAGTTGATGTTGTTGTTGTTGTTAAGTGCCGTCGAGTTGGTTCTGACCCATAGAGATCCTGTATAGGGTTTCTGAGGAGCAGCTGGTGAGCTTGAACCGCTGATCTTTCAGTTCAAATGGCTTTGCCGTCTGGTGCATTAACCCACAGCACCACATGAAGAAGTTGATAGGATTCTACAATTCCATCATCACAGGCAATAGTGGTTGGTGCGTAAATTTGAACAATAGTGGTATCAATTGGTCTTCCTTGTAGGTGTACGAATATTATCTGATCACAGACAGCCTTGTACTTCCAGATAGATCTCGAAATGCTTTTTTGTGATGGTTAATGTGATGAAATTCCTTTTTAATTTGTGGTTTCCTGCTTAGTAAACCATATGATTATTGGATTCAAAATGGCCAATAACCATGCCTTTCAGCTCACTAATGCCTAGGATATCAATGTTTGTGCATTTCATTTTATTTTTGACAACTTTCAATGTTTCTAGATACCAACTTTGTACGTTCCATGGTCTGATTATCAATGGATGTTTGGAGCTGCTTCTCCTCATTTTGAGTTGTGCTCCATCATCAAGTATAAGTCCCAAAAGCTTTGCTCCATCCAAGGCATTAAATTGAACTCTTTTTGAGGAGGCAGCTCTTCCCTGGTCGGCTTTTGAGTGACTTCCAATCCGAGGGACTCATCTTCCTGCACTGTATCTGACAATGTTCTGTGGCTAACCATTCAGAAGAAGTCTACTTCTCCTTCCTCTTAGTCGGTTGTAATCTGAAAGCTCTGCTGAAAACTGCCCACCATGGGCAACCCTATTGGTATTTAATATACCAGTGCCATATCTTATAGCATTAGAGCAACATGCAAATTACTACAGTATGACAAACTAATATAATCGTTTATACAATTAATATACTACTATAGAAAATCAATACATTTTCTAGCTTATGAATAGAGTAAAAGATGAATAAATATTATATTATAAATACAGTAAAAGTGACTGAATAGGAAGGTATATCTCATCTTGGAGAGTCAAATTAAATATTGTAAAGACATCAGCTATCCTCAAAATAATCTATATAGTTAATACATTACTATAGAAATTTTCTAAATCTAGTTTTTCTAATTTATTTATCTTTTATTGTAAGCAGCATAAAGTTTTTAAAGGTTTTTTTCCCCCCACATAAATCCAACACACTTATAATTGTTTTAACTATTTTATCTTTTCATTACGTTTTCTTACCAGTTATTATTTGTATACAGGAAAGCAATTGATTTTGGAAAATTAATTTTGTTACCAGTTATCTTAATGAATTATCTCATTTTGTCTAATAGTTTTTCAGTTGTATCTATCGGGTTTCTGGTTATATAACCATATCATATTCAAAAATGATAATTTTGCATTTTTCGTTCTATTTTTTGCCTCATTTATTTCTTTTTTCTAATGACAATCGCCAATCATTTTTAGGACAATATTAACTAATAGCATATACATTACTATAATCATTTTAACTATAATTATCTCATTATTATGTTAGGCTGCAAAGTCCTTAGTGTATGTCTAGCATAATATAGGCATAAACTAGATGGTTCTTACTGAATGAGTTCAGTGGGCATGTGCCCCACCTGTATGAAATTGAGTATCCTTGAATGTCACATGGACAGAATCAGATGCATGAAGTTTGGTGTGAGTTCCATAAACTTTTTGGCCACTATTGAATTTTTGAAAATCTGTATCCTACAGGTCTATTTCAGGGCAGTTGGAATGAAAGAACATTCCTGATCAAGATCCATATTTCAATTAAAATTGCTCTGGAAAGCAAAGATTAAACATTTTAAAGAAGGTATACACAGAGGAGAAGCAACAGAACAGAAGTAGAAGTGCTTTGTATTCTACTCAACTATCAGAAGCACAGTCTCAGGGCGCCCTCTAAGAAGCAGCAGATGGAACTCCAGCAGGTTCTGTATTAGGGTTAGGGACATGAAAGGCAGCAGCATCAGGATTTTTTGAAGGGTTGGAAGAGAAAGACATATGTCAAAGGCAGCTCTGAAAGCTCTATCAGTAAGTTCTACCTGAAATATGGCACAGCAAGAGAGCATCAGTCATGTGTAGCATGAAAAGACAGCTACTCATTGGAACTGGGCCAGTAAATACACCAGACACTTGAACTCTTCAGTTCTTAGCAGGAGCCAAAGTAGCTACGGTTTAATGAGTTCTCAAATAAATGCGTAAAGAGATAAATGTCCTAGCAGAGCTGATTCTCAAACTTGTTGGCCTGCAGCCTGATGGACACCCAACTTGGTCCTAGTCCCTTTAACCCAAACATGGTTGTGCAAGAATAGTACTCTCCATTGCTACTCTGTTCCAGTAAGTTCTTTATCATGCGTCTCTTATTTCACAGAAAATTGCTTCTAACTTCTCCATTAGAAAAATGAATATTATGATGGATTTCATTTTTCCATTGAAGCTAATTGGCCATGAGCAATAATAATAAGCACCATACCTAGGAGAAAGAAAAGCAGAGCAATGTTGCTCATAAATTGCTCTGAGGAAGCAGAGATCATGGCTCATTTGTGGGGTTTGGACTTCTGTCCAGCTGTGCCACGCAAGCTCGACAGGAGTTCCTCAATGTCCAGCAACTTATTCCCAAATGGAGTTTGGCATTTGTTCTGCTAGTCACTCACTCAATTATTCATCCACTGAACTCATTTTGATTCTATATCATATAGAAGGCATTGTAGATTTAAAGATGAACAGACTATCCTTCAGGCTATTGTGGATAATCCATAGCTTTTCTTTATACAGTGCACAATGTAATTTTTAACCTGTTTTTTTATCATGAACCTCTACAGAAGAAATTAACATTTTACCCAGGAAAAGGCAACACAGCCTAATTTTATTTTTAGGGATGCCCAACTGTGTCTGCAGAGATCTTTAGGTTAAGGAATGTAATATGCCTGAGCAAGGATGGCAGAAGGCTGAGAACTTTATGAATCATAATAGTAAATGCCATGTTATCTGACCAAGACCTTTTTTGACATCGCATTCATAGTATTTTGCCTTGGTATCCATCTGTTTTTCTTTCTCTTTTAACCTTAACTTTCACTCTCTAGGACAGTGTAAAAATATTACTGAACATTGATAAGGACTTGATCATGGATGGAAATGGAGTGCTTGGTAATACTTCCAGTTAGTAATATGTGTTTCTACAGCAGAATTCTGTCTCCAGACAGCTAGAACAGATTTGGGTTGGATTGACCAAGAGTTTTGCCTAGGATCACATGATTGATTCGCAGCAATGTTAGAACACAGAATTCCTGATTCTCTGTTCTGTCTTTGTCACTGGCTTAGTTTTCAGTCAAGACTTTGCTCTTACTCTGAAGTTCTATCTGAAAACACCAGATTTATCAGACACTTTTCTTTTCTCAGGTGAGTTAAGAATTTGTTTACCAGAGTTGTTATAGATAAGTGTGGGGACAGTGACTTGTTTTCCTGATTAAAATGAATATGTTATACATGTCCCTCCCCCCATTACCACATGCCCAATTGTGAAGGGGGAAAAAAAGCACTGTAAATGAAGCACTCTATCTTATTTAAGAGAAGACATGAATACACAGAACTGTGCTTTTGTTTTGTTTTGTTTTGATTCACATATATGTACTTCTTGGGAGTGGGTTGGGGAGACAGTTTTCTGGACAAAGCTCTCCTTTCCATGATGTAGAACACTATTTTTTCCTAAATAAAATTGGAAAATGCAGAAGTAAGAAGTGAAAATGCTGACAAACTCACAACCAAAGAAGCACAAATGTAGCACAGTGAGTTTTCATACTTTTCAACTTTTAAAAGACACTAGAGATTGCTTTTATTGCATATTTCTGGAACCATCTGTCTTTTAGCAGAGCTAGTATATGTTCAAAACTTTAAATAAAAAAACTTCATGTCAAAGGACTAAAAGTTCCCCCACTGTAACGGCCAGCAGTAAATTCAAAGTTCACAATGGGAGGAAAAGTCTTGGCAGCCCTGGAGCCTAGTCCAATAGAAACCACGTGCTTCTGCTGCTATGACAACTGCAATACTAGGTAGGCATTTCTTGTTGATGGGTTCTCTTACCTCAGCCAAGAATTAGCCATGCCATAAATCATTCTAGGTGACACATCTTTTTAGGGATCATCCATTGGATTTACTGATACAGTGTCATTTAAACTTCATTATATTTCAAGTGCTACCAACCACAAGGTCTGCAGTTGACACCCACCAGCTGCTCCTCTGAAACCCTATATAGAGTGGCTGTAGAGTCAGAACTGACTCGATGGCATTTAGTAACAACAGCAACAAGCCCATGAAAGAGAAAGGCCTTCTTCAAGTCTGTATTTTGCTGCCTAGGAGTAAGGGTGACGGACAAACAATATGAAGGAGCAATATTTTGACTGTGGTTAAGCACTACTATGATATGAAAAGATTTAAGTTTCACAAAAGTCTATCAATCTAAATATATACCCTGGAAGTATAAGGATATTTGAACATGAAATACACAGAACTTGATATAGGAGAGGTATTCAATTTTATCTACTAGTTCAAACTCACCAGGCCTCCTTGGAAACCCTACACAGGGTCACTATGAGTCAGAAGCAACTCTATGGCACTTAACAACAACAACGACTGCCAGTGCTACTTGTGCTTTTCAAATCAGATTTATAAAGGGTGGTAGTTGTGTGCCATCAAGTGGGTTCTGACTCCTAGTGACCCTGTGTAGGCTTTCCAAGGATTTCCAAGGCTGTAAATCTCAATGGGAGCACAAAACCTCATCTTTCTTCCATGAAGTGGCTGGTGAATTCAAACTGCTGACCTTGCAGTTAGCAGCCCAATGTGTAACCCTAGATACCACCAGAGTTCCTAAAGCTACAATAAAAGTTACTGTCATAATTCATAGCCACCATAATGAAAATGTACCTGAGGCCATTTTCACATTCATTGTGAAAGATGAAAGATGCCTCAGCCTCCAAATTAAAAGCAAACACAGAAAACAGCTGTCATGCCCATAAGAATGCAAGAGGGCCAGAGTAGAGGAATGCCTGGTTTTAAGTAAAACTGCCAGCCACATTTTTCCAAGTTTTTTTTTTTTTTTTTTTCTCTTGGAAGGATTATTAACATTTCATTTAATTGTAAGTATACTCCTGCTTCATAGAAGATCATCTACATAATTAGATTTGGAATAGAGAGCAATCTAGAACCTGTTGATTTTTGTTTTTTTTTTAGGTGTGGCCCTGTAGGATAACGCATTAGACTGTAAGATCGGTTTTAATCACAAGGTCGGTGATTCAAACTCACTCCCCTGCTCCTCAGAAACCCTATACAGGGTAGCTATGAGTCCTAACCAAACTGACAGCACTTAACAGCAACAACAATCGACTTTATTTTTGACTCCTAGCAACCCAGTCCTGGTAGCGTAGTGGTTACGAATCGGGCTGCGAACCGGAAGGTCAGCAGTTCGAAACTACCAGCTGCTCCGCGGGAGAAAGATGAGGCGATCTGCTCCCGTAAAGATTTACAGCCTCGGAAACCCTATTCAGGGTCGCTATGGGTCGAAACCGACTCGACGGCACTTAACAACAACAACAAGCAACCCAGTCCTGGTGTAGGCTGTAGAATTAGCACTGGACAACAAGATCGATATGACTGCAAGGTTGGCAGTTCAAAGCCACCAGCCTCTCCTTGGAAATCCTATACAGAGTCAATATGAGTCAGAACTGACTTAACAGCACTTAGCAACAATAAAGCGACCCATAGGATAAAGCACGGTACCTCAAAGCCAGTTTGAACTTCTGGTTCATACTCACCGGCCGATTCTCAGAAACCCTATCAGGATCGTTATGAGTAGGAATGACTCAATAGCACTTTACAACTAACAACAGTGATTCACATGACAGAGCATAACTGTTCATAAAGTGTTCTAGGCTTTTATCTTTGTAGGTGCATATCAACAGGTCTTTCTGCCTTGGAGTTGCTGGGTGGTATGAACAACCAACTTCTGGGTTACCAGCTGAGCACTTAAAAGTTTTACCAGTAGGACATCTTGTTGATGCTTTTAGATGGGGATAATAGGAGCTGTGAGAGTACTCTGGAAGATTAAATCACAAAAATCCTCTTAAAAGTTTACATCAGTGGTTCTTAAATTTATGTGAAAAAGAATTACTTTATTTGTTAAAATGTAGATTTATAGAATTTTGCACCAGTGATTTTGATTGAGAAGGTGGAGAGCTGGGATCAGGAAGCTGTAATGTGAAGAAGGCCCTGATCAGCTGATCCAAGTTCCACAGTATAAAACACTGAACATTCTATCCTCACTTGTATGCTAATATCTCCCAGATTCTATTCTGCATACTAGGAACACAAAACACACTTATTTGGTATCTCTGGGTAATTCTAACATTCTTTGCATTTATAACAAAGCTAAGAACAACAAGATAAAAATCACATAAATTATATAAAAATTTCAAATGACATACCTGCAGCATGAAAATTTACATTATAATAACTATTGTACTGTTCTGCAAATTCAGAAAATATTTGTGCTACAATGTAGTGCTGTTGTTGTCATTAGGTGCCTTTGAGTCAATTCTGGCTCATAGCGACTTTGTACACAATGGGACTAAACACTGCCCGGTCCTGTGCCAGCCTCACAATAGTTGCTACATTTGAGCCAGTGCTGCTGACACTGTGCCGATCCATGTCTTTGGGCATCTTCCTTTTTTTTGATGACCCTCCACTTTACCAAGCATGATGTCCTTCTCCAGGGACTAATCCTTCCTGATTATATGTCCAAAGCATAAGAGATAAAGTCTGAAAATCCTGGTTTGTAAGGAGCATTCTGGTTGTACTTCTTCTAATATAGATTTGTTTGTTCTTTTGGCAGTCCGATGTACTCTCCTCTAACATCATAAATCAAATGCATCAATTCTTCTATGTTCTTCTTTATTCATTTTCCAACTTACACATGCAAATGAGGTTATTGAAAATACATTGGGTTGGGTCAGGCATATCTTAGTCCTTAAACTGGTATCTACTGATATCTTTGCTCTTCAACAACTTTAAAGAGGTCTTATGCAGTAGAGATGCCTAATGCAATACTTTGATTTCTTGACTGCTGCTTCCATGAGTACTGATGGTTTATTTAAGCAAAATGAAGTCTTTGATGACTTCAATAATTTCTTCATTTATCTTGATGCTATTTATTGGTCCAGTGCTGAAGATTTCCCCCCCCCCCCCACAATGGGGTGTAACCCATACACCAAAGGCTGTGGTCTTTGATCTTCATCAGTAAGTATTTTAAATCCTCTTCGCTTTCAGAAAGTAAGGTTGTATCATCTGCATATCACAGGTTGTTAATGAGTCTTTCTCCAACCTGATGCTACATTATTCTTCATATAACCCAGTCTCTCAGATTATTTGCCCAACATACACATTGAATAAGTATGGTTAAAGAATACAACCCTTGTACACACCTTTCCTAATTTTAAACCATTCATTGTTCCCTTGCTCTGTTCCAACAACTGCTTCTTGTTCTATCTACAGGCTCTTCATGAGCACAATTAAGTGTTACAGAATACTCATTTTTCCAAAATGTTGTCTATAACTTGACATGCCCCAACAATCAAAAGACTTTGCATAGTCAATAAAGCACAGGTAAACATCTTTCTGGTATTCTCTGCTTTCAGCCAAAATACATCTGACATCAGCGATGCCAGATGCTATCCCTTTTCCACATCCTCATCTGATTTCAGTTTGAATGCCTGGCAGTTCTCTGTCAATGCAAAATTTTACTTGCATTAGATTTAATGATAGTGTCCGATGATTTCCGCATTTGGTTGGGTCACCTTGCTTTGGAATGGACTCAGATATCAATCTCTTCCAATCAGCTGGCCAGGTATCTGCATTCCAAATTTCTTAGCATAGATAAGTGAGTGCCTCCAGGACCACATAAATTTGTTGAAACATTTCAATTTGTATTCCATCAATTTCTAGAGCTTTGTTCTTTGCCAATGCTGCAAATGCATCTTGAATATCTTCCTTCAGGATCATTGGATCTTGGTCATATGATACCTCTTGAAATAGTTGAATATCGACCATTTCTTTTTGGTACAGCTAGCTACTCTGAGTATTCCTTCCATTTTCTTTTTTTTTTTTTTTTATTACTTTTTGTTTAATGTTTTATTGTGAATTATATGATAGTTTACATGGGAGAACTTTAGTTTTACATTCATTCCATCGTATATCATCTCACTGCCATGGTTCCAATCCCCTCCATGCATCATCAACCACCCAAAGGGTATATCCCAGAATCCCACCCCCTACACTTCCCTCTCCTCCCCCCAGTTTTCGGCCCACAGTCCCTTTCCCTCTCTGGGTCCAAAGTCCCCAGTCGCTTCATCACTCCATGTCATTATCTCTGTCTCTATATCAGGCATCTCTGTTTCTCTGGGCAGGGTCCCGCTCTCGGCTCTTCTCCGTTGATGGTCCCAGAGGCCTCCACTCCTATCCTGGAGAATTAATCACTCCCTTCCTTGTTACAAAACTTCTATCTTTGCATTTCCAACCCTCATAATCCGTCCTGATAAGTATTATTCACTACAGTATCACGAGTTACCCATCTGTATCTCCTTTCATCAGCTCCGCCCAGACAGATTGAATAGTACCTACTGGAGATTTTGCCTTCCGCCATGCTCCCTAGCACCAGGTTCCCTCTTGAAAGCTTGTAAGCCAGTCACTTCTTGCCTTTGTAGTCTACCCCTCCCCATTTGAGTATCCAATGTCCAAGCTGCCCTTCTCTGTCCACTCTGTGTGTGTGTGGATGTTTCTTGCTGTGAGGATTTGCTCCCTCTTTTGAGTCGCTGCTCCATAGGTATAGGTTAAGTTCATCAGACAGTATCAGTTCACTCTTTTTTTTTTTTTTTTTTTTTTTTCCCCTCTTCTTTCCTCTCCTGGTTGAGCTCCGATCATCCAGTCATCCGGTCCAGGTCACGTGGGTATCATCTGCAAGTGTGGGCGCTCCTGTGCATATGTCTTCTCTTCCCGTCAGCCGGTAGCTCCACTCTCCTCTTGAGTCCTCCATGGCCACACCACTGACTCTGGGCCCAAGAGTCCCCAGGCCTCTTCACACTGCTTGCCAACCAGGTCCACAACTGGGTCCACAGAAGTCCACTGAACATTGTAGGGCTTAGCTTGCTGCTTCACTGCTGCTTTTACCCACTTCCCCCCATCGGTGATGTTTGTGGTCACCAATCAGAGCGTGCATTTCCGTTGAGTCTTAGTCTTGGGAGGGGGTTTGCGTTGAGAGGACCTGGACACTTGCCTTGATGTTTCCTAGGGAAGCGATTTGTTTGTTCTTGTAGTAACAGCCCATCTGCCTCCATTTTTCCTGCAGGTCTTTCATTCAAGAGGTATCTTTTATTCTTCTAGCTGCTCCAGGCTGGTCTGCTCATCCTTTCAAGTGGAGATTTCTCATCTCTGGAGATCTGGATGTGGTTCCGGTTTCTATCTATAGTTTTATGTGTTGCACAGGCTCTGCAAGCAGCCTCGTTCACTGGGTATGCTGTAGCCCCATTTTAGGTATTCCAGTCAGTCATAGGCAGAAGACGGACTTACAAGCCTTCTAGTGTGGTGTTTCTGACTATTCTTTTCTTTCCCTCTCTGGTGTGTACTCTATATTATAATGCAAGGGGAACCAAGTTTAAAACAAACAAACAAACAAACAAACAAATAAAAACAGTCAAGCATCTTAACATGATCCCTCCCTACCTTCAAGAATAATATAGCACTTAAGCTAAGATTATTGCTTAATTATGTATTTAAATTGAAAGTTGTACATGCTTCCAAATTTTTTTTTTTTTATATATAGTTGAAGTTAGTATAACATTAGAAATAACAGAGGATCCCAGTATGGCACTGTAGAATAAGCACTAAACTGCGAATTGCAAGGTGGGAGATTCTTACCCACCATCAGGTCCTTGATAACCCAATACAGGGTCACTATGGGTTGGAAGTGACTTGATGACACTTAACAACCACCACCACAACGATTACTACCAAAAATAAGTCAAAACCTAGAATAAGCAAAGATTCTTATTCTAAGAACAAGTAAGAATTTTTAAAGCAGGGGCATTTTGGCTACCCTTTCCATCCTTTGTGACTGGGCCAATCAAGGCCATGAACAAAACTGAAATGAGAAGAACATTCTTGAATCTAACCAGTTAGCAGCATGACAAAGCAGTGTGGTGTAATAGGAAAAAATAACATAAATACAGAAATTTGTTACACTTTCACTTTGAAATCCAACACCTTTCTTTTATTTCCTGACTCAGAACCAGAAGATCTAAGTTAAAGATCACAATATGTCTATGTACTTTGGAAAAACCATGTAAGCTTCTTTGTACCTCAGTTTCCTAATAGGTAAATTTTACTGCTCCTGCTCTACTTATATCACAGGATTTTCATGATAATTAGAATTATATGATATGTATATTTCTATGTAACATAGTATTGTGATTTTCTTTAATATGCATATTATAAAATAGAACCAAATCATCTATTATAGTTTTGTCAAGTGTATTTTATGATTTTACATTTTGTGTTAGTTGCAACATCCCAAGGGAATTGAAAATTCACTGAAACAATTTTCTCTAAAATAGATTTTCAAGCCAGGAAACTTGGAGCTGATTTAATTGTGTCAAATTATTCTACTGTGAGTTGACCACCAAGGTTGGTCATAAGTGAAGTTCTTTACTGGATAGTCAGTGTGTCTTACTCTCTAGCTATAGGACAGCACCATGATTTTAAAAAGGGTTTATTTTCATTTCCTTCATCTCTGTACCACATAGTTTTTCATAGCATAATTCTTCTGGACGCATCAATGATAAGATACTGACTCCATGCTGTTGAAAATATAACAATTCTATATCTCTTTCTCCTGAGTAGAGACAGTTTTAATCACCTCATATTAACATTACTATATTGATAACTGGAATAGATAGTAAAAGTACAATTATCTGCATATAATTTTAATATGGGGAAATCAATTGTTTCATGAAATGTAATGTTATTATTTACCTACAAGAGAATTTCTATTCTTTGTTAGGAAAAGAGACTTCATTGTATATACATCCAACAAATGAACCTGCAAAATAATAAAGAAGGGTGGGGTGGGAGAACTGGCAAGGGTGTGGTAGATTGTTAGTATACTGTTAGAGGGGTAAGAGAATTATCCTGTCCAATAATTAACTACTCATAGCACCATTTATTCTGATAAAGGCCAGCCCTGTGAATATTTAACTTTCACAATGTTTGCTTTACTGATATTGGGTCACTTTCATATATGAAATACAGACGATTGCTTATTATTAATTAGTCCTGAGTTGACCTTCACAATTTAATCTTTTTTCAACTGTAATTTGAGTAATTGACTACCTTGTAGCATACTTTCAAAATGTGAGAGAATTAGGATTTAAAATGTCATAGGCTTGGAAACAATCTCAGTGTTCATTCAGTTGTCTATTTCAAATCTTGTACATGTTAGGTACCAAAGGGCAGTCAATGTAGCATAAAATTCCTTCTGTCGTCTTACCTACTTGTTCTCTACTTTCAGGGAAAAATGAAATGACCCCATCAGAATACAAAACATTGTTGGTTGGCAGACAATAAGTCCTTTTCAAGTTCATACAAGATCAAAAGTGATATCGGCAGCAGTCAAATATATAGCAGAGGAAATAGTAGTGGGAATGGCCTTTGAAAGAAGCAGAAGGCGTGGTTAAACAGAAGGCTTGGACTACCAGGTGAAGGTAATATCAGGAAACACCTGCTGTTGACTGTAAGGACTCAGTTTGTAGGTCAGCTCACCTCCCAGCTGGCTCAGACCATTCCTGACTGGTGTGAGGTTGAAAGTGTTGATGGCTTTTTCAGAAATGTTAATGGCTGAGGCAGGTGCATGCCTCTTGGAGGGATTCATAGCTTCTTTGATCTAGTGATTTATAGAAGGCCTCTGTGATATGAGCACTGACTTATCTCTGCTACTCTCCTCAAAGCACCCCATGTTTTAGTCAAACACACTGCTTCCTGTTCCTTGAAGCTCAAGCCTAGGAACTAATATTACATGAGTGTAGGTGAATAAAGATAAGGTAGAAAGGAAACCTGAGGCCAATGCATGACGTAGTTTCTTGACATGCTTAATGATTAAGACTTTAATCATTAAGTGTTTGTAAACTACTGATGGGAATGAGCTTTTAATCAGGAGAATGACATCACTGCATTTACATTTTAAAAAGACAACTGAGCACAGGGACGATGGTTGTTAAGCATCAGAGTTCTGGAGTCAGACTCCCTGGATTTGAATTCCTTCTCTTAAAAACCCGTTGCCATAGAATCAATTCCAGTTCATGGTGACCCCAGGTGTTACAGAGTAGAATGACTCGATAATGTTTTTCTTTGCCTGTAATCTCTATGGCAGCACATAGACAGGCCTTGTTTTCATGGAACTGTTAAGCTATAGATTAAATAGTCTAGTGTAAACCTTTTACATCACCCAGAAGCCTTGATGACCTTATTACCTATGACCTTTTAACTGCTCTAAGCCTCAGTGACCTCATTTGTAGAATGGGGATTAAAACCATGCTTTATTCTATAGGTTATGTTGTTGTTGTTGTTGTTAAGTGCTGTTGAGTCAGTTCCGACCCATAGCGACCCTGAACAGGATTTCAGAGGCTGTAAATCTTTACGGGAGCAGAAATCCTCATCTTTCTCCCTGGAGCAGCTGGTAGTTTCGAACTGATGACCTTACGGTTCACAGCCCAATTCGTAACCACTATGCTACCAGAGCTCCTTGTTCTATAGGTTATGGTGAAGATTAAATGAGATAATGCATGTACTATGCTCAGTCCTGGGCCTAGCACAAAGAGCATTCCGTACTTGTTGGTTATTGTTATACTTCTGCATTCAGAAGTAGAATGAAAGCTGGGTAACTCTGCTGGCAGACTGAAAGAGAAGCCTGGAGGCCAACAGACTAGATAAGATTCCGTGGCAAAATTTTAGGAGAGATACTGAAGTGGTTTGTTGTTAAGTGCCGCCGAGTCGATCCCGACCCATAGTGACCCTGTATAGAGTTTCCAGGGAGCAGCTGGTGAGCTTGAACCACCGGCCTTGCAGTTCAAATGACTTTGCAGCCTGGCACATTAACCCACTGCACCACACCAGGACTGGACTGCTAACCACAAGGTCAATAGTTTGAATCTACTAGCTGCTCTGCAGGAGAAAAGATGAGGCTTTCTATTTCCCTACACAGGGTTTCTGTGAGTCAGAATCAACTCCATGACACGCAATCATTGAGGAATTGAGTTAACGTCATAATCAAAGTAAAATTAATAAACTTGGTATCTGATTCAATGTGTCGGTAAAGTGAGAAATTGTGGATAGCTCTAAGTTTTCTAGCTGGGTTCACTGGTATAGTGTGGTGTCATTGAACATGAAACAGGATGAAGAGTAGAGTATACCTTCCTGGTGCACTTCCAACTGCCTGAGGGCTTTCTCTGATGACAAGGACAAAGAAGAAAGATTGTGAGAGGGAATTAATGTCCAAGGCTAGCTCATTAATTAATGTGCAAGGCTTAGGTTCTGTCATGGTAACTTATTTGATAACTAAGCCTTCCTACTTTTTCTTGTCTCATTGCTCCAGTACCTTAGTAATGTCTCATAGGATCATCTTCCAAATAAACGATTTGCCCTGGAATCCCTACTTAAGGGTTTGTTTTTCGAGGAAACAAGCAAAGAGAATACAGAAGGAGATGGAGCAGGCAGTAAAGAAAAATAATGTCTGTTTTATATGTTTTAAGAAGGGAGGATATTATTAGAACATTCAAGAGATGTTCAAGAATACATTGGAAATAAACTGGAAGTTAATGAATAGTTGGGGCCTGGGGTTAATGTGCCAGACTGCAAAGCTGTTTGAACTGCAAGGTCACTGGTTCAAGCTCACCAGCTGCTCCTCGGAAACCCTATACAGGGTCGCTGTGGGTCAGAACCAACTTGATGGCACTTCACAACAACAACAACAGTATTCAGAGTCCTGGTGTGGTGCTGTAACATAAGCACTGGACCACAAGATCGGTTTGAACCACAAGGCTGGTAGTTCAAACTCACCATGCTCTCCTCAGAAACCCTATACAGGGTTGCTATGAGTTGAAACTGACTAGAAGGCACTTAGCAGCAATATATATGTATTCTCATATGGAAGAGCTCTGGTGGCATAGTGGGTTACACATTGACCTGTTAACTGCAGGATTGGGGGTTCAAATCCACCAGCTGCTCTGTGGGAGAATGATGTGGCTTTCTGCTCCCATAGAGATTTACAGCCTTGGAAGTACTGTAAAGGGTTGCTGTGAGTCAGAACCGACTCTATAGCACCCAACAACAATTAGTGTTCATATTAGTGAATAAAATGTGAGAAAGGTAATAGAATCTTTGAAGATAACCACTCAAGGGTAGTTTATAATATAAGAAGTGTGAAAAACTAATGAAAGAAACTAAAATGGTGTAATTAGAAAATTGAGGCCAGAACAAGATATTGATATTATGAAAGCCAGAAAAAAAAAAAGCTTTCAGAATTTTTTTTATCACAGTATAATTTATTTTAGAAGAGACTCTATTTCATTTCTGTAATATATACACATAATAAAAACAAATATCTTTTGAATAAATATCCCTTCTATTAATCCTACTCTGAAGATTAAGGAAAAGCTGAGGAGGTGAGATTAAGGGGTAAAAAGTTTAGTTTAGCAAATTTTTTTCCCCCATCTCCTGCTGTGGTGTTGTGGGTTAATGTGTTGGACAGCAAGGTTGGCTTGAACTGTGGTTCAGATCAGTGGTTCAAGCTGACCAGTTACTCCTTGGAAACCCTATACAGAGTTGCTATGGGTCAGAACTGACTCGATGCCAGCAATAACAACAGAAATTGATTTGTTCTCTGGTTAATTAGTTTTCTGTGTTTGCTCTGAAATGGATTCATATTCTGTATAAGTGGACCCTAAGGAGCTCTGATAGCATAGTGGCTATGAGCTTGGCTGCTAACCTCAAGGTCATCATTTAGAAACTACCAGCAGTTCCATGGAAGAAAGACGAGGCTTTCTGGTCCCATAAAGATTTACAGCTTCGGAAACCCTATAAAGGGTCACTATGAGTTGGAACCGACTCCACAGCACATAACCACCACCACCATCACTATGACTGGAAGTGGGCCCTACTACAGTCCCTTGAAAAACAGTCTGTATTTCATATAAGTCTAATCCTTATAAAATTAGAATTCTGTTGTAGAAACACATACTACTAACTGCAAGTACTACCAAACACTACATTTCTATCCATGATCAAGTCCTGGTGTGGCACTTTAAGATCAGCACTGAACTTTGAACCACAAGGTCGACAGTTCAAACCTGCCAGCTGCTCTTTGGAAACCCTATACAGGGTTGCTATAATAATTATATGATAATGTGTAAAAGGTGATAATTAGAAACTTTGAAGATGAGCCATCAAGGGTAGTTTGTAATATAAGAAGTTTGGAAAGCACTTAACAATTTTGGCATGGAGTCCTGGTGTGGCATCGTATGATAAGCACTAGACAGCAAGGTCAGTTTGAACTTCAAATTAGTGATTCAAACTCACCAGTGCTCCTTGGAAAACCCATACAGTGTCTCCATGAGTTGGCACTGACTTGTCAGCACTTAGCAACAGCAACAACAATTTTTGTACGGGGTAAAAGAAAAAGAAAACTTGAAGGAACGTGTTGAAGAAAAAGGGCAAGGAACACCATGCTGCAAAGCTTGAATGCTTGTGTATCATTTTTCACCATGAATCTCTGGTAGCGTAGTGGTTACGAATCAAGCTGTGAACCGCAAGGTCAGCAGTTTGAAACTACTAGCTGCTCTGCAGGAGAAAGATGAGGCGTTCTACTCCTGTAAAGATTAACAGCCTTGGAAACCCTGTGCAGGGTCGCTATGAGTCGGAACCGACTCCACGACACATAACAACAACAACAAAATTTCCAAAATTCTCTATCACTACGTTGGTGCTGCTTCCTAAATTGGAACAAGAGGTTGTAACACGGTATTTTCATGATACCAAAACCAGTTGCCATTGAGTCAATTTTGACACAGAGTCAACTCATATATCTCATGATATAAGGTACTATCTTCATGACAGCATTACTTTACGGCTCTGAGTTTGATGTCACTTCGTTTTTCTTCTCTGTAATTTGAGACAGCACAAAGTAGCCAAACCTTTCAATTCTTCACTTCTGTAGCAAATGTTAAATATAAAGAAGTACTTTCAATGTCTTGTCAATGGTCTATTTATTGTAGATAGACTTGTTATTGTTAAGTGCTTTTGAGTTGGTTTCAAATGATAGTGACTCTGTAAAGGGTTTCCAAGGCTGTAAACTTTTGTGGTAGTAGATAGTCTTATCTTATTCCCGCAATAAAATTGCTAAAATTCCTAAAAATGCTTCATTGTCCTTTGATAATCTAATGGAATTTAGTTTGTAGACAAAATATTATTCATGTCAAGCTTATGAAGAAAGATAATATAAATACTTGTTCTAGGGTTAAGGTCTTTCCTGATTATCTGTCATCCTTTGTTGTTGTTATTGTTGTTAGGTGTCATCGAGTTTGTACCAACTCACAGTGACCCTATGCTTAACAGAACGGAACACTGTCTGGTCCTGGGCCAACCTCACAATCATTGCTACACCTGAGTCCATCACTGCCACCACGGTACCAATCCATCTCTCTGGGGGGGTCTTCCTCTTTTTCTCTGACCCTCCACTTTACCAAACATGATATCCTTCTCCAGTGACTGGTCCCTCCTGACAATATGTTCAATATGGTCTTTCTTATTCACTGTCCGATTTTCACATGCATATGAGGTTATTGAAAATACCATGGCTTGGGTCAGGTGCACCTTAGTCCTTAAACTGACATCTTTGCTCTTGAACACTTTAAAGAGCAATACTTTAAAGTACAGTGGATTTGTCTAATGCAATACAGTATGTGATTTCCTGACTATTGCTTCCCTGAGTGTTGATGGCTAATCTGAGCAAAATGAAGTCTTTGACAACGTCAATATTTTTCTCCATTGATATGGGTATTATTTATTGGTCTGGTGATGAGGATTTTGTTTTCTTTACGTTGAGATGCAACTCATACCAAAGACTGTGGTCTTTGATCTTCATCTGTAAGTATTTTAAGTCCTCTTTCAGCAAGCAAGGTTGTATCATCAGCATACCACAGGTTGTTATGAGTCTTTCTCCAATACCGACGTCACTTTTTCTTCATATAATCCAGTTTCTCGGATTATTTGCTCAGCATACAGGTTAATAAATATGGTGAAAGAATACAACCCTGGCACATACCTTTCCTGATTTTAAACCATTAGATGTTCCCTTGTTCTGTTAGTACAACTGCCTCTTGGTGTACAGGTTCTAATGTAGTATTCCTTTACTACATGGCATCTTGTTACGCAATATTGTTCAAAGAAATTTTCTTTAAATTTTCTGTTTTGGAGAAAAAGTGTCTGCTTGTTAGTAATTTTGCTGTTGTTGGGTGCCATCAAGTTGGTTCTAACTCATAGCAACTGTATATGCAACAAAATGAAATTCTGCACAACAGTGTTATGTTTGAGCCCATTGTTGCTATGACTGTGTCAATCTATCTCATTGGGTTCTTCCTCCTTTGCTCTTCACTGAAACTAAAGTTTCCCAAGCATGACATCCTTCTCCAGGGACTGATCCCTCTGATCACATGTCCAAAGTACAAGAGATGAAGTCTTGCCAAATCCTCACTTTTACGGAGCATTCTGATTGTAATTCTTTCAAGACAGATTTGTTTGTTGTAAATCAGAGAGTTGAGTTTAATTGTTTGCAATGTTGTTGTTGTTCTTAGGTGCTGTCATGTTAATTTTAATTCATCATGACCCTAATACAATAGAACACAGTCTGATTCTGAGATTTTCTTCAAAGTAGTTAATGTGTTTGAGACCATTGTTTCAGTCACTGTGTCAGTCATCTCTCCAGGAGTCTTTCGCTTTTTTGCTGACCTTCTATTTTACCAAACATGCTGTTTTCCTCTAGATACCAAACATGCTGTTTTCCTCTAGTCCTTTCAGATAACATGTCCAATGTAAGTGAGACAATGCCTCACTATCCTCACTTCTAAGAATCATCTGATTATGCTACTTTACAGCTTTGTTCATTCTTCTGGCAGTTCATGGTATATTTAAAATTTTTCTCCAGCACCGTAATTCATTTATTTGTAATAAGCTCAGTCAATTTTACAAACTTTGGAATTTTTTGTTTGTTTGTTTATTCCTTTTTGCAAATACATTTATTATTTAATTAGCAATTTCTGATGATCTCTATACATTTTTTTTTCAGAGTTCAGCACCTGAAAATTGTGTTGAATGCCCTGTTGCCTCCAAACGTATCTTTTCTACATTATCTACTATTGTACTAAGTCAATTACCAAGTTGTCTTTTCTCATTTATATAAGACCATTAAACCAATGTCCTGTCATATGCTAAAACAATAAGCAATCACTGACAGTTTTCCACTTAATTACATGCTTCAATGGATGCTCTTCTTGATTGACTATATTCTTTCATAATTCCTTTGTTTTATGTTCATTAACTCACCCTCATAACTTAAAGGATGAGAAAGAAATCTCTGATTCAACAAGATGTTGTTTTCTAGGTAGTAGCTGAACCTGTCACTTCAGTGAAATATGCAGCATCCTTGACCTTTACCTTCATGCCAAGGATGTTGAATCTGGACTCTCCCTGTGCGTCACTGCAATTGTAATTTTCTAGGAAGTATTATTCAGTCATTGGCTTATGGTTTCTACTAATGCTGTTTTTCAGGGGCCAAATATCTCCTTCTCTTGACATTTTTTTAGTGTTTGAAGGAAGCAAAGTGGCTGTGACATTACTATTTAGTTAGTTTGTTTTTTTCCCACTATCTTGACCTCCTGATCACTGGACTAATAAACAGTGAGCTCCTACAACTTACATGACATGGAAGAAAAACCTCTTGTTTTTTAAAAAAGAATCACAGAAATGTGTTTGTTCCACCAATTATTGAATTTCAAGTTCTATTTGGATCAATGGGTACTTTGAATTGAAGCTTCTGTTTAAATTATTGTTTATATATGACTGGACTCATATCCGTTTAATTTTTAACCTGATCGTCATGTTATTGCTATGGAGTGATAATTGTGGAAAGTCAGACTACTGTCTTAAAAATGAAGTTATCTACTTGGTCTAGAATTCATCTATTTTTAAATTCAAATTCTTTATTCAGAAGAGTTAGTTAAAATACCATAGGTAGATCCATTTCTTTTGTGTAAAATTTTAGGTCTGTTAAAATAAAAGTACTTGAAGATGAGATAGCAATTTAGGACTTACGTATTGATTATAAATGTAGTTGTTGTTGTTGTGAAGTACCATTGAGTCGGTTCCGACTCATAGCGACCCTGTATAGGGTTTCTGAGTTTCAGCTGGTGAGCTTGAACCACCGATCTTTCAGTTCAAATGGATTTGCAGTCTGGCGCAGTAACCCACAGTGCCACACAAGGACTCCATACATGTAGTATGATGTATATTTTGGTGGTGGGAAGAATCACAAAGAATCTGAGATTATCTCAAAGAAAATATGGCACAGATGTCAAGTGACTTTTTTTGATGTTTACTCCTTCTATTAGAACTTACACCAGAACACAGACAGATCTTAAGACTTTTAGCCCAGCATTCTATTGTATTCTTCTTATGAAAGGTTTCTGATAGAAAATTTTGATAGAAAAGAGGAAGAATTTGACAGTTCTGGGAAAGAATAGATGCCATGGAGGATGGAATTTAATTTAATCAAGGAGTACTGCTGGTGTAGGAGGTTGTACATTGATCACTAACCACAAGATTGGCAGTTAAATCCACTAGCCACAGGAGAAAGATGAGGCTTTCTACTCCCATAAAGATTTATAGCCTTGGAAAGACATCCTGTTTATGGTTTGAAATACTAAGATCTTGGGTGAACTGTGAGGACTGATTACTTGAAGTTTTACAGTTGGGTGAAATCTCTAAGGATGGAGACTTGGAGACAGGGGGAAAGATTTGAATTTAAACTGTCAATTCCCATGAGAGTGCTGTATGAAAAAGAAATTACAGTCCATTGTATACTATGGAGTTTAAAACTTTCTGACAATTTTAAGCAATTTCTTAATCTAATGGATTTACTATTGAGTCTAAAACCTTTTCTGACAATTTTAAGCACTTTCTTAATTTAATGGATATATTTTTTTCTTTTTGTTGCTATCCTCAAAAACAAAGAAGAGGATAAGGAAGGCCAAGATGCACAATTCTCTTGCTGTTCTCAGTGAGGCCTATTAATCTTGAGACCACAGTCAGTTGTTGAGTAACGGAATGACTTTGGGAATATGACATTGTAGGAGAAACTTGGAGAATAATGGAAAGGTGATGAAAGAGAAAAAAATAGAAAAACCTAGGGAAATAAGACAAAATTGCAAAAGAAATCTCTAAGCTGAAATGATGAAGAGCTGAGCATGAGGGACAGGGTTTTAATTGTTATCTTTTATTACTAATGTCTGAGGAGAAGTGAGGCCCACAGAGAGCAGCTTATGGATAAATGTGATTGGAATGTCTAATTATCTTTTCGTTACTGCATTTTAAAAAAGATGAACATTTCAGAGACTTATAAAATATGTTCTGTTTTTCTGGGATGTTATATTGTTAAAAGCCCATTATGGCTTCTTTCTTGATATTAATGTACTTGCTAGTCCTGGTGAATCGTGGCTAAGGACTTTGCAACACAAATCAAAAAGCATTTAATGAAGATTAGAACCGAGTCTTTCAAGAGGGCATAGAACGATGAATGGCCTTGTGCTATATGAGCAGCTCTTTAACTCACAAGAATCTGATTCACCTGAAGCCCAGCCCTAAGCCTAGGGTCTGCAGTGTAACTGAATCAGAATAAGAAACAAGGGAGGATGAAGTGGTGAGAAATGTGGCAGGGAGATGAATAGCAGCACGATAATGTAGTCCTTTTCCGAAAACTCTACTTACAGAGTCTAGGCTTTTTTTGGGAGAAAGTAATGTGATCCATACTCTGTTTTAGAACTCTCTTGTCTGGCTGAAGTGTGTGATTGGATTGATACAAAATTTGATGGAAGGGAAACACGTAATGTAGGCAAGAGAAGTACAATGAAGGCAATGGTGATGAGGAAAATGGGTGTTTGAGGAGCTAGCTGAAATCACAGGACTCGGTGATGGATTATTTGTGACGTGATGGTGCCAAGAATGACTCCTAGACCACTACCTGGTAGCTGAGTAAATGGTACTGCTCATTGAGAGAAGGAAAATTAGAGCTTTGATTCTTTCCTCTTTTTTATGGTTGTAAAAAAATACATATAACAAAACATTTGCAAATTAAATATAATGTGTACAATTTAGCGACAGCATATATTTTGATTATTTCCTACAACTATATTGGAGTACTGGTATGGCACTGTAGGATAAGCACTGGATTGCTAACCATAATGTTGGTGGTTCATACCCACAAGAAGCTTCTCAGAAACCCTATACAGGATTACTATGAGTTGGAGCTAACTTGATGGCATTTAACAATCACAACAAGTACCAATATCTGTTGCTAAAAATTTCATCACCTTAACAGAAACTCAATGCTTTCTAAGCAATGATGCCTCCTTTTCTGGATGTGTTTTGATGTGAAAACTTTGAGGTCTTGTGAAAGATTCAGGTGAAGAAATTTGGATTTTTTTTTTTTTAATGTCTTTCATATGACCATTAAATAACAAGAGAAGGCAAGATGATGATGACCTAGTTTATGAATCTCTCCTAATATCCCTCAAAACAAAAATGTAAGTATTGATGCTTGCCACTGAGTCAGTTCTGACTTACAGTGACCCCATGTGCAGTGTGACACTGCCCTCTAGGGTTCCCTAGGGTGTAATCTTTACAGAGACTCCTGGTGATGCACCATAGGATAAGCACTGGACTGGGAACCACAAGGTCAGCAGTTCAAACTCACCAGTTGCTCCTCAGTAACCCTATACAGGGTCGCTATGAGTTGGAACAGACTCCACAGCAATTGGTAACAACAACAAATTTTACAGAGCTGTTCACCAGGACTTCTGTTTCGTGGAACAGCTGGTGAGTTGCAATTGCTGAACTTTCAATAAGCATCAGAATGCTTAACCACTGTAATAGTGGAACCCCTTTTAAGATCATTTAAGTAAGGGAATGAAGCCAAGAATAACAACAAGTGTGCTAAATAATAAACTGTATGGGAGAAAGTTATGGAGTACAAAGGGAGGGCTAAAGAATTCTCCTTCAGTGTGGAAAACTTAATATACTTCTCTGAGAATAGTAGCAAAAACTGGGAGGGGGCTTTGCAAAACACTAATACAACTGTAAATGTGAAGTAGGTATAGGGAAATTGAATGAGGATGGGGAGTCTGAACCCTATAAACTTTCAAATGAACAGATCAAAATGTCGCTTATGGTCAAAGACCTTTACTGAGGACAAACTCTTGGGAGTAAGATCCAAAGTGAGCAAGACAGCAGTTCTGTGGTCAAAAGAATGAGAAAACTTAAATGATAATGGAAAGAAAGGATCCAAGGAGCAGATATAAGGCCATATTTACTAATATTTCCTCTTGTTGCTAAGTGCCGTCGAGTCACTTCCAACCCATAGCAACCCTGCATAGGGTTTCCAAGGAGTGGCTGGTGAGCTTGAACTGTCAACCTTGTGGTTCAAACCAACCTTGCAGTTGAGTGCTTATTCTACACCCCCTTACAAGACTCCTGATAGCAACAACAACAAAAAAGAAGAAGCCATGATCTGAGAATGTTATGAAAGTATCCCGGGCCGTCCTCATTGAGCTAGTACGCAGGGTTTTCTCTTAAAAATAAAGGCAAGCCCACCACATTTAAATATGACAGACAGCAAATGACTTTAGTCATATCCCATACAGATTGATAAAATGATAAAAGCAAGATGTTAGTAAGCCAAAAATATGTTTAAGGATAATAAGATAAACACCATTATAGAATAGTTCAAAAAGATCTATAAAGAAATTTAAAAACATAGAAACTAGGGGGTAAACAGCATAAATTTGAATTTGAAAAACTGAAAAAAAATTTGGACAATTTTACAAAAAGAACAAACTAAATTAAAAAAAGAGCAAGAAAAAAAACAAGAAACAATTTCAGAAATAGACTAAATTAGAAGGAAAAGCAAATAATAGCATGAATAATATAAGACAAATAGATATGGAAATGAGGAAAATAAAATGTTAAGCAATTGAAAACAAAAATCAAAAGACTTCAGGGAAATTTATACATATTGAAGGCAGGTAAAAATAAGCAATATACATATAACATGAGTTTGTCAAAAATAAAAAATAAAAAACCCCAGCAATATGACAAATAAACAAATAACAACAACAAACAAACAACAAAAAAACTATTGAAAACTGTAATTCAAGAAGAGGTTCCAGGAATTTAAAAAGTCTTGAAAGAACACAATGCTCATGGGGCAATTTATGTTGTTGTTAGGTGTCATTGAGTTTTGACTTAAGATGATCTATGCACAAAAGAAAAAAACACTGACCAGTCCTGTGCCATCCTCACACTTGCTGTTATGTTGAAACCATTATTTCAGTCACTGTGTCATTCCATCTCACTGGGGTCTTCCTCTTTTTCATTGATGCTCTACTTTGCCAAATATGATGTCTTTCTCCAGGGACCGATCCCTCCTGATAATGTGTCGAAAGTACAAGATATAAAGTCTCGCCGTCATTGATTCTAAAGAGCATTCTAGCTGCACTTCTTCCAAGACAGATTTATTTGTTCTTCTGGCAGTCTGTGACATTGTCAATATTCTTCACCAGCACCATAGTTTAAAATTCATTGAATCTTCTCCAGTCTTCCTTATTCACTGTCCAGCTTTCACATGCATATGAGGTATTTCCACCATGTTTCTGTCAATTTGTCGTATGGTGGTGGCTTGTGTGTTGCTGTGATGCTGGAAGTTATGCTACTGGTGTTTTAAATACCAGCAGGGTCACCCAAGGTGGACAGGTTTCAGCTGAGTTTCTAGATTTAGACAGACTAGGAAGAAGGAGAGGCAGACTACTTCTGAATGTTTAGCCATGGAAGTCTATGAACAGCAGCAGAACAGTGACCCAAAATGAAAACATTATGAATAGCATCAGAATATTGTCAGATATAAATAGTGCTGGAATATGAGTCCTTTAGCTTGGAAGGTACTCAAAATATGACTAGAGAAGAGGAACCTCCTCAAAATGAGAAACAGCTGCAAACATCTATTAATAATTGGAAAATAGGATGTTTGAAGTATTAATCTAGGAAAATTGGAAGTTGTCATAAATGAAATGGATTGAATAGAGATCAATATCCTAGGCAATAGTGAGCTGAAATGGAGTTGTATAGAACATTTGGAATCTGAAAATCATGTGATTTACATTGCTGGGAACACCAAATTGAAGAGGAATCACATCACATTCATCATCAAAAAGAATATTTTAAGATCTATCTTGAAGCATAATGCTGTCTGTGATGGGATAATATTCGTATGTCTTCAAAGAAAACCAGTTCAATACCACTATTATTCAAATTTATACACCAACCACTAAAACTAGTGATAATGTAATTAAAGAACGCTATTAATTTCTTAAATATTAAATAGATCAAACATGCATTCAAGATGTATTGATAATTACTGGAAATTGGAATGCAAAAGTTGGAAACAAAGAGAAAGGATTGGTAGGTGGAAAATATGGCCTTATTGATAGACATAATACTGGAGAACACATGATAGAATTTTGCAAGACCAATGGTTTCTTAATTGCAAATATCTTCTTTTAAATAACATAATACACAACTAAACACATGAACCTCACCAGATGGAATACAAAGAAATCAAATTGACTACATCTGTGGGAAGAGACTGTGGAAAATCCCAGTATCATCAGCCAAAACAAGGTCAGGAGTAGACTGTGAAGCAAACCATCAAACACTAATATGCAAGTTCAGACTGACGCTGAAATGAAAATGTAAACAAGTCCATGACAGTCAAAATATGACCTTGAACACATCCCACCTAAATTTAGAGACCATTTCAAGAACAGATACGATGCATTAAGAACTAATGACCAAAGATCAGAAGAGTTGTGGGTTGTTATTAGTAACATCATACAAGAAGAAAGCAAAAGATCATTAAGAAGACAAGAAAGAAACAAAACCCCAAAATGGATGTAAGTGATAATGAATCTAATTTTCCAGTATAGAGATGTTATAAGGAAAAAACTAGGTAGTAAAAGAATTGAATAGAAAATTTCAAAAGGAAGCTTGAAAAGACAAATTCAACTATTACAATTAAATGTGCAAAGAACTCAAGTTAGAAAACCAAAAGGGAAGAACATGCTCAGCATTTCTCAAGATGAAAGAACTGAAGAAAAAAAGTCAAGCCTCAACTTGAAATATTGAAGGATTGTTTGGGCAAAATACTGAATGATACAGAAAGCATCAAAAGAAGATGGAAGGAATACAAAGAGTCACTGTACCAAAAAGAAATGGTCGATGTTCAAACATTTTAAGAGGTAGCATATGATAAAGAGACAATGGTAGTGAATGAAGTAAGTCCAAGGTGCACTGAAGGCATTGGCAAAGAACAAGGCTCCGGGAATTAATAGATTACAAACTGAAAACTTTCAACAAACACATGCAGCACTGGAGGCAGTCACTCATTTATGCCAGGCAATTTGGAAGACTGCTACCTGACCAAATGATTGGAAGACATTCATATTTGTGCCCATTCCAAAGAGAGGTGACCCAACGGAATGAGGAAATTATTGAATAACATCATTAATACCACATGCAAGTAAAATTTTGCAGAAGAAAATTCAATATCAGCAGCAATAGTACCTTAGCAGGGAATTGCCAGAGGTTCAAATTGGATTCAAACAAAGATGTGACTTGAGGGTTATCATTGCTGACATCAGATGGCTCTTATCTGAAAGTAGAATACCTGAAAGATATTTATTTACCTGTGCTTTATTGACTATGCAAAGCCTTTTGACTGTGTGGATCATGACAAACTATGGATAACATTGAGAAGAATGGGTATTCCAGAACAATTAATTGTGCTCATTGGAAACCTGTACATACATGAAGAGGCTTTAGTTCAAACAGAATGGTTTAAAATCAGGAAATGCATTATTTCACCTTATTTATTCAAGGATATGTATACTGAGCAAATAATCCAAGAAGTTGGATTATATAAAGAAGAGTGTGATACCATACTTGGAGGAAGACTCATGAACAACCTGTGATTTGTAGATGACATAACCTTTCTTTCTGAAAGCAAAGAGGACTTCAAATACTTAATAATGAAGATTGAAGACTACAGTCTTCAGTATGGATTGCACCTCAATGTAAAGGAAACAAAAATCCTAACAACTGGACCAATAATTAACATCATGATACACAGAGAAAATAATTTAGTTGTCAGACACTTTGTTTTGCTCAGCTCAACCATCAACACTCATGGAAGAAACATTCAAGGAATCAAGTGATGTACTGCATTAGGCAAATCTGCTGTGCAGGACCACTGAAGTGTTTAAGGGCAAAGATGTCAGTTTGAAGACTCAGGTGCTCCTGACCTAAGCCTCACTCAATAGCCTCATACGTATGTGAAAATTGGACAATGAGTAAGGAAGACTAGAATAATTGATGAATCTGAATTATGATGTTGGAGAAGAATATTGCAAATAGTATAGACACGAGAAGAATAAACAATTCTGTATCAGAAGGACATCCAGAATGCTCTTTGTTGTTGTTGTTGTTGTTGTTGTTGTTGTGTGCCGTGGAGTCGGTTCCGACTCATAGCGACCCTGTACAGGATTTCCGAGGCTGTAAATCTTTATGGGAGCAGAAAGCCTCATCTTTCTCCCGCAGAGCAGCTGGAGACTTTATCTCTCATACTTCAGACATGCTATCAAGAGGAACCAGTCCCTGGTGTAGGACATCATGCTTGGTAAAGTGGAGAGCCAGTGAAAAACAGGAAGACCTCCAACCAGATGGATTGGCACAGGGGCAGTAACAATGGGTCCAAGTATGACAACAATTGTGAGGATGGCACAGGATCAGACTGTTTTGTTGTGCATAGGGTTGCTATGACTCAGAACTAACTCGACAGTACCTAACAACAACAACAACAGGTTTGCGGATTCATGGAGTTAGAGCTGAGCATCTTCAAGCTGAGACTTACAGTAGAATTGTGTGCTCTTTGAACATTTATCAGCAGCTCTAAAAGCTTTATAACATTGACTGAGCAGGGAGAGGCCATGCCAAGGTGCTGACAGTCAACCTGTGTGCAGAGCTGAGAAGAGGCTGTCTTGACTGTCTTGTCTGTGCTCTGAGTACTTCTGACCCTGAGTTGTAGCCTGTTTACTTCCCTAATAAACCCATAATCATGAATATACTCTGTGACTTTTGTGTAGACATTCCAATGAATTATCGAACTCATCTGAGAAGTAGGATGAGATAGCTAGTGTCAGAACTGGTACGGAAGGTTGCAGGGTGGAGGCATGTCTGATCCCTGCCTCACAAGAATTGGCTTTGGACTAATGAGTTTGATTCTCCATCCCCCTGTGAAATTTGAGGAGGTCAGATGCTGCCACACAGATTCTAAGTCCTTTCTGCAATTTCCTTATGGGAAAATCCTGCATTTTCCTCATTTAACCCAGCTCTGGCAACAGCAGAAAGAAGAGAGAATCTTCATAGGAAGGAGAGAGAGCTGCGTCAGTTCTAGCTTTCTTCCTTATAAGACACATAGACATCCCCCTGCTCCTTAATTTAATCTTCTAGTGTGGTAGGCATATATCTGGTGTAGCATTGTAGGATCACCACTGGACTGTGAACCACAAGGTCTGCAGTTCAAATTCACCAGCTTCTTCTCAGAAACCCTATATAGCATATCTATGAGTTGGAGCCAACTTGACGGCACTTAACAACAACACTGTGGTAGGTAGAATAATGGTACCCCAAAGAGTGCTGGTGGTGTCGTGGGTTATAACTAGAGCAGATATTTGAAGTTTCAAGTTTTAACCTACCAAGCATCCAATGGGGAAAAGATGGGGCTTTTTGCTTCTGCAGATTTACAACCTCGGAAACCCTATGCAGGGTTGCTATGATGGGCAGCCAACAACATGACACACAACCAACCAGCCAAAGTTGCCTACATCCCAATACCTGAAACTTGTTTGTATTTTAGGTTACTTGGCAAGAGAGAGCTAAAGGTGAAATGGAATTAATTAGCTAGCCATAAAATAATCAGATTAGTTTGGGTGGCCCAATAAAATCTTGTGTGCTGTCAAGTTCTGACTCATAGTGATTCTGTATAAAGTTTCCAAGAGCAGCTGGTGAGTTTCAATTGCTGATCTTGAGGTTAACAGTCTAGTGCTTATCCTATAGCACCACACCAGGACTCAATATAATCATGCTGTTGTTAAGTGCTGTGGAGTCACAGTGACCTTGTATAGGGTTTCTGAACTGCCAGCCTTGTAGTTAGCAGTCCAGTGCTTATCCTACGGCACTGTACCAGGCCTCAATATAATCATGGTGGTGGTGGTTGTATGCCACTGAAATGTTTCCAACTCACAGCCAGCCTGTGTAGAGTTTCTGAGACTTGTAAGTCCTTATGGGAGCAGAAAACCTCATCTTTCTGCTGCAGGGCAACCGATAGATTCACATTGCTGACCTTGCAGTTAGCAGCCTAGTTTGTAATCTACTATGCTACCAGGGTTCCTTCTTGTCATCATTTCTTGTTGTTAAGTGTCGTTGAGTCTGTTCCAACTCATAGTGACCCTGTATAGGGTTTCCAAGGAGTAGCTGGTGAATTTGAACCACTGGCCTTGAGGTCCCATGCTTATCCTACAGCACCACACCAGGACTCTTGTTGTGACCCATTGAGATGGTTCCAACTCATAGCGCCCCTGTATAGGGTTTCTGAGGTGCCACTGGTGGGTTTGAACTGCTGAGCTTGGCATTCACAGTCCAGTGCTGATCTTACAGCACTATACTGTGAGTCCATCATAAGAGTTTTTAAAAGAGGAAGACAGAAAGAACCAGAGAGAGAGATTTGACTTGCTGTCTTTAGGAGGAATGGGGCCAGGAATCAGTTTGGATGACCTCTAGAATGGACAAAGAAACAAATTATTTACTAGATAAAGGAGACACAGAAAGGAACCTAGACTTGCAAACATCTTGATTTAGCTCAATATCTTCTGACCTATTTTGGACTTTTGAGCTACAGTATTGTAGCATAATAAATTTGTGTTGCTGTAATCCACTAAATTTGTAGTGCATTGCTTAAGTAGCCATAAAAAACATAGTTAGATAAGATATAAATTCTTCTTCATAGAACTGTATTTGGATGATGGTAGATTGTTGTTTAAAATTCAGTTTACTCTTCTTTTTCTAGCGAAAATATTAAAAAAAAAATTTTTGGCTCTGGTTCATATGGCCTATATGATCATTTTACATCTTAACCCAGCAGACACACACCCACACCTAAAACAATTCTCCTTTACTCTATAGGATATCATGATGTATCTTATCCTATTCAATTTCATTAAAAATCAGTTGATTTCATGCCCCATTAAATGAATTGATTTTATGACCCATAGCCAATTTTCAATGTAGATTTTGAAAAATGCTCTTGTAATATGCCTTCCTGCCTGGGAAAAATATACCAGATTGGTAGACATTTCATTTCCTGGTTTCCAATGATGGAAGAGTCCAGATGCAATTAGGTATGTCCATGCAATTGCATTTTCATGAAATTAGAGGATATATCTCTATGGGTCGAACCCAACTCGATGGCACTTAACAACAACAACAACATCTCACTCTTTTCTGGTTTTCTATTACATATTCTGGGTAATAGTCATGGAAATACTGGATTTTTCCATAGTGGAATCCCTGCGTCTACTAATTAACATTGTATGAGTTAAGAGATAGAATTGAAGCATAGTTAAAGCAATGTATTCTGGGAGTCAGCATTTCCAGAAGCAGCATCCTGATTTTCTTATTTCCTGAATATGGCAAAGAAAGCAGTTACCTTGTCAGGACCATTCTGAAATGCTTTCATGAGAGTCATTACCTAAAACCTAGCTTACCACCTGCTTCCTTAGCTTTTTTGAACAATTTTGTAAGCACATAACCTCTCTCTCTCTCATTTTTTTTACAGTCCTGGTGTGATGCTGTGGAATAATGCACTGAGCCACAAGGTCTGTTTGAACGACAAGGTCAATAGTTCAAATTCCAGCTGCTCCTAGAAAACCCTATACAGGGTCATTGTGAGTCAGAACCAACTTGGCAGCACTTAACAACTAACAATTTCTTTCTTTCTTATTTTATTTTTATTATTCCTTTCTTCTGAAAGTGGTATCTGTCTTCTGAAAATAAATGCTGACAATATTTTGTTGTTAGGTGCCATCCAATCCATTCCAACTCATAGCAACTTTATGCTCAACAGAATGAAACATTGCCTGGTCCTGCGCCAACCTCACAATTGTTACATTTGAGCCCACTGCTGCCACCAGTGGGCCAATCCGTCTCTTTGGAGTCTTCCTTTTTTTTCATTGACCCTTCACTTTAACAAGCATGATGATCTTCTCCAGGAACTGGTCCCTCCTGATATAACATGTCACAAGCATGACAGGGGAAGTCTTACCATCCTGCCATCTAAGGAGCATTCTGGCTATATTTCATCCAAAATAAATTTGTTTGTTCTTCTTAAAGTCCATGGTAATTTTAATATTCTTCTCTAGCACCATAATCCAAATACATGGATTCTTTTCAGGTCTTCCTTATTCATTCTATAACTTTAACACACATAGGAGGCTACTGAAAATACCATGGTTTGGATCAGGTGCACTTAGTCCTCAAACTGATATCTTTGCTCTTGAAAACTTTAAAGATATCCTGTGCAGCAGATTTACCTACTGCAGTGCTTTGTATGATTTATTGACTGTTGCTTCCATGAGTGTTGATTGTAGATGCAAGTAAAATGAAGTCTTTGATAACTTCAATCTTTTCTCCATTTATCATGATGCTATTTATTGGTCCAATTGTAGGGGTTTTGGGTTTTTTTTTATTTATGTTGAGGTGAAATTCATACCAAAGGCTATGATCTTTGATTTCCCCCAGTAAGTATTTCATGTCCTCTTCACTTTCAGCAAGCAAGGTTGTATCATCTGCATATCACAAGTTGTTAATGAATCTTCCTCCAATCATGTTACCACATTCTTTATCATATAATCCAGTTTCTCAGGTTATTTGCTCATCATACAAATTAAATAAGTATGGTGAAAGGATATAACTCTGGTACACACCTTTCCTGATTTTAAACCATTTAGTATCCTGTAGTTCTTTTCTAATGACTACTTCTTGGTCTATGCACAGGTTTCTCATGAACACAATAAAGTGTTCTGGAATACCAGTTCTTTGCAAAGTTATCCAGAGTTTGTCATGATTACACAGTAGAAAGACTTTGCAAAGACAATAAAGCACAACGTAAACATTTTTTTCTGGTATTCTCAGCTTTCAACCAAAATCCATCTGATACTAGTAATGATATCCCCAGTTCCATGTCTTCTTACAATTACAATTTCTTAGTGTAGATGAGTGAGCACTTACATAAGTGCATAAGTTTGTTGAAAGATTTCAACTTGTATTCCTTCAATTCCTGGAGCTTTACTTTTCACCAATGCCTTCAGTGGATTTAGGACTTCTTCCTTCAATGTCACTGGTTCTTGATCATATGCTACTTTTTCAAATGGTTGAGCATTGACCATTTCTTTTTTGGTAATTCTTCTTTTGATGCTTTCTACATCATTCAGTCTTTGTCCATAGATTCCTTCCATATTTTAAGTTGAGGCCTGAAGTTTTTCTTCAGTTCTTTCAGCTTGAGAAATGCTCATCTTATCCATGTTCTTCCCTTTTGGTTTTCTAACAACAGATCTTTTAACATTTCATTTTAATACTTTATTATAATTTTGTACATATAATAAAGTAAGAAGAGTCCTTCTTAAAACTTTGGCAAATTTCATCTATAGGTCCTAGACAGCCTGGACCTAGGGTAATCATGACATGCAATGATACACAGAGCTGCAGAACTTTAACCTTTCTATAGATTGACTGTTGAGGTTTTGGGGATGACACCAACTTCTTAATGTCCTTCACTTGGTTGAGTACCTAAAATCACAGCTTTTAGTTACTGGTCATTGAAAAATGAGTACTAAATGGGATGTATTTGGTTGAATGTAGATGAGTGACATATCTTCAATTTTATTTATTTATTTATTTATTTATTTATT
>NW_006408535.1:8196554-8210116 GCF_000296735.1 Chrysochloris asiatica | reverse complement strand
TTTATTGTGAATTTTGTGATAGTTCATATGGGAGGACTTCAGCTTCACATTAATCCCGTTGTTTGCTTGCCATGGTTACAATCCCTTCCATAAATCATCCATCAACCAAAGGGTATACCCCACAAGCCTGCCCCCTAGTCAAAAGCATACAGCCCCTCTCCCTCTCCGGGTCCAAAGTCCTCAGCCACTCCATCTCCCCACGTCATCATCTCTGTCTCCATCCCTGGCATCACTGCTTCTCTGGGTAGGGTTCCGTTCTCTACTCTCCTCCTTTGGTGCTCCCAGGGACCTCCGCTCCTAGACTACAAGGTTAATCACTCCCGTCCCTTTGCCCCAAAATGTCCACCTTTACATTACCAGCCCTTACAATGAGTCATGATAACAATTATTTGCTATTGTATCGCAAGAGACCTATCCACATCTCCTTTCATCAGCCCCGACTAGGGAGAATGGATACTACTTAATGGAGATTCTACCTTGCTCCACGCCCTCTGGATCTAGGTTCCCTCTTGAAAACTTGCAAGCCAGTCACTTCTTGCCTATGTAGCCCCCCAATTCTGGGTTGACAATGTCCAAGTTGCCCATCCCTGTCCTCTCCGTGTGAGGTGGGAATGATCCTCGTTGTAAAGATTTGTCCACTCTTTTGAGCTACTGCTTCCATAGGTGTATGTCAAGTTCATCAAATTGTATTAGATTATTATTTTTCCCCACTTCTTTCTTCTACTGTTTGAGCTCTGATCATCCAGCCATTGAAGCCAGATCAAGTGGGTATTATCTGAAAGTGTGGGTGTTCTCATGCATGTGCCTCTCTTCTTATCAGCTGAGCACTTCACTCTCCACTCTAGTCCTCTGTGGCTATGTCACTCACTCTGGGTCCAAGAGTAGCCAGGTCTTGCCACACTACTGGCCAACCAGGTCTCCATCCAGGTTCTATTGAGCATTGTAGGGCTTAGCTCGCAGCTTCAATGCTATTTTCCCCTCACTTCTCCTTATTGGTGACCAACGTGGTCACCAATCAGAGCATGCAGTCCCATTGAGCCTTAGATTTAGAAAGGGGTTTGCCCTGAGGGAGACCCGACCACTTGACTTGATGACTCCTGGGTGAGCCACTTGTTTGTTCTTATAGTAATCAGTCAACCTGCCTATATTGTTTTGTATTTTTCCTTCAGACTTTTTTCAGGAAGTATGTTCTGTTCTTCTGACCACTCCAGGCTGGTATGCTTGTCCTTTCAAGTGGACAGTTCCCCTCAGAAGATTCTGGATGCTGTTCAGGATTCCACCTATGGTCTTGTGTAATGCAGAAGCTCTGCAGGAAGCCTCCTTCGTTGGGCATGTTGTAGCCCAATTTTAGGTATTCCAATCAGACTTATAAGCTTTCTATGGTGGTATGTCTGGCTATTCTTTTCTCTCCCTCTCCAGTGTCTACTTTATAGCAGTATGCAAGGGAAATCAAGATTCAATAGACAGCCAAGCATCTTAACAATATTTCCGCATTCAAACCATGGCTCAATCTCTGTATCCCAGAGCCCTTATTGTTCCAAGGTTTTGCATACATCCTTAATTGCCTCTGTTCCACTTCAGCTTCACATTCATCCTATCGTATTTCATTTCATTGAAATGATAACAATCCCCTCCGTGTATCATCAAATAACCAAAGGATATACCCCACAGGCCCGCCCCCCCCCCCCCCCGGCTGTCAGCAAACAGCTCCTCTCCCTCCCTGAGTCCCGTGTCTCCAGCTACTCCATCTGTCAATGTCATCATAGTCCCCCACCATTTTGGGTCTGGACAGTTTCCAGCCCCACCCCCACCCCCACCCCCAAGGTATTCCAGTTAGTTATAGGCTAGAGACGAGCCCAGATATTTTCTGTTGTGATGTTTTGGCTGCCCCACCCCCCTACCACCCAAGGGTCTGTTTCACAATGGTAGGCAAGGGAGACCAAGATTCAAAAGACAGCCAAACTTCCTCACATTATTCCCCTCTTTCCCTCCTTTCAAGTCATGCCTCAATCCCTGTATCCTGAAGCCCTGTTATTCTAGGGTTGTGCATACCTCATCATTTAGCTCTGTCCCACCTAGCCCATGCGAACCTGTCCAACTGTTCTCCCATCTGCCTTGTTCTTCTTTTTCCTCTCCCCCTTCTTGTGTATTGCCAGCCTCCCCCCCACCCCTACTCCCAGGCTCTCCTGTGTCTATTCCCTACCCTGTGTTCTTTCTTCCCCTCCCTCCCTACCCACCTCTCATCCCATACATACCAGTGATCAACACTTATATAGAGAGATAGATTCCCCCCTGCTTTTAGGTGGGTTCTTTTTCTTTAGTCTTTTACGGTAATGGTCTTATGCAGTATTTCTCCTTTTGTGACTAACTAATTTCACTCAGCATAGTGTCCCCAAGGTTCATCCATGTTATGCGATGGCTTGCAGCTTCCTTGTTTTTCTTCAAGGTAGGGTAGTATTCCATTGTGTGTATGTACCACAGTTTAATTATCCATTCTTCAATTGATGGGCATTTTGGTTGTCTCCATTTTTTTTGCTATTGTAAATAGTGCTACTATGAACCTTGGTGTGACTATATCTACTCGTGTATGGCTCATACTTTTTGTGGGTAAATACCAAGTAGAGGAATTGCTGGGTCTTATGGTATTTCTATTTCTAACCTTTAGAGGAAGTGCCATATTGCTTTCAAGAGTGGTTGGACCATTTTGCATTCCCACCAACAATGTAGAAGGGTCCCAGTCTTTCTGCATCCTCACTAGCATTTGTTGTCCTCTACTTTTTTGATCTTTGCTGTTTTTGCTGGTGTGAGATGATATCTCAGTGTTGTTTTTATTTGCATTTCTCTGATGGCTGGTGATCGTGAACATTTCTTCATTTGTTTGTTGTCTGCCCAGATCTCCTCCTTGGTGAAGTGTCTGTTCATGTCCTGTTTTAATTGGGTTATTTGTCTTTTTCTTGTAGAGGAGTTGTAGTTTACTATATATTTTAGAAATTAGTCTCTTATCTGATGTGTTGTTGCAAAAGTTTTTTTTCCCATTCTGTGGGTTCCCTTTTTACTCTTTTGGTGAAGTCTTTTTATGCACATAAGTTTTTAATTTTCAATATGTTCCACTCATCTATTTTTGTTTGTGTATTTTAAAAAATGCTTGGTAGTCTGTAAATGCCCTGAATTAGCGCCCTCACATTTGTCCCTATTTTTTTCATGGCTGACCTTCATAATTTTGGGATTCACATTTAGACCTTTAATCCATGCTAAGTTTGTTTTTGTATAGGAGCTGGGCAAAGGTCTTGTTTCAGTCTTTTACATATTGCTTTCCAGTTCTGCCAGCACCATTTGTTAAAGAGACTGTCTCCTACCCATGTAATATGCCTGGGCACTTTATCGAAAATCATTTGGCTGTATGTGGTTGGGTTAATTTCTGGATTCTTGATTCTGTTCCATTGAACTATGTATCTTTCATTGTACCAGTACCAGGCAGTTTTGACCACTGTAAGCATGTAGTAAAATTTGAAATTGGGGACTGAGACCTCCAGCTTTGTTCTTCTTTTTAAGCAGTACTTTGCATATCCTAGGTCTCTTTCCTTTCCATATAAAGTTAGTAATTATCTTTTCCATCTCTTTGAAGAATGTTGTTGGAATCTGGATTGGGATTGCATTGTATTGCATATGAAATTGCATATGAAAATTGCATATGAAAATTGCTTTGGGCAGTACTGACACTTTCACGATGTTGAGTCTTCCTATCCAGGAACATGGTATGTTCTTCCAATCCTGTAGGTCTCTTTTGGTTTCTTGTAGTAGTGTTTTGTAATTTTCTTTGTATAAGTCCTTTGTTTATCTGGTCATGTTTATTCCTAAATATTTCATCCTTGGTGTGGCTATTGTAAATGGTATTGTTTTCCTAATTTCCTTTTCAGAGCTATCATTGTTGCTATAGAGAAATCCAACTGATTTTTGTATGTTGATCTTATACCCTGCTACTTTTTTATACCCTGCTACTTTGCTGAATCTTCCCATGAGGTCTAGTAGTTTTTTTTTTTTACTGAGTCTTTGGGGTTTTCTATGTATAGGATCATATCATCTGCAAATAAGGAGAGTTTTACTTCCTCTTTGCCAATCTGGATGCCTTTAATTTCTTTATCATGCCATATATCTCTGGCTAAAATTTCCAGCACAATATTGAATAGGAGTGGTGATAAAGGGAATCCTCGTCTTGTTCCTGTTCACATAGGGAAGGCTTTCAGTTTCTCGCCATTGAGAGTGATGTAGGCTCTTGGTTTTGTATATATGCTCTTGATTATGTTGAGGAATTTCCCTTCAATTCCTACTTTGTTGTGTGTTTTTATCAAGAATGGATGTTGGATTTTGTCAAATGTCTTTTCTGTATCAATCAACAGGATCGTGTGGTTCTTTTCCTTGTTCTTATTTATATGGTGGATTATGTTGATTGTTTTTCTGATGTTGAACCATCCTTGCATCCCTTTTATGAAACCCACTTGGTCATGATGTATTATGTATTTGATGTACTGTTGGATTCTGTTGGCTAGGATTTTGTTGAGAATTTTTGTGTCTATGCTCTTGAGGGATATTGGTCTATAAGTTTCTTTTTTAGTGATGTCCTTCACTGGTTTCGGGCTGAGGGTTATGCTTGCTTCATAAGAAGTGTTGGGGACTTTTTCATCCTCTTCTATATTCTGGAACAATTTGAGTAGAATTGGTGACAGGTCTTCCCTGAATGCTCAGTAGAACTCACCCGTGAAGCCATCTGGGCCTGGACTTTTGTTGGTTGGGAGTTTTTTGGTGACCTGATCAATTTCTTCTTTTGTTATGGGTTTGTTCAAGTTTACTACTTCATTCTGAGTATGTTTAGGTAGGTAATGTTTTTCTAGAAATATATCCATATCACATATCATCTAAGTTTTCTAATTTGTTGGAATACAACTCTTCATAATATTCTCTTATTATCCTTTTTGTTTTGTTTGGTTCTGTTGTGACTTCACCCATGTGGTTTCTAATGTGAGTTATTTGTGTCCTCTCCCTCTTTTCTTTTGTTAGTTTTTCAAATGGTTTGTCAATTGTATTAATACTTTCAAAGAACCAGCTTCTTGTCCTGTTGATTCTTTCTTATAGTTTTTCGGTTTTTCATCTCATTTATTTCTGCTCTTACCTTTATTATTTCCTTTCTTTTGGTGACTGTAGGTTCCCTCTGATGGTCTGCTTCTAATTGTTGAAGATGCTGTGTTAATGTGTTGATTTTGGTTCTTTCCTCTTTTTGGATGTGTGCATTTATTGCAACAAATTGTCCTCTCAGCACTGCTTTCACCGTGTCCCAAAGATTTTGGTATGTTGTGTTTTCATTCTCGTTTGTTTCTAGGAATTTTGTGAATTAACATTTAATTTCTTCTGCTACCCAGTCACTATTCAGCAGGGTGTTATTCAGTTTCCATGTATTTGACTTTATTGCCTTGGTCTTCTTATTGTTGATTTCTAGTTTTATAGCATAGTGGACTGAGAAGATGCTTTGTAGAATTTTGATGTTTGTAAATTTATGAAGGCTTGCTTTGTGACCTAACACATGGTCAATTCTGGAAAATGTTCCATGCACACTGGAGACAAATGTAGATTGTGCTGTTGTTGGATTGAATGTTCTGTATACGTCTATGATGTCAAGTTGGTTGATTGTGTTGTTTAGTTCCTCTGTAACTTTTTTGAGTGTCTTTCAGGTTGTTCTATCCCTTTTCGAGAGTGGTGTGTTAAAATCTCCCACTATAATTGTAGACTTATCTATTTCTTTTTTCAATTCCAGTAAGGCTTGCTTCATGTATCTTGGTGCTCTTTCATTGGGAGCATATATATTTATTATGGTTATGTTGTCTTGCTCAATTAACCATTTGACCATGAGATAGTATGTCTCTTCTTTGTCTCTTATGCTGGTTTTTATCTTAAAGTTTACTTTGTCTGAGATTAGTATTGCCACTCTTGCTTGTTTATTGTTGCAGTTAGCTTGGTAAATTTTTTTCCATTCTTTAACTTAAATCTGTTTTTGTCTTTGTGTGTAAAGTGTGTCTCTTACAGACAGCATATTGGGTCTTGTTTTCTTATCCATTCTGCCACTCTCTGTCTCTTCACTGGTGCATTGAATCCATTGACATTCAATGTAATTAGTGATAAGTATGCATTAATTGCTGCCATTATGTTACTTTTTTGGTGGTGCTGTTCGTTCTTTTGTTCTTCATGCCTTCTTGTACTGGGTTTTGTCTCTGTGCTATTTCTGGTCAGTTTCTTTTTAGTTTCCATGTTCTGCTTGGAAATTCATTTTTATGATAAGTTATGAAGTATTAACTTTCTTTGGGGTTGCCTTATAGTCTACTAACTTTTCTCTCCATTTAAGATAATCCCTTGTATCCTGTAATTTACCTGACATCCTCACCACCTGGGTCTCTGTTGCTACATTTGTCCCTTTTTGACATTGATATAATTTTGATCTTCGGTTGACCTCCCAGCTCCTTTGAGTTTGTTGTAGTCTTGTTCTGTTCTGGATTCTGCTATCTGTTGACTGAGTTCCAGTTGGTGTTGTCACACTGGTCAATCTCTGTTTGTTGTTTGTACTTGTTGGTTTTCAGTCCACAGAACTCCCTTTAGGATGTTTTGAAATGCTGCATTGGTTTTGATAAAATCTCTCTCAGATTCTGTTTATCATGGAATGTCTTGATCTCACCATCACATTTGATTGTTTTGCTGGATAGACGATTCTTGGTTGACAGTTTTTTTTTCTTGTAGGGTTTTGTATATGTCTCCCCATTGCCTTCTTGCCTGCATGGTTTGTTCTGCATAGTCAGAGCTTAATCTTATTTGTTTGCCTTTATAAGTTATATTTCTCTTCTCCCTGGCTGCTTTTAGTATTCTTTCCTTGTCTTTGATTTTGGATAGCTTGATTGTTTTATATCTCGGTGACTTTCTTTTAGGGTACATTGGGCTTCTTGAATGTTTATCTTCTCATCTTTCAAGATGTTAGGAAATTTTTATTCCAGAAGCTCTTCAACTATCTCCTCTGTGGACTTCTCTGATTCTTCCTGTTCCCGAATACCAATAATTCTTAAGTTGTTCCTTTTCATGTTATCCAGCATGAATCGTAGACTCTCTTCAGAGTTTTTTATCCTTTTTTTCTGCTTGCTCTTCTATTTTAGCAGTATTGAGAGATTTGTCTTCTAGCTTGCTAGTTCTGTCTTCCATCTCTTCTATTCTGCTCCTTTCCCCTTTCAGCATATTGTCCATTTCTGATATCTTATTACTGATCATCTGGACACCTTTTTGAAGGTTTTGAATTGTTTCCAATGCTGTATCAATCTATTTAGGTTGCTCCTGTAGTACTTTCCTGACTTCTTCCTTGTTTTCCTCCACTCCTTTTTGTTTCATTTGAATTTGTTTCCATACCATTTTTCTGAATTCTTTCTCAGGTATATCCAAAACCTTCTCTTCCTCCTCTAGAAAGCCTTTTTCTGTCTCCAGCTCATTTGCATCAGCTAATCTCTTCTGTTTGGTGACCTGTTTTGATATTGTTTGTTGCTTTTTGTTCGTCATGATAGTTATGCATTTTTGTTTTATTTTTAAAAGCTTCCATGAATGTTTGTTGTTTGTTGTTAAGCTTACTGGGTGTCTCCTGGTGAATATGATCAGGAGATAGGCTTCCCTTTTCACATGTAATGCTTAGTGGGTATTGTTTGCTCTTGTCTCAGTGGTGGAATATTATGGGGTATGCTTATAGCTTGGCTATATGACTATGATTGCTGTCTCTTCTTGGGTAACATAGGGAGAAAAAGCTCCCACCTCCAGGAATGATGTGTGGTCAAAAGGACCAAAAGCAGAAGTAATATAAATGCATAGACAAAAATCACCACTTTGAAACAGAAATGAAACTGTGGTCGACTCTCCTGAGCTACACAGTCATTGTGTGTGCAATTATAAGCCTCCAGCAGGGGGTGAGGCTGTGTGCTCTCTCAGGCTCCTCCTTTAGTCACTACAGTAGAGGTGCCAGGTAGATTTTGGGGAGTTAATGGGAGAAAGATTGTCCACTATTTTTGTCTCTTCAAATCAGTTAGGTATCTGCCTCTGCACAGTGCATTTCTCAGGTTGGTTGAGTCCTTTTATGCTGGGGATTTACAGATTGCTTTGAATTGGTCCTGGGCAGGGAGCTCAGACAGCACAGTGGATGTGAATGGGCCGCATACCGCAAAGTCAGCAGCTTGAAACCACCAGCCACACCATGGGAGGAAGGAGAGGTGCTCGGTTCCCTCACAGATCCACAGCCCCTGGAAACCCCACACAGGGTCATCTGGAGTTGGAGCCTACTCCAAGGCACACTGCCATGAAGGGTCCCTCTGGGGAAACTGTTAGGTCTGTGTCTCCGTGGGTGACATCATAAATTGCTGCCAACTTCCTTCTCTCTGGACCGTGGGAAAACTGTCCCACCTGATGTCCGGCCTGAGCAATGAAGGTAGGACAGGGAGAAAGAGGGAGAAAAGTGTACTATCATGCATCTCTCTTTCTTTTCTTTCTTTCTTTCTTTCTTTTTTTTTGTTGCAAATGCCTCTGCATCACTTTTAGTGCAGTTTTCTGAGCCAGACTAGCTTTAGCCCTGATCTCTAAACTCTGCCAGGGTCGGGTAGTCGCTGAGAGACTCCTGTCTCCAGATTCCTAACTCACAGTACTGTCCTTAATATCATGATTTTTTTTTCACTTGCAAGTGCGGGAAACTGATGTTCTGGATCTTATGGTAGATCCAGAGCTCTGGAGTTGTTCTATGAGCGCTTCCTTTGTGAGATACCTCTCCCTTCTCATGGGAGCATACCCTACTTAGTTTTCACTGCTATAGCCCAAAACCATGTCTCCAAATTTAGAATGATGTTTTTTTCATTATCCTCCTATGGGCTTTTAGGAGAGACCAGTCCCTGGAGAAGAACACTATGCTTGGTAAAGTTGAGCATCAGCAACAAAGATGAAGACCCCAATGTGATGAATTGACACACTGGCAACAATGGACTCAAACATTACAATTATGATTATGGAACAGGACTTGACAGCCTTTTGATCTATTATTCATAGGGTCACTGTGAGTCAGAACCAACTTAACAGCACATAACAACCATAACAAATTTTTGTAAAGAATAAAGTCAATTCTTTATATACTAATTTATTCATGATTCTTTAACAAGCAGGGTGATGGTCAACCAACACACTGAACTACAGCGTTTATTGTCAGTATCCATTCTTTCTATTACAATTGATCGGGACCTTGATTCATGTGATTGTTGAATGCTGTCAGTACAATTTCAACTTATAGTGATTTAGTACAACAGAGTAGTTAAAATTACTGGGAGCAGATCACCAAATCATTTCCTGCAGAGCCTCTGGGTAGGTTCAGACCTTTCAGTTAGAAGCTGAGCATTTAACAATGGCACCACCATGCCCCTTACTGGAGTCATACTGACAGTTAAATATTTCTTAACCTAAATACAAATTAACAGGTATGCACATGTAGCCAACTTGTGCTTTCATAACTCTTTACTCCTTTAGGTTCTCAAAGACAAAATGCAAAATGCAAAAAAATAAATAAATACATAAATCACTCTAAAATTGAAAATATGTACTCTTCTGTATCTGGTTTGAATTTCTGGTCTTCCTGTTGATACTGTGCATCAACTCTTTTTGATTTATCTTCAGGAAATTTTTATTTGCATGTGGTAATCAACACCATTATTTAATGTTGTCCGCATTGCATTGGATCACCTTTATGTGGAATGGGCACAAATATGGATTTCTTCCAATTGTTTGGCCAGGTAGCTACCTTCCCAATTTCTTGACCTGTTGTTATTATGAATGTATATTTGCACCTGTTACTTCTCATTTTGAGTTGTGCTCTATCAGCAAATGAAGGTCCCCAAAGCTTTGTGCCATCTATATCCTTCCAGTCAAGTCTACTTTGAGTTTTATTTTAAGTGCCTGTGGGGCTCATATTCTAACACTAAATCAGGCAATTTTCACCCACTTTTCATAATGTTTTCAGTGACTAACCGTGCAGATTTTTGTCTGGTTCTTCTTGTAACTAGTCTCTTAGTCTGGAAGCTTGCCTGAAACTTGTCCACCATGGGTATCTTGCTGGTACTTAAAATACTGGTAACATAGCTCCAAGCATCACAGAGATACACAAGCCAACACAGTATGTCAGCCTGACAGATGAATGATAATTACAAAAATATAAAATCAGAAATGAATGTCCTGTTGTGGTGCTATAGGATAAGCATCGGACTGTAAAGTCAGTTTGAACTGCAAGGTTGGATGTCCAAACCCACCAGCTGCTCCTTGGAAACCCTATGCAGGGTTGCTATGTTGGAACCCACACAATGGCACTTAACAACAACAACAAATATAAACATAAAAAGATTTTAAATGATAAAGTTAAAAAGAAAGTGGGAAAAACAAGATGAAGATGGAAGAAATGAGTATGTTGTTGTTAAGTGTGGTGCAGTAGGTTCTGACTTACAGTATAGGATTTGTATAGGATTTCCAGTGATCAGCTGGTGGATTTGAACCACTGATCTTGTGGTTAGTGCCACCTCAGAAATGAGTATAGAAGATGCATATTGTAACATTGATGTCTTGGTGTGGCACTGTGGGATAAAGCATTGGATCCCAAGGTCGATTTGAATCACAAGGACAGAAGTTTAAACTCACCAGCTGCTATGAGTCAGAATTGACTCTGTGGCAGTTAACAACAATAGTATAAGATTGTCAACACTTTTTATGAAACACATGTAAAAATACTCCAACATACTCCACCAAGGGGCTCTGAATTTATAACAGTTCATGATTCTTTTATTTATACATAATGGATAATCCAGATTGACCATCTATATCATCAATATGTTGGAGTCCTGGTACGGCACTGCAGAATAATGCACTGGACCACAAGGTCAGTTTGAACCGCAAGGTCGAGGGTTCAAACTCATCAGCCACTCCTCGGAAACCCTACAGGCTCGCTATGAGTTGGAACCAACTCGACAGCACTTCACAGTAACAATAACAGCATTGACATGTTAGGCATGCATTGGTTAAATAACTACCTTTAGGTTTTAGGAAAATTTAGTGCATTTAAAATTTTTTCCTGGTACAAAAGTCCCCCTTCTCCTTTTCCAGAGGGCAGAATGAATGAGAAATAGCTTGTCTCAATAGAAAGCACATGTTTGAGTACAGCTTCATTATGGTTGATTGGATCTGAGGCACGGTGACCACTTAGGCATCATGCAATTTAGTGATAAAAGCAAGGTCTGTTTTCCAGCTTTGCCTCTTAACTAGCTATAAACGATCTTTAATAATCATCAGCCTGACCGCTTCATGCACTCTTTCCCTTATCAGTTTAGTATATAGATTTGCTTTGTGGAGTTTCATTTAGTCTCTATATTCTTTGAAATATTTGGCTTCAAATACTTGCTGAGGGGAAAAAAACTCCTAACAATGAATGAATTAAGCCTTAGCAGCCTAACGTTAGCACCTCTAAATCAGAAGCTCTGAACAATACCTATAGTTAATGTATAAGGAATAATGCCAGGCACTAGTAAGTGCTATAAATGTAATTGCTATTATGTTATATAAAAGCAACTACTTGAACTATTTCCCATTCCCCATATTAGTCCAAACATTCAAGGATCAATTGGTTAAAGAGATAGATCACCTATGTTGCTGTTAAGTGCCATTGAGTCGGTTCTGACTCATAGCCTGCCCTAAATGGTTTCTAAGGAGCAGCTGGTAGGTTTGAACTGCAAACACTAGTCAAGTGTTTATCCTACAACACCACACCAGGACTCCAGGATTACCTATAATCCCAGAAAAATCATTAAATCTGTTTTTGTTCTTGTAATAAATGGTAAAAAGCAGTGAAACTTCACTGTACAAATTGCTCATCTCCCCAGTAGCTGAAGGAAGAGAACCTGCAGAGATACAGGGTTTAAGCCTGAAATTAATATTTAATGCTTTTTATTAAGTATTTTTCTTCAGGCTAAATCATAATCAACCCTAGGACTGTTCTAAAGGGTCCCTGGTGATACTGTGGGTTAAGCATTGGACTGCTAACCAGAAGGTCAGTGGTTCAAATCCAGCAGCTGCTCTGAGGGAAAAGGATGCCTATAAAGATTTATAGTCTCTGAAGCCCTACATAGGGTTGTCATAAAACAAAATCTACTAGATAGCACTCAGTTATTAGTAGGTGGAGCTGTTCCAGCAATTGAAATTATAGGGAGGCATACTTAGGAGTTTCCCAAATAGACAACTTCGTGGTAAGTTTTGACAAATAATTGTTTACACTTGCCTGTTGTGGTGGGGAGTCTTCGCCAAAGGTATTTCAATCATTAAAGGAACCCCAGGGTTTTAGAGGTTATTTCCCAGAGACTAAGGACAAAGACTAAATCCTTTGGGTAAAGTTCATTTTATACTCTATATTGAGGGTAAATGATCAATTCACAAAATCAGTTGTACTTTTATATATTAATAGCAAAACCCCCACCAAAAAATCTGAAAATGAAATTATGAAGAAATTCTATTTACAATCGTGTCTAAAGAAATTTTATTCTTTAACATAAAATTTTATTCTATTTACAATCGTGTTTAAAGAAATTTTATTCTTTAGACACGATTGTAAATGGAGTTTCTTCAGGACAAATTTTATAAAAGCACAGAATTTCTATGCTGAAAAATACAAATCATTGTTGGGACAAATTAAAGACATAAATAGATAAAGAGATGTTTCATATTTCTGGATTGGGAAACTCATAATTATTACAATGTGAGTAGACCCAAGTTATCTATCTATTCAATACAACCCCTATATCTAGCTATTTTAGCAATTTATTTGAAAATGCAAAAAGCCTAGAATAGTTAAAATGGCTTTTTAAAAGAAAGAACTAAATTGGAGGAGTACTCAACTCAGTTCCAAAACTTACAATAAAGTTACAGTTATCAGAACAAATTGGTATAGTTAAAAAATAGGTATAGAGAAAAATGAAGCAAAATTTAGAGACCAGAAATAAACTCTTAGACTGATAATGACTTTATTTTGACAAAGGTAATAAAGGGGAAAGGATAAGTTTTAAAATAAATGACACTGAGACAATTGAATATCTATAAACAAACAAACAAAAAAGCAATTCAAAGATTTTCACAACATAGACAAAAATTAACTCAATATAAACCATAGACCTAAATGCAAAAGTTAAAACTACAGGATTTCTATAGAGAAAACAAAAGAGAAATATCTTTGTGCTCTTGGGTCAAACAAAGAGGTCTTAGACATAAAAACAACAGAAGAAAGAAGTTAATTAATTGAACTACATTAAAATGAAAATCCCTTTTGTTTCAAAACACTTAAAACTTGGAAAAGACAAATTGCATTCTAGGGGGAAAAAAAACAAAAAACATTGGCAAATCATGTTTTAGATACTGAATTTGTATCCAGAGCAAGTAATTCTTACATCTTACATCTCAATAAAAAGAAGATACCCAAACAAATTTAT
>NW_006408535.1:8166897-8194874 GCF_000296735.1 Chrysochloris asiatica | reverse complement strand
GAGGCTTTCTACTCCCGTAAAGATTTACACCCTCGGAAACCCTGTACAGGGTCGCTATGGGTCGGAACCGACTCAACGGCACTTAACAACAACAACAATGCTAGCAGTCAGGTGCTGGCAGCCAGGAGGCAGGCTTTCAAAATGTGCTCTTTAGTTGTTTAAATGATTATATATTCCTGACTTTTTTTTGTGTACACCCCCTACCCCAAATCCATAAAAGAACAGAGGGATTAGAAACAAAAATACTGTTATAATGTTGAATGTTGATGCACGAAGGAGATTTTAAGCATTGCAATGAAACGATGACCGGAAAAATCAATGTTCTCCCATATAAACTATAACTCAATTCACAACGAAAACTTAACAAAAAAAGTATAAGGTAAAGAATATCTTGGGGAAAAAAAAAAGACATCACTATTTACTCTTCACAATAATGCAATGGGGTAGATATTGTTTTATAGATATGTAAATTGATACTCAGATACGTAAACGAATGTATCCAGGATTACACAGGAAGCAAAGCCGAAACTTAAAGTTAATGTTCCTGACTCCAAATCCAGTGTATCTGCTCTGCCAAGAGCTCATATTTTCAACAATTAAGAGACAGGAAAGAGAATTCTGAGTTATTTAGAAACATACAATTTGGAGATGGTGTTTTGAGCTCTGACAGGTCGTATGATAGATAACACCTGAGGAATGGGTCTGCTGGTATTCCCTGTTGTGCTGATGGGAATAATACACTCTGAGCTTCAAATTCTTCTATGAAAACAGAGATAAATTATATGGTAGGTTTGTTTAGTTTCTGTTTTTATCATTGGAATTTCACCTCTATGAAGACAGGTACTTCACCTTGCTCACTGCTTATAGCACTGAATAGAGATATTCAATAAGTGTTTCTTGAATGTATGATAATCATATACTTTTCACTTGTTACCTATACACCCAATTAAATAAAATACAGTCCTTTGCCCTTTGTCACAAAGGTCTAAAACATGAATCAATAAGCAGTTACAAAGCATGTTTATAGGTTTTAAGCAGTAAATGGGTTTTGTGCACAAAACGTGAAAGAACTTCATAGTTAGCAAGTTAAGGAGGCTTCTTTATTTTAGGATATCCCAAGTCTTTAAAATGTGAATATATGTTTATTTATTTATTTTTACAGAATATAATCTTGGAAATGCTGGTGGTATCCTGTAGTCCAAGCATTACAGCTATTTTAATTTAATGTTGTGCATCTATCAAATAAGACTAGGTTTATAAAAGTGTTTAATCCGTAAAGAAGCATACACGTTTAAGGCATTTCATTTAAATCCTTAAGAGGAGTGTACCATTTGAATCACAGAGACAACAATAGTAGCTTTAGTGTCTAGATTTAGAAATTGGTGCAGAAAGAAATTAAATAATGTCTCTTAATTGCTTAGTTTAAATAAAAATGCTGCTTTTCCTATATCTTCACTCATATGCCATATTTTGCTTCCACATGATTGTTGACTGCCACACTGATAATTCTGTTTAACTCTACAACCTTATAGCAATTCACCTAAACATTGTAATATCATACCCAAGTTGGTGAAGGTCCCTTGACTTCTGAAGTGAGGAGCAGGGTAAGTAGCTAACCCTCTCCCTTACCAAGAATGATGTCCTACGTCGGGACTAGACCTTCCTGATAACATGTCCAAAACATTAGGCACAAAGTCTCTTCATCTTGGATTCTAAGGAGCAACCTGGCTGTACTTATTCCAAAATGTATTTCTTTCTTCTCTGGTAGTCCATAAGGAGTTCTGGTACCATAGTGGTTAAGAGTCAGGCTGCTAACCTCAAGGTCAGCAGTTTGAAAGTACCAACCATTCCATGGGAGAAAGATGAGGTTTACTACTCCTGTAAAGATTAACCGCATCGTAAATCCTATGTAGGGTAGCTATGAATTGGAATCAACTCCACGCCACACAACCACTACAGCCATCTGGTAGTCCATAGTACTTCCAATATTCTTCTCCAACACCATAATTCAAATGCATTGACTCTTCTCTGGTCTTCCTTATTCATTGTCTAACTTTCACATGCATATTAAGACTATTGAAAATACCATGGTTTGGATCAGGCACACCTTACTCCTCAGACTGATCTTTGCTCTTTAACACTTTAAAGAGGTCTTTTTCCAATAGATTTGATCAATGCATCTTTTGATTTCTTGGTGCTACTTCCATGAATGTTGACTGTCGATCCAAGCATAATGAAGTTTTGATATCAGTCTTTTCTTTGTTTGGCATTATTTATTATTTGGTATTATTTATTTGTCCATTTGTGAGAATTTTTGTTTTCTTTACATTTCGGTGTAATCCATACTGATTACTAAAGTCTTTGATCTTTATCAGGAAGTATTTTAAGTCTTCTTTGTTTCCAACAAGCAAGGTTGTCATCTGCATATCACAAAATGTTAATGAGTCTTCCTCCAATCCTAATGCCATGTTCTTCTTCATATAATCTAGTTTCTGGGATTATTTACTCAGCATACAGATTGAATAAGTATGGTGAAAGGATTCAACCCTGTGGTGCACGTCTCTTGATTTTAAATCATGCAGTATCCTGTTTTTCTGTTAGAACAACTGCCTCTTAGTCTATGCACAAGTTCTTCATGAATTCTTCTACCCATTCTCTGCAATGTTAGCTATAGTTTGTCCTGATCAACACAATCAAAAACCTCTGTACAGTCAATAAAGCACAAGTAAATATCTTTCTGGTATTCTCGGCTTTCAGCCAATATCTACATTACATCAGCAATTATATTCCTAAATTCATGTCCTCTTTTGAATGTGGCTTGAATTTCTGGCCATTCTCTGTCAATGTACTGTTGCAGCTGTTTCTGAATTATCTTCAGCAACATTTTACTTGCATGTGATATTAATAATATTGTTTGATGATTTCCACATTTCATTAGGTCACCTATCTTTGAAATGAGCACTAATATGCATCTCTTCAATCGGTTAGCCTGTTAGCTGTCTTCCAAATTCCTGGCATAGATGAGTGAGTTTCTCCATTGTTGCATCAGTTTGTTGAAAGATTTCAATAGTATTCCATCAATTCCTGGAGCCTGTTTTTTTTTTTTTTTTGCCAATGCCTCCAGTGTAGCTTGGACTTCCTTCTTCAGGACCACTGGTTCTTGATTATATGCTGCATCTTGAAATCTTTGAACATTGATATACTTACATATATACATATGTACACACACATACACACACATATATATGTGATTCTCCAACAGGCTGGAGAGTCCTGCTGGCTCATGAGATTATGAGTGGCTAGAAAGTTGAAAATCCATAGGTCAGGTGGCAGACTGGAGACTTTTACAGACTAGTTTCTCAAGATCTGTAGATGAGGTAAAGGGAAGTGAACATAGTTGAGATAGAAAGTGCAAGTTCCATCAAAATATCTGTTTTATAGTCTAAATAGAGACTACATCCTAGGAGACACCCCATTCAACTCATTGATGACATCACATTAGATGACATTATGGAAGGTGGTTATATTACATAATATTATAGGGCAGCAACTAGTGTAGTGTTTGGCAAAATCACTGAGAATCATAGCTGCTTAAAAATATGACACTAACCATCCATTCCATAGCACTCTGTTCAGTTGATTTTGATAATTCATTACAATGAATGCACAGAACTCGGACCCCATACTCACAATTATGGTGTTTACTGGGGAATATTAACAGGTTACTATTCAGGGTCAGAAATGGTCAAGATATAGTTCTTCTAATCAGGACATCCTCTCCTCTGACCTTTGTCCCCTTGTCCAGACCTCTCCTCTGCTTAGGCAGTATTACAAAGCTCTTTAAAGGCTGATAAATGCACACAGAACAGACCACTCCCTGTAAGCCTCAACCTGGAGGTACTCAGCTGTAGTTCCATGAGTCAGCAAATTTAGCTCCCTAATAAAGTACCTGGAGTCACCCTACTCCAAAAGTGAACCTCCTGCCCAAAGAAACTCAGTTTTACTTGCTCCATGGGCTGGGAAACCTACTTCTCTGTCTTGAACTCTGGTTCTTGATTCTGCATCTGCCTCCCTTCTGCCACTTCTCTGCTATTTCTCTGGTGTCACAGCTTTCCGTCCCTGGGTTGAGGAGGTTCAGTGTGAAGGGATATTGGGGTCTAAGGGATATGCTACATTTTTTGATGCCAGTGAGATCCCCCATTTCTGCTTCTGAGATAATTCATTTTAATACCCACTTTGGAGCTTCAAATTTTTATAATCATAATAAGTCCTGTTAACAATCACAATGGAATCATATGCCCCTATCAGAATTGTCTTCAACTTTTTCTTACCTAGACTTATTAGGGGGAAAAATAATAAGACTTACCAAGATTATGGGCAGCAGTGTCATAGGAAGTAATTCATTGCACTGCAGTAACCTAGCCTAACTTACACATACAATTAACATTCAAAACTACTAACCAAAAGGTGGAAGATTTGAGACCACTCAGGCACTCAGAAGAAAGGTCTGAAGATCTACTTCTGAGAAATCAGTCATTGAAAATCCTATGGAACACCGTTCTACTCTGACACACACGAGGTTGCCAAAATTTAGGATTGACTCAACTGCAACTATACATTTTTTTTTATTTTAATAAATATCATGTGACTATCTGTATGTGTGATACCAGTTTTTAAGCCTGTCTGACCAGAGCAGAGTTTTGAATCCATTTGACTTTTAGAATTCATGAGCAAAGAAAGTGGCAGATTATAAAGTGAAAATTACATTGATGGTAGTTTGAGGATGGCATTGGGTTAAAAATGTAGGCATGGGAGTATATGCTTTTCAGATTTTGTTGTTCTTTTTCTTTAACAAGGTAGAAATGCATCTAATTCTAAATGTTACAATTTTGATAATGACCATGGTTACTAAAATAGATGCACTTTATACTCATTGAGAGAATGCCTCATGACAATAGTTGCTCAGTTCACAATAGTAAAACTTTTCATGGCAACTGAAAATGGAGAAGTCAGCCTCAGTTTGTAAGTCACTAATTTCATCCTGAGACTATCCATTTAAGCATAACTGTAAGGTGGGATATTATTATTCAATAAACATGAAGACATGTGTGCAAATGAGGAAATAATGTGATGAAAACATGGCACCAATGGGTTAGGGAAGTGGAGCAAGTTTATTAGGCATAGATTTGACCTAGGTAATCAGAGTGATACCAGTTATAAGAATTGATGCTTTTGATTTAAGGTGTTGGAGGAGAATATTGAAAGTGCCATGGGCTGCCAAAAGAACCAATAGATCTGTTTTGGAAGAAGTGCAGCCAGAGTGCTCCTTGGAGGCCAAGATGGCCAAACTTCATCTCTCATACTTCAGACATATTGTCAGGAGGGACCAGTCGCTGGAGAAGGTTATCATGTTTGATAAGCTGGAGGGTCAGAGAAAAAGAGGAAGACCCTCGATAGGGTGGATTGGCCAAGTGGCAGCATCGATGGACTCAAGCGTGGCAACAGTAGTGAGGTTGGCCCAGGACCGGGCAGTGTTTTGTTCTGCTGTGCATAAGGTCGTTATGGGTTGGTACCGATTTGATGGCACCTAACAACAACAACAACAACATCAGTTATAAAGACAGCAATAGAATTTTGAAGTTTTAGTAACTAAGTTTTTGTCCACTGTTACTCAGGGCTTTGATTGAGACTATCACAAGGTGTATAAAATATGGGCATTTTATGAAAATAAAAGATGGTTATATTTAGTCTACATTTTGACAATATAGCATATTAATTTGCAATATTTGATCTACTGTCAGAAGAGAGGATGCACTTTCCTAACATTAGTCATTCAGTATTTTTATTTTTGTACAGAATTTGATGTTACCAGAAATAATATTTCTAGTAAGCTGCTGGAAACAGAATGATTGGGTTTTAGGAGTTTATCTGCTATTGAGATGATCTTCATCAAGATTTATAAAATATCTGCACATTTTACTTATTCACAACAGTTTAATTGTAAAAATGAAACTGTTAAAAATCATATATAACTTTAACTATGACTGAAATATGAACAAATAAAATAATGTATGGAACACCTAAAGAATCCCTTTCAAAAGAGTGCAAATACAAGGTATTTAACTTTTTATTTCTATTCAATCATTTTTCTTTAGCAATATTTATTGAATGTCAGCTATGTGCTTTGGAAATTCCTTCCTTCTTTAATTTTATGAAACTCTCCTGAAATTGATAAATGAATTATTTTAAAACAATAATCATAATGTATATACACAATGTTTAGGACTCCTGATGTGGCACTGTAGGATCAGCACTGGACTGTGACCACAAAATTGCTGTTCAAACCTAATAGCTGGTCCTCGGAAACTCTATACAGGGTTGCTATGAGTCTAAACTGACTCAACCATACTTAACAGCAAAACATACATATTTAGGTTGAACAATATGGATTTGTTATATTTGACTTTTTGACTTACAAAATAGCAATTTAAACATTTTGACCTATATATAAACAACTTATAGCTAAATAAAACTTTACGTTTATAGCTCTAGTTTTATTACATTTTATGTTTATTGCATATTTCTATTAATTTTACAATTATATCTAGGATGGTTCCACTATTCACTGCTGCAACACAAGCAGCCACAGAATCTTAATGGCATGTAACAAGAAATACATGAAGCACTTTGCTAATGCTTTAGATCTACTGGTTGACTTCATGTATGTCATAATCTCCTTGGGCCGGAAGTCTTTTTAACTCATGTTCTTGTCATGTCAATATAAGAATTGTAAAAGGCGTTTTAATGCCTAGACTAGGAACTGGCACAATGTCAGTTTCAGGTGGGTTCAAACTGTCAAGCTTTTGACTAGTAGCCCAGCCCTGAACCATTGTACCACCAGGGCTCCTAATCTGTCTATCTATACACATGTACATACATATATGTATGTTATTGTTAAGTGCTGTCAACCCATAGCGACCCTCTATAGAGTTTCAATGGCTGGTGAGCCTGAACCCACTGACCTTGCTGTTCAAATCAACTTTGCAGACCAGCACATTAAAACACATCAGCACACCAGGACTCCACATGTATATGGGGACATACACACACACACATATACATGTATGTATATGTATGTAGATCTATGCATTCAAGGATTATCAAAACACTTTCTAATTTGTTCACCAGCATGTGTAGTATAATTGCCCAGCATGTACTATATGCCACGTGTTGGACCATCTGCTAGAAGCACTGATATACCACACAGGGTTCCTTGTTTCAGTGTCCAGCTTCCAGATCTACCTTGGAAATCTGCCCCTGACACTCCAGTCATTTGCTGGGTGCTTGAACAGAAAGGTTGTAACACTTCAAAATAGTGACTGGGAATTGCTCTCCTTGGGCTCTTCCCGAGCCACAAAAGAAATGGCATTAGTGTAAATGTTTATTTCACATGTGTTTTTGATAATGCTATTCTCTGGGGAGTCCTGGTGTGGCCCTGTGAGTTAATGCACTAGACTGAAAAGTTGGTTTGAACCACAAGGTCAGTGGTTCAAGCTCACCAGCTGCTCCTTGGATATTCTTACAGGGTCGCTATTGGTCATAACTATCTCTATGGCATTTAACAATGACAACAAGCCTTTGGGGGAGCCATTCTTTCAGAATGTTTTTTTCTTCTCAGTTTTCACTATAGTAATATTTGCTGGATTACACATGCACATTGTACTATATTGTGGAGATGGTTTCTGTGCCATTCACCAATGACTCTTCCACCTAGCCTGGGCCTGACCCGTGAGAAAAGTGAGACAAAGACTGGGTGAGGTGGAGGCAGCTTTGCCTTCTCACCAGCACTGATTTGCTTTGGTAAAATGTAATGGATTAAACTGTGTCCCCACAAATCCTAGAGGACTTCAAAAGGTCCATGGAATATTGAATTAAAAGACAATGGCTGCCATCCAGTAAGTGTTTTAAAGTCTGAATTAATTGGAAGAAGATTAAAAAAAAGAAAAAGATAATAGCATTTCCCCACAAACTTTTTAAAACTCCTTTCATATTTGTTCAAATTCTATTCCCTGTGAATGTAACTTTGTTTGGAGAAATAATGGTTTCTTTGAAGATATTATCAATTGAGTCATACTGGAATTGGGTGAGTCCTAATTGAAATCTTTGCTCAGTGAGCTCTTATAAACAGGGAGAGCAGACAGAAAACAGTCACACAGGAGAAAGACACCACGTGGAGATTTGTCTACAACCCAACCAATGCCAAGAAAACACCCAGAGCTCTAGAAACTGAAAGGAACTCTGGTAATGTAGTAGTTACGAGTTGGGCTGATAACTTCAAGGTCAGCAGTTTGGAACTACCAGCTGTTTCATGGGAGAAAGATGAGGCTTTCTGCTCCTGTAAAGATTCACAGCTTCAGAAACCATATGCAGGGTTGCTATGAGTTGGAACCGACTTCCCAGCACACCACCACCACCACCACCAGAAGCTGAAAGAGGAAAGGAGAGATTTCCCCCTAGAGTTGGCAAAGAGAGCATCACCCTGCAGATGCCTGCATGTTGGTCTTCAAGCCTTTAGAACTGTGAAACAATCTGTTTTATGGTATTTTGGTACAGCAGCCCTAGGAAACTAAGAGAAAAATATTTATTAAAAAATAGTTATTGGATGGACAATATAGGCCAGACATTCTGCTAAACACAGGAAAGGGAGAAAACTGGGAAGGGTGAGATGTGGTCCTTGACTTTCACTGGGCAAGAACTAGGGAGAGGGTGCCATTACTTCTCTTCATGCTTCTTCCTCAGGGATTTGTGAATGAGATCCTTTCACATGCTCAGATTGGAAATTATCTAAAAGGGTTGTTTTTTTCCAAGTGGTGGATGAAACAGTGGTTCAAACATTAATGTGGTTCTCCAGAGACCTTGACTTTCTGTTCTCTGACTCTCAGACAGAGCTTACAAAGCCTTGGCTTTCTCACAAGACAGTGATGCACTCCAGGGCCCTGTTGAGCTGACAAAAACTGTTCTTCAATTTACGTGACTTATGATTCAGAGACAATGTCTTCTGTGGAAATGTTCTGGAAGGCTAAATCACCAGAACAACAAAAATGCATGTCATGCTATTAGTTTTTCATATTATTTATATGTGTGCTATACTGAACTGGTGTGGATCATCACTAGGCACTAAGTCAGCAGTTCAAACCTACCAGCTGCTCTCGGAAACTCTGTAAAGGGTAGCTATGAGTCGGAACCAACTCAAAGGCACTTAACAACAGCAACAATGCAGAGCTTGATGCACAGAGATACTTCCATACAAATCATATAAATGAGAGCAGCATAGCTAGCTAATTCTTTCTTCTTAGGAGAATTATGAGCAATTTGGGGTAGCTGTAACTAGCATAGTGATAGATATCTAGAAAGTATTTCAAAATTATTTTTCTGTTGAATGCTATGACACCAGCAAAACATGAAAAATGAAACCAATATGCTGTGTAGTCTGGATACACCATTTCTGACAGGCTACTAGGAAGTCTGCATATTTTAGAAATTCTTGAACATATTTCTTCAGACAAGGAGCATGTGCATGCATGTGCTGCTTTTTAGGATTGTCTTTATTACTTGCAAAAGCAGAAAATTTAGAGCAACATTTGGGACAATGTTTAAAACATAGGTGAGATGACTTTATAGGCTATCTCTTTTTAAGGGTAGCATTTTCCTTACAGTGGGAGCCGCTGTGCTGATGGCTAGTGACATGTCATTTTGCTGATTGAAACTGTTCACTGGTATGCAGCCATGCAGATGGAGACCATGCAGAGCTCTCAGATAATGGAAACAAACCCTCGTGTGCACAGTTACTCTCCTTGCCTGATCATACAGCTGAAAGCAGTCAGCCTCACTACATAAACACAGCCTGTCTGCCTTAGGTGCAGGATTAAGCCTGGCAGAATTTTTCTACCTATAAGTGGGTCTTCAGACGATAAAGGAAGCCCTTTGTCTCTCCTCACCAACCTCCAAACGGATCACTGTCAGAATGTCTCTCTTGCATGATTAGCCCAGGGTAGCTTGTAGAAGAGCTGGCTTTTTTAACAGCTAGAAAAAAACAAGGACAGAAATGGGAGAAGAAGTAAACATCTTGGCAATGATTGCTACTTCCTTCTTCCCTCCCTCCCTCTTGCCTCCCTTTTCTCATGTTTGCAAAAGTTTGCCGTATCTACCTGCTTCTGTCGTCTCTTGGGAATGAGCAAGGCTGTCAGTGAAAACTGAATTTAGCACCTGGCTCTGATTTTGTTGCAACACCAGTAAGCGATGCCTTCATGGTTTCTCCTTGGAGGAGTGAGCAGTAGGTCCCAGCAGCCAGACTGACTGACACCGATGCACCAGCCAGACTGTTGGCTTAAAGCAACTGCCAGAAAATTGGGGCTGAGTCCAGGACAATTTAGTTATGGGAATTTCTGGAATCTTTAGATGTCTATCATTGAACAGATGCTGAGGACTGGCTTTTGATATTTTTTGTCCCTTGAGTGGGTTTTCAAGAACTAAAGGCCTCCTTTCCCTTTCCCTGGTCACACACAAACTCTAGAAATTTATAGGGCTAAGTTAGCTAGAATTATTTCTCAAACTTTAATGTGCACTTGAATCACCTGAGAATGTCTTGGTTGAGGTCCAGAGTTCCTGTATGGTACAAATGGTTAAGACACTTGGCTACTAATCAGAAGATTGGAAGTTCGAGTTCACCCAGAGGCACCTTAAAAAAAAAAAAACACCCACTTCTGAAAAAGCAGCCACTGAAACCCTTAGGGAGCACAGTTCTATTGTGGCATACATGGGGTCACCGTGACTGGAAATCAACTCGACAGCAATTGGTATGTGATGTTGTTGTGACTACACCACACCTTGAAAAACAAGGGACTATTCTATTTGACTCCCTGTGCTTGAGAACAGACTGGAATGTGAATTCCTGTTTTTCAAGGATGTTTACTTTTGCCAGATCCAATTTGAACATGTGTCTCTAAATGATACTGAGTGGGATGTCTTAGTGAGGCTTGCAAATTAGCTTGAAAGTTAACAAACTGAATACAAATGGATACTCTATCCACAAAGAAAGGCTTTGTACAGGCTAAAGTTACTTATCGTTGCTACAAACCTTGTCTTTGACGGGGAAAGGTGTGGAAAACCCCAGGCAATTGTTGTTACCATAAAAGTCAATGGCAGAGGGCATCATTATAAAAAGAATACAGTTCCTGTGTCTGCCAGTGACTGTGACCATGAACTGATTAACTGATTGACTTCTTTTTGCCTCAGTTTCCATAGTCCCAAACTTTGGAAATAAGATGACAGCTCATTTCCAATACATCATAAGGACTTAATGAAGCTGTTTATTGAGATTATAGAATCAAATATGGGAATTATGTCTTACTTGTTGTTGTTATCTGCTGTGGAGTTGGTTCCGACTCATAGCCACCCTGTACAGGGTTTCCGAGGCTGTGAATCTTTATGGGAGCAGAAAGCCTTATCTTTCTCCGGTGGAACAGCTGGTAGTTTTGAACTGCTGACCCTGAGGTTAGCAGCCTGCTTCATAACCACTACGCTACCAGAGCTCCTTATGTCTTACTTACTACATATTTTATTACATTCAGATGGAACTAAACAAATGAGTAAAAACATATATAATAGTCCTTACTATGTGTCAGATGTGCCTACAATGCAGTAACAAATTTAAAGCCCAAACAATCTTACGAGGAAGGTAGTATTATCTAGGTGTGGCTCTGTGGATAAATGTGCTGGACTGCAAGGTCAATTTGAATTACAAGGTCCATGGTTCAAGTTCACCTCCTGCTCCTTGGAAACCCTATACAGGGTTGCTCTGAGTCAGAACCAACTTGACAGTACTTAACAACAACAACACAGAGAAATAAGCTTTGGAGAAATTAAGGACTTCATCTTTCATTGAAAAAAGCACACGGACGTTTTATAAGAAGTTGCAAAATGGGGCTTGCAGATATGATTTTTATTCTACCTTGAATTTATATAATGTTGAATTCGTTGTCAATGATTACAGACAATTTCTGGCTTCTTCTGATAAGCAGGAGCATGGGCAGCTTCGGACTTGCATTCCTGCATAGTAATCACTGGCTGGTGAGAGCTGAGGGAGACTGTCCACAGGAGGGTGTGCCTACTTCAGTCTATCACATTTCTCACCTGGCCCATTTCACTTGGGTTAATTATTTCCTGGATCCTGTAAACTTTTGAGTTTGCAACTTGTGTTCACTGCCATTATTAAGGATCTTTTTCTATACTAGGGGGCTTCAAAAAGTTCTTGAAAAATATGAAATGGAAAAGATAGTGGAATGTTTCCATGAACCTTTTAAAGTTCCCTTGTATGAATAGAAATTTCCATCTTTAGCAAATACACAGGTTGGGGTTTCCCTCAGGCCTGGATACTAAAGACATATGTGTTAGTTCTCAGGATTCCTTTTGGTTGCTATCACAGTCAGAAATCATGTCAGAGTTGCAGAAATATAATATTTACTGGTATGTGCCATCAAGGCACATTGTTAGGTAACACTTAGAAAATCCGTGTAACTTCTCATTGGTGTGGGGAAATATCAATTCAGTTTCATCATTTTCTTTATTTTGCTCTTTGCAATAATGCATGTGTGGTAAGATGCAGTTGGTGCCATGTGCCTTTCCCTAGAAAGAGGAATCATTTTAAAGATTTATACTTTTAAAGTCCAAAAGTTATACCTAAGGAGTCCTGGTGTGGTGCTGTGTGTTAATGCACTGATCTATCAGGTCGGTTTGAACCTCAAGGTGGGCAGTTCAAGCTCAGCAGCCAGTCCTCAGATATCCTATACAGGGTCGTTATGAGTTTGAACCAACTTTAGAGCACACAGCAACAATATTACACCTAGAGGATGAGTGAGTGGAGCTCTGGCGTGGCACTGTAGGATAAGCACTAGACTGTAAGGTTGGTTTGAACTGCAAGGTCAGCAGTTCAAATTCACCAAATGCTTCTCAGAAACCCTATATAGGTTCACTATGAGTCGAAACTGACTTTACAGCAGTGAACAAAAACAGGACGAATGATAAATATGGGATTGTTTTATTTTTCTACGGTTCACCTTATAAACAAAAGTTGGGTAATCAGTTTGGGCACAACTAAACTAACTCTTTATAAAGCCTTGGTGTAGGATAAACCCTGGACTATAACTGCAAGCTCAGCTGTTTAAAACCACTAGCCACTCTTGGAAACCTTTGTGGGGTGACTATGAGTTGGAACCGACGTGACAGCACATAATAACAACATTTATCGTCTACATTTTGGGGTCTAACTCCAGTTCTTTTAGAGAGAATAGCCAAATACCTGGACCATCCTATGTGAGTTTCTATGAGTGTGAGCATTTGAATGTGTGTGGTGAGATCTATTCTAAGGACCTGGGGGTCTGCTCAAAGGAGAATGGATTTTTATGGCCTGGAAGAGCAGGAAGGCTAGAGTTATATGGATAAGGCAGGTAAACATGCTTCTAATTAGCTTGAAACACTAGCTGGCATAGATTTCATCTGTTTCCAAGCAATCTTACAAGGATGGGAACTGAGTTGAGAGCTCATTATTATTCCTGAGACATCCAGGGTCCTTGGCCTCTGAGGAAGTGGCACCTGCTATAAATCTCTGTGTTCTCTGACTTCTGCTTGGCAAAACTCTCCTGTTCTCAGCGCTGAAACAGTTTTACAAGATATGTTTTTAACTGTCTGTCCCCAGGGAAGTGTTAGGGCCTCCACCAACCTACTTAGCTTCAAGGGCGCCAGGGGCAAGGTCAACATCCTGTCTTGGATGTTGTTAGCTGAGGCAATGGAAACATCTGCATTGACAAACAGAACCCAGAAGTGATGGAGAAAAAGGAAAAAGCCAACAAGGCAAGGTCGGTTGGGAATTTTTTAGAGGGATTTGTGTAGAAAAGCTTAATGAGAGAATTAAGAAAAGATGAAATTGGCAAAGTGGAGGAGCCAGTCAACAAAGGCCTACGAAGTATAATGGGAGAAAGGAATGCAATGATATTAAGCTCTTACTATTATGGGGCAAGCATTACTTCAAGTACTATGAACTGGTTGTTAGTTAACATCTAGTGGCTACTAATAAGCCATTGCCTGGTCCTGTGCCATCTTCATAATCGTTGACTCACTCAAGTCCATTGTTTCAGTCACTGTGTGCTTTGAGTGCTGTGTAACCTAGGGGCTCATCTTCCAGCATCAGACTGGACAATATTTTGTTGTAATCCATAGAATCTTCATTGACTCATTATCAGAAGTAGATTGTCTTTCTTCCTAGTCTGTCTTAGTCTGGAAGCTCCACTGAAACCTGTCCACCATGGGTAATCCTGCTGGTATTTGAAATAGTGGTGGCATAACTTCCAGTAATATGTTGTTGTTGTTGGTAAGTGCCTTCGAGTCGGTTCCGACCCATAGAGACCCTGTACAGGGTTTCTGAGGGTGTAAATCCTTACGGGAGTAGAAAGCCTCATCTTTCTCCCGCGGAGCGGCTGGTAGTTTCGAACCGCTGACCTTAAGGTTCGCAGCCCAATTTGTAACCACTACGCTACCAGAGCTGCAAACTACCACACTACAGCAAACGGATGCATGGTGAGTGTTATGAGGTGACTACAATTATTATTCTTATTTCACAGAGGGGGAAGCAGAAACATAGCAAGATTAAATGATTTGCCCAATGTCACAGAGTTAATAAGTGGTGGAGTTAGGATTTAAACCCAGACAATCTAACTCCATTCCCCAACCCCTTAAAACACCCTGCTAACATAAGAGAACTCAGGTAAAGAAAGGCAACAAGGCAGAGGATGAACACGTTAGAAGAGGGATAAACTGAGAAGAAAAGTGGAGCACTCTGCACCCTGCTTGATCACATCCCAAATGAAATGAGAGGACCTCGTCTTCTGTTTCTGTTGCATCACATATTGATGTGACTTTGAGCCTCAGTTCCCTTATCTAGAAAACATGAGTGATAATCTGAGTAAGTGCTGCTCAGGATGAAATGAAGTAAGGTAAAGTAGTCAGGATGCACTTCGGGCATTATTGGATGCACTGTATATAGTGGGGCTTCAGATGTTGTGGCTCTGTTTCTCTTAATTGTTGTTGTTAAGTGCCATTGAATCAGTTTTGACTCATAGCGACCCTGCATAATGTTTCTGGGGAACAGCTGAACAGCCGACCTTGTGGTTAGCAGTCAAGTGCTTATCCTATAGTGCCACACCAGGAGTCTGTTAACAGGAAGCTTTAATTTGAGTGTTGCACTTGTATGCACAGCAAGCTACTTTTTTCCTTCTGGGATGCATTTTCTTGGCTTATGTCCCTATGTCCCTGTTGTGAGTAGAGCTTTCTTCTTCTTTATCTGGCTTTTGACACACTGTTGATTTTTCCAAGTGTCTGAAAGAGCAACCCTTTTTCTTCCTTTCACAAGATCAGTGATCTTGGCCTTTTGAGCCTCTATTATTAACCATCCTGTTAGTTACTGCCTTTGCTAAGAAGTATCAGCACTAAAGTCAGAGCTGTAAACCCAAAAGCAACTTTGGCTCCCAACACCACATTTTTTTTTTTTTTTTTTCTACTATGCCATGGTAGGGTTATTTGCTCAAAGTCAAACAGCATCAATTATTTTGCTTTCTTTTCAGTGGCTGACATTATTTCAGAGTTTACAGATTTCTGTTTTCACTGTGTCTGGTGTTGCTTAGATGATTTTTAGTTAAAGGAAGTAGGTGTGCAAAATAGGGACAAGAGGAACAGAAACTCCTAGACCAGGTTTCCATCTCTCTCTTAGGATATCACAATACATCATCATCCCTTTCCAGAAGCAGTGCAGGTACAGAAGTAACATGGACAAGACTTTGTGTCCTCTGCTTTCCACTCAGGGACCTGCTGCACAGTTCACATCCCCCTTCTCTCTTGTTACATTCTCTGCAGGGTGTTAATTAATCTGGACTTTAAATGTCACTGCTCCTAGCAGTGTTTGATTTTTTAATAGGAAAATAGTGAAGAAGGAGAAGACTTTCAGATCCAAAAGAATGCATCTTTCTGAAAATAGAATTTCAGGTTTTAGAAGAAAAATTCCTAGGGCCTGAACTCCCCACTTCTGGCCATTTTCACTGCTGGCTCTCTCTGCTTCAAATGCTTTTCTTGCTGACCATCAGTTAGCTGATTGCCTTGTTTCATTTAGGTCCCTGATCAAACATCACTTCCCAGAGAATCTTTCACTTGCCTCCTATCCCACCCTGATCTTGTCTTAAGGTTTACATCACATTTATCATCTCTTGTCTTTTTAGTCTTTGTCTTAAAATATTTGTCTATTCTCAGTTGTTGTGTGAGTTCTAGAGCCGTCTCTGGTTCAATAAACACTGTATTCACCAGGACAGTGTCTTACTAGGTTCTAAAAGAGCCCCCTCCCCCACATCCTTACTTTAAGTTATGACAATGGGAAAAAGATTCTGGTGTTTTTTAATTTTGTCAGATATGATATGCCCTTGTATTCCTAAAGAGAGGCCAATCAATGTTTTAAACATTTTCCCTACATTTACTCATTGGTTAATTCAATACAAAAATGTTACTATCTACTAAACTGCAATCAAGGAGCCCACGTAGCACAATGCTTAAGTGCTCAACTGCTAACTGAAAGTTTGGCAGTTCAAATCCATCTAACAGGAGAATAGACCTGTTAACCTGATCTTGCTAGGATTACAGCCTAGAAACGAGAAAATCTACTCTGACACATGGGATCACTATGAAGTAGACTTGACTCATTGGTACATAACAGTAACATCACTGACAAGTTGTAGTCAGGGGTCTCTCATAGCATAGATGGTTAAGCAACTGATTTCTAGCTGAAAGGGTGGTTCAAAACCACCCACAGACACCTACCCACAGACACTATGGCACTCTGGATTTTGAAAGGTCAAAAGCCTTGAAAACTTCTCTACACATAGGTTTTCATTGAGTCAGAATCAACTCAACAGTAACTACCATTACCAGCAATAAGTTACAATCACTGGATTGGTGTTAAGAATACAAAGGTAAACCAGGCTCAACACAGCCTTTAAGCTGCTCACTGTCTAGTGAAGGAGACATGTGAGTAATAGTCCTGTGGGGGAGGCATGTGACTATGAAGAATAATATAGTGTGAAGATTGGCAAGACAATACGCATTCTGTTGTACTTTATTACAGAGATAAAGATAAATTGAAAATTAACCTGGCTAGCTGGGAAGTGGGAGGAATGTCTTTCTATGCAGAGGAGATAGTAAGAACAAGGTCAGGGATGTATAAGAGGTCCAGATAAAATTTACTGAGCTGTAAGTATATAGTTCAAAATGCTTATACTGGAAAACAGAAGCAAATATTGAGTGGGATGAGGCTGAACATAAATAAGATGGGAAGCTATGAGAAGTCATGAGTGCCATTTTCAAGAGTTGACGTTTTCCCTATAAGACGAACCACTCACTACAGGATTTTCAACACAGGTGAAGCATAATTAGAGATAGACGTATGTTGACTTAGTTGCTCTGCTCCTCTGTAGTTTTCCTGTTCACCCAGCGTTAACATCAGCCACAACAGCTAAATAGTGCAAGTAAATATGTGAAATCTGATCACAGTCAAGGAGATACAAGAAGTCTAAAATATCCAAATAGTTCTCAAATTTAAATATGAGAACAGTTGGCAAATCTATATTTTAAATATTTTAAGTGAAAAGATACAAAGTGGAAAAAAAATAGTCTAATTAACCCCTCTGAGCCTATCACCCAGCATCAACAATTGTCATTATTCTGCCATTCTTTTCTTTTTTACCTCTACCCACATTTGATGCTAACTCAATTTTAATCATTACATTTTACTAGCTCTCCTTTAGATACAGTGTGTATACACTGAAATGTGTAAATCTTAGCTGTAAAATTTTGACTTAGAGCCATGCTTATGCTTAGGTGAGATTCATTGGCAGCCAACTGAAAGCAATGGAACATTAGATAGCCATTTAGAAGAGGAAGCAGGAAGGAGAGACTGGCCGAAGGGAAAGCTGTTAGGAGAAAGCAAATGGGGTTGAAAGAAAACTAGGTTTTTCCAATGCTTTTCTTTTTGATCTCACTCCCACTGAAACTCCTAGGCCTTTGGTCCTTTTATCCCAGTTAGAAGTCATGTGGAAAGGATAAAATTAATTCACATCACATTTCTTTCAAAGCCGTGTGCCCTTTTCTTTAAATCAATTTTATCGAAGTACAATTTACATACAAAATATGCATTCATTTTAAGTGAACAGCTCAGTGAGTATTGACAAATTTATATAGCTGTAACTATAATCAAGATGTAGAGCATTTCCCTCTCTCCAGAAAGTGTCTTTGTCTCCATTTCCAGTCCTTTTCACCCAACCAAAGAAATCCTCTTATGATTTTTCTCATAGATTCCCTTTGTCTGTTCTAAAAGTGCATATAAATAGAATCAGGTAGTATGCATTCTTTTGTGTCCAGTTTCTTTTTCTAAGCATAATATATATGACATTTACCAATTTTGCTGCATGTACAAGTAGTTCATTCTTTTCTAGTGATGGGTGTTGTTGTTATTAAGTGCCATTGAATTGGTTCTAAATCATAGCAAACATGTATAGAGTTTTTGAGGCCATATCTTTGCAGTAGCAGAAAGCCTCACCTTTCTCCCAAGGAGCAGCTGCTGGGCTCGAACCACCAGAACCCTTTAGTATATATATATATAGTTATTAAGTGCTGTCAAGTCAATTTTGACCCATAGTGACCCTGTATAGGGTTTCTAAGGAGTAGCTGGTGAGCTTGAACTGCTGACCTTGTAGTTCAAGTGGCTTTGTAGTCTGGCGCATTAATCTACAGCACCACACCAGGAATATATAGATTACAATTGGACTGTCAGTTTTTCTATTGATGGATATTTGAGCTGTTTCTAGTTTGAGTCACTTATGAATAAAGTTTGTATGAATATTTTATATAGGTCTTTGTGTGGACAATATGTTTTTATTTTTCTTGGGTAAATACCAAAAAGTAGAATTCTTGGATTAAAGGATAGGTGTATGTTTGATTTATAGAGCTACTTTCTAGGAATTTTCCCAAATGATTGTGCTATTTTACATTTCTACCAGCAAGGTATGCAAGTTCCGGTTGCTCAGTTTTCCTTATGACTATTGTGTTGTTGTTGTTGTTGCTAAGTGCCATTAAAACAGTTCTACCTCATAATCACTCTGCATAGGGTTTCTGAGGAGCAGTTGGTAGGTTTGAACAGCCAACCTTGTGGTTAGCAATACAGTGCTTATGTTACAGCATCACACCAGGCTTGGTGTTGTTAGTCCTTTATTTGAGTCATTCTAGAGTTCCTGTGGCCCTGTAGGATAAGCACTTGACTGGTAACTACAAGGCCAGCAATTCAAACCCACCAGCTTTTCCATGGGAAAAAGATGAGGCCTTCCGCTCCTGTAAAAGATTTATGGGAAGCAAAGCAATGAGACTTTATCTTGCATACTTTGGACATAGTAACAGGAGGGACAGTCCCTGGAAAAGGACATCATATTTGGTGAAATAGAGGGTCAGCAAAAAAAAAAAAAAAAAAAAAAAAAAAAAAGGATAGACGGATGCATGGCTACAACAATGATTCTGAGGATGATGAAGGACTGGTCAGGTTTTCAGTCTATTGTGCTTAGGGTCACTAAGAATTGAATCCAACTTGGTGGCACCTAACAATAAGAACAAAGATTTACAACTTCGGAGATCCCATACAGTGAGTTTCTGGCTGGAATGGGCATGTAGAGCTATTTCACTGAGGTTCGATTTTGCCTTGCTGACACTAATGATATTGAGTACTTCACAGTCATTCAGTGAAAAACGGGGACATTCTCACTGATACGGATGGACACAGTGACTGTATCAATGGGCAGTTATCTGAGCAATAACGATGAGGATGCTGCAGTACTGAGGCCAGTGTTCTGGTTCTGTTGTACATAGGCTTGCTATGAGTCGAAACTCAATGATGGCACCTAATGAAAATGAAAGCAGTCATTCATATACTTTACTTTGTCATCCTCCTTAAGTCTTTAACCATTGATTTTTTTTGGGGGGGATTTACATCTTTTATTATACAGTTGTAGAAATTCTTTATATATTGTATATGCAAAACTTTGGCAAATGTGTATTTTATTAATACGTTAGGAAAATTCTTGATTCATTTTTATGTGTGCTTTTTAATAGGAGAAATTCATTTTATTTGTTATGGTCTAATTTATCAATTAAAAAATAATTATTGTCCTCTGTGTCCTATCAAAGAAACATTACTTACTAAGTTCATGAAGACTTTCTCCTGTATTTTTTTCTAAAAACTTTATTATTGTTTTTGTTTTTACAATTAAGCCTAGATTTCATCTTAAGTGAATGTTTGAAAGATGTGAGGTAGGGACCAAGAAAGTTTTTCAAGGGCAGTTTGGACATGTTAAGGAGGCTTGGTGGTACAATGGGTTAAGCTTTGGGCTGCTAACTGGCAATTCCCACTCACTAGCTGCTCTGAGAAAGAAAGATGAGGTTGTCACCTTCAATAAAGATCTATAGTCTTGTAAACCCAAAAGAACAGTTTCCTCTGTCCTATAGGTTCACGTGTCACTATGTGATGGCAGTGGGGGTTTTGTTTTGGACAGGTTCATTTGAGGTTTCTGTGGGACAGCCACATAAAACACTTGAGACAATGAACATAAATTAGGGATGATTAGCACACAAGCACATAATTAGTTGTTGACTTCATGGAATATAGAGAAAGTGTAGGAGAGAGAAGATAAAGACCAAAGACGAGGGCTTGGAATTATAAATATTTACAGGGTCAATGGAAGAGAATCGAAAGCAGCCAGGAAGGTAGGAATGCTTTGAGCGATGCCAAGGATGAGACAATTCATAAAATAGAGGAATGTCCAATGTAATCTAATACTGAATCTAGGTAGAGTAAGAAAAAGGTTTCTATCAAACAGGACCTTTTTTTGTTGCTGTTGAAGTGACATACCCAACTCAAACAGGCTTACGCTAAGAGGAGAGTTTATGGCTCAAGTAGTCCACTAAGAACAAAGGTAGCTGCTAGTCTCAGAACAACTGTACCAGAGATGGAAAGCCTCCAGGACTCTCTGTTTCTCATGTTTCCTTCATCCTCCATGCTGGCTTTATTTTTTTCCTGCTGCAGAACAGCAAGCAATGACTGACAAGCTATTAACATCACTCGGCCTAATGTCTCACACACGGCTTTTCCTTTAGAGCATTACGGAGAGTTTCTCTCTTATTTAACGTTTGGAAAGAAAATATAAAGAAGGATCCTAAGTGGCCCAACTGAGGTCAAAAACACACGCTAGCATAATCCCAATATCTGAATAAGTGTAGTAGTTAAAAGTTTAGACTCTGGAGTTGCTCATATTGGTTCAAATCCCCACTCGTTCACTTAGTAGCTAACATTCTCTGTGTAAACTAACGGTGTTTAGCTGTGACATCTGATGTAATGCTACACATAGGAAACAAATGCTTTGTGGAGTGAAAGGAAAAGCACACAATGCGTAAAGAGAATTCTAGCTTGGCTACAAAGAGGAAAGAAAGATTGTAATGTGGTAGTTATAGGGGATGACTGCTTAAAAGTTTTAAAAACCAAGGAGAAATATTTTAGTGTGATTTCTATTGCAAGACGACTGAGTCAGTGCAAAAAACAGGTTTAGAGTAGAGGAATGTGATCGTTAAAGGTTTTATGTCAGCTTGACTGGGTCTGGATCTCAGTGGATTAGCTGATGTTGTTATTGTTAGGTGCCATTGAGACGGCACTGACTCATAGTGACCTTATGCACAACAGAATGAAACACTGCCCTGTCCAAAGCCAACCTCTTAATCTTTGCTAATCCTGAGCCCATTACTGCCATCACTGTGCTAATACATTCCATTGGGGTCTTCCTCTTTTTCTCCAGCCCTCCACTTTACCAAACAGGATATGCTCCTTCAGGGACTGGTAATATGTCTAAAGTATGAGAGACAAGTTTGGCTTCCAAAGTAGCACTCTGGTTGTACTTCTTCCAACACAGATTTTTACTTAGTGAATGTGATATACTGAGCATCTGATGCATTCTTCATTGGTCCTGTGGTGAGGATTTTTATTTTTGTTACATTGAGATGTAACCCATACTGAAGGCTGTGGTCTTTGATCTTCTTCAGTAAGTATTTTAAGTCCTCTTCACTTTCAGCAAGCAAGGTTGTATCATCTGCATATCACAGGTTGTTAATGAGTCCTCCTCCAATCCTGATGCCACATTTTTTTCTTCATATTATCTAGCCTCTTGGTTTATTTTTTTAGCATACAGATTGAATAAGCATGGTGAAAGAATACAGCCCTGGTGCACCCCTTTCCTAATTTTAAACCATTTAAAAGTAGAAAAAATAGAAAAAATATTTCTATCTGAACAACTGACTCTTGGTCTATGTATAGGTTTCTCATGAACACAATTAAGTGTTCTGTAATATTCATTCTCTTATAGTGTGTCATGATCCACACAATCAAAAGTCTTTGTGTAGTCAATAAAGCACAAGCAAACGTTTTTCTGGTATTCTATGCTTTCAGCCAAGACCCATCTGATGTCAGCAATGATATCTCTCCTTCCATGTACTCTTCTGAATCCAGCTTGAACCTCTGGAAGTTCTCTGCCAATGTATAGTTGCAGCCATTTTTTGATTATATTTAGCAAGATTTTATTTGCATGTGATCCTAATGATAGTATCTGATGATTTCTACCATCCATTGGGTCACCTCTCTTTGGAAAGAGCACGTATATGGATCTCTTCCAGTCAGTTGGCCAGGCAGTTTTCTTCCAAATTTCTTGGCATAGGAGTGAGTGCCTCCAGTGCTGCATTAATTTTCTGAAAGATTTCAATTTGTATTCGATCAATTCCCGGTGCCTTGTTCTTTGCCAATGCCCTCAGTGTATTTTGGACTTCTTCCATCAGGATCATTGGCTCTTGATCATATGCTACCTCTTGAAATGGCTGAACATCAACCATTTATTTTTGGTACAGTGACTCTGTGTATCCCTTCCATCTTCATTTGATACTTTCTGCATCGTTCAATATTTTGCCCATAGAATCCTTCAATATTGTAAGTCGAGGCTTGATTGTTTTTCTTCCAGTTCCCTCAGCTTGAGAGATGCTAAGTGTGTTCTTTCCTTTTGGTTTTCTTACGCCAGATCTTTGCACATTTTGTTACAATATTTAACTATATTCTCGAGCTGACCTTTGAACTATACTGTTTAGCTCTTTTACATCCTCATTTCTTCCATTTGCTTTAGAGTCTCTACTGGAGAGCAGGTTTCAGAGTCTCTTCTGACATCCACTTTGGCCCTTTTCTTCTTTCTTGTTTTTTTAATGACCTTTCCGTTTCTTCCTGTATGATGTTCTTGATGTCATCCCATAACTCTTCTGATTTTTGGTCTTGAAATCTGTTCTACAACTTATCTTTAAATTTAGGTGGGATATCTGTTCAAGGTCATATTTTGGCTCTTGTGAACTTGTTTTAATTTTCTTCAGTTTAAGCCTGAACTTGCATATGAGCAATCGATGATCTGTTCCATAGTCTGTCCATGACCTTGTTTTGGCTGACGAGATGAAGATTTTCTACCATCTCTTTCCACAGATGTTGTCAATTTGATTTCTGTGTATTTTCTATAGTGAAGTCCGTGTATTGTCATCTTTTATGTTGTTTAAAAAAGATATTTGGAATGAAGAACTCATTGGTCTGCAAAATTCTATCTTGTGATCTCCAGCATCATTTCTATCACAAAAGCCTTATTTTCTGACTAATGAACTTTCCTCTTTGTTTCTAACCTTTGTATTCCAATCACCAATTGCCAATATATCTTGATTGCAAGATTGATCAATTTCAGACTGAAGAATTCTTCAGTTTCATTATCACTGGCTTCAGTGCTTGATGCATAAATATGAATAATAGTAGTATTAACTTGTCCTCTTTGTAGGTGTATGGGTATAATCCTATCACAGACAATGTTGTAATTCATGGCTGATCTCGATATGTTATTTTTGATGATGAATGCGATGCCATTCCTCTTCAGTTTGCATTCCTGGCATAGTAAACCATGAGATTGATTCAAAATGGCAAATACCAGTCCATTTCAGCTCACTAATGCCTAAGATTTCGATGTTGATGCATTCCATTTCATTTTGACAACTTTCAAATTTCCTAGATTCATACTTCATACATTCCATATTCTGATTTTTAATGCATGCTTATAGCTGTTTCTCTTCATTTTCAGTCATGCCCCATCAGCAAATGAGCACCCCAAAGTCTTTACTCCATTTGTGTCATCACGGTCAACTCTATTTTGAGGCAGCAGCTCTTCCCCAGTCAAAATTTGAGTGCCTTCCAACCTGAGGGGCTCATCTTCCTGACAATATATTGGTGCTCTTCATTATGTTTCAATATTCAATATTCTGGTCTGACAGTGTTCCACTTCTATTCATAAGGTTTTCAGTGGCGAAATATTCAGAAGTAATCTTTCCTTCTTCGTAGTCAGTCTTCACCTGGAAGTTCAGCTGAAACCTGTCTTCATCTGGAGCTCAGCTGAAAGCTATCCACCATGGGTGACCCTGCTGGTATTTAAAATACTTGTGACATAGTTCCAGAATCACAGAAACACTCAAGCCATCGCAGTACAACAAACTGACAGGCAAGTGGTGGTAATCCCCCATGATGAGATCCAATATAATGTAAACCCTTCTCCCACCCCATATGTTCTGCTGTGATTAGCACCGATCTCCTGTAATTATCCTGTTTTGTAAATCCTCACTCCTTTGATATTAATGAGACCAGATGCAATTTGTAGGATTCGGCTGTGTCTTGAGTCAGTCTCTTTTGAGACATAAAAGAGGTTAAACAGGCAAGCACTGCTCAGAGAGACATATTATCACTAAGAAACAAGAATTAAAGAGTGGCATATGACCTTTGGAGCTAGGGTTCCTGTACTGTGAAGCTCCTAAATCCAGGGAAAGATTGATGCCAAGATGAATGGAAATCTCCAAGGAATGTTGGGTTTACAGATGCTTAAAGATGACAAGGACCATTCCTAAGAGGTGACAAATGAGAAAGCCTTCCCCAGGGCCCACTCTCTGAATTTGGACATCTAGCCTCCTAAACAGAGTCTTGGTGTGGCGCTGTAGGATAAGCACTGGACTACTAACCACAAGGTCAGTGATTCAAATCCACCAGTTGCACCTCAAAAACAGGGTTGATATGTATTGGAACTGACTTGACAGCATTTAACATCAACAGCAGCCCCTTAAACTTCATGTCATTATGTGTTTTGCACTGAGTCTGTTCTGACTCATAGAGACTCTATATATGGTTTCCCAGCCTGTAAATCTTTATGGGAGCAGAATGTCTCATCTTTCTCCCACAGACCAGCTGGTAGATTTAAACTGCTGAACTTATGGTTAGCAGTCTAAGGCTTATTCTACTACATGACTCACTATACCCCCTGAACTATGAGAGAATAAAATTCTGTTTGTTAAAGACGTCCACTTGTGATATTCTGTTATAATTTGTTGTTGTTAAGTGCTTTTGAGTCAGTTCTGATTCATAGTGATTCTGTAGAGGGTTGCCAAAGAATGACTGCTCAGTTTGAGCCACTGACCTTGTGGTTCAAACTGACATTGTGGTCTAGTGCTTTATCCTATAGCACACCACCAGAAATCCCTATAACAGCATTGCTGTTGTTATTAAACGCTGTCAAGTAGAGAGTCAGAGTGACCCTGAAGTCTCTGAGGAGCAGCTAGTGAGTTTTAACCGTCGATCTTGTGGTTCACACTAACCTTGCATTATCCTGCAGCACCACACCAGGATAGCACTAGACAATGAATAATAAGCAAGCTGTATGAGGATTTAAGGAAAGATACAATTAACTATCCTGGAAAGCTCAGACTAAGATGGATGTGGATAAATATGTAGGTGGAAGGAAGGCTGAGTACAGGAAGGCTTATTTCTTGAAAGTAGAGACTGTTTTCTTTCTTCCTCTGAATTACCAACACTGAAAGACAAGCACTGGACATTAATTCAGTTGAATTAAGCTTTTGCCCAATAGGCCTTACTTCTTCTGTGAAGCTGGCACTGGGTCTTTAATGGAAATGGGAAAGAAATAGGGTTAGGAATAAGGAAAATGGATAAAGCTATGAACTAGATAGCGTTGAGACTAGAATAAATGCCATTGGCCAACACTTGAAAATACTTCCTTTTGCACACCTTGATTATTTTTGCAATATCAAAAGAGGATGCTTTCTTTCTTAGTGTTTAAGAAAAAAGAACAACAGGTTTAGGAGACAGTTTTTTTTTTTCAGTCTCTGTGTTCCATGTGCATCAATTAATTATTTGGAGTTCCTGTGCAATAACAAACTTAGAGTCTGTTGGGGTGCAAAAAGGTATAGACACAAGTTTTCTAACTTCAATGCTGATTTTCTTTTCTATTTTTCCTTTCTTTTCCTTTGTTCCTTACATATCATTTTTTGTTGCTAAGTGCCGTTGAGTCAATTCCGACCCACAGTGACCCTGTACAGGTTTCCAAGGCTGTAAATTTTTAAGGGAGCAAAAAGCCTCATCTTTCTCCCACAGAACAGCTGATAGTTTTGAACTGTTGACCTTGAGGTTAGCAGCCCAATTTGTAACCACTACACTACCAGAGCTATGTAGCATTACATTGTGCCAATTCAGTCTTCTATAATCAACTAGATGTACCTTTTACTGAAGTTGCCTGAAATGACCAAGACAGAAACTCAGTGGGTTAGAAATGATGCTATAGTACCATCTCTGTTCAGAAAGGAGACTAGAACACAGAAGAAAGTAAGAAAAAGCATTGTATTGAACTTGAAATGTATAAAATGTGATTGAGTAGAGCAAGTGCAACACATTCAGTTCTCAAGTTTCAAATGAGCTTTAATAGCATTCTGCTAGATAAAGCCGCAGATTGGGTAAAATGTATGTTTCATGCTGTATATTTATAATTATCCATCTGAAGTGATTCTGAAATGCAGTAACCTTTCAGATTATATTAATTTGAATATCCAGCATGATGTTCCAGTTATTGGGCACCACTATTTGCTGTAAAAGAAATGAGGGGTAAAGAGGTCATTAGACTTTTTAAGACTCCTTTGCAAATGTTTTCATCACCACCATTCTACCAAAGTTTAAAATCTTTATCACTCAAATTTTTACTTCATAGAAATTCATATCTTTCTCCAACTGGTAAATTTTTTCATTATGAGATATCCTACTCTCCCTTACTTCATTTCATTTTCTTACTAGTTTCTGTAAATGTTATTAAGTAATTTTTCATGCTAGAAAACATATCAAGCATCAGATTCCAACAATGAGAAAGCATGGTTGCTATTCTCATTGAAATCAAAGACAGGTTAATAGCACCGAACTCATATGCCACCTAGGGTGTGAAGACATTTCCAGCCTTAACCCGTGTTGGTTTCTTCTTTTATAACAAAAGAATAAACGAGTCACTGCCAAGTACCCTTCAGCTCACTGGTGCCCCATGCATGTTGAAGTAGAACTGGACTCCATAGGGTTTCCAGTGACTGATTTTTTGCTAGTAGATCATAAGAACTGTCTTCTGAGATACCTTTTGATGAACTCCAACTTCCAACCTAATGATTAACAGCTTAGTGTGTTAACTATTTGTACCACCTCAGGACTCCTTCTTAATCTATATGTTCCTGTGACTTTCTGGATCTCTATTAAAGAAACTGTTATGGTGTTTTAAATTATGTTGTTGTTGTTGTTAGGTGCCATGGAGTTGGTACCAATGCATAGCGACCTTATGCACAGCAGAACAAAACACTGCCCGATCCTGGGCCAACCTCACTACTGTTGCCATGCTTGAGTCCATCGATGCTGCCACTTGGCC
>NW_006408535.1:8137090-8166237 GCF_000296735.1 Chrysochloris asiatica | reverse complement strand
GGAGCTAGAGTACGTGTTCAGGCTAATGTACAGAATGGAGATTGACCTTGCCTCTGGAGGGAACTAATAACTGAGGCCTTGTCTATTTAAAATGCTTTCCTGAGCCTGACTAGAGTTTAGTCAAGCAGTTTCTAGGTAGGCAAAATCAGGTAAAATCAGTTTGGTCCTTACAGGTCAGGCACACCTTAGTCCTCATGCTGACATCTTTGCTCTTCAACACTTTAAAAAGGTTTATTAGTGCAGTGGATTTGCCTGATGCCATATGTCGTTTGATTTCTTGACTGCTGCTTCTGTGAGTGTTGATAGTTGATCCAAGAAGAATAAACTTCAGTCTTTTCTCCATTGATAAAAATGTTGTTTATTGCTCCAGTGGTGTGGATTTTTGTTTTCTTTACATTGAGATGTAATCCCTCCTGAAGGCTGTGCTCTTTGATCTTCATAAGTAAATGTTGTAAGTCCTCTTCATTTTCAGCAAGTATAGTTTGGTATTATTTCCATCTTTAGATTGATGTAGGTCAGAGGTCATGCCTAGGGAACAATTTTTCATGATGTTTCTGCACATGTATCAAAATTTGTTAAGGGTGATCTTTTCCAAGAAATTTGTATAGCAAATGATCTTGGAACACAGAGATAGGTGAAGCAGGGAACAGATTATTTTTCTAATCAGGATAATAAAAATAATAACTTGTTTAAGGCAAAGTTGGAACAGATTTTCTAGTAATCCTTTCAGAATCTTGGGATTTCTTAAGTTCTTAAATTCCAGGTTCTTCAGCAGTGAAACAAACCCACTATGCAACATCCACTTGCAACCGCTTCCTTATCATCCTTCTAGGACTTGGAGGGCACAAAGAATTGGTGTGAACATTAAACTTACTCTCCCAGTTACTTTGTTAGTAATCAAGTTATTTTCTGGGCCCCAGGAGTCTCATGTCTTCTGCCAACATCCCTGAAACTATGGCCAACTAACCTGTTAGAATGCAAGCAGGGTAAAATCTCAGGGTCTTCATAATTCTTGACAAATGCTTCTACATCTAGCATGCTGCTTGCACAGTATAAGAGAGTAAACCAGATTTTCAGTTTTGACTGCATTCAATCTAGTTGGAATTTGATTTTACCATATCTACTAAATGAATATTTTCATGGATATTTTTCAGTGGTAGAAGTGGTTTGGGATTAACCGCTAACCTAAAAGTTGGCGATTCAAAGGAATCACCATAAGTCAAATTAGTTAGATGGCAACAGAGTTTTTTAATTTTATGGCACTATAGGATAAGCACTGGACTACTAACCACAGGTCAGATGTTCAAACCCAGCAGCCACTCCTCAGAAACCCTATACAGGGTCGCTGTGAGTTGAAGCCAACTTAGCAGCACTTTACAACAACAAACAACAGCTGTGTTATCTTGGTTACCTTTGGATATTTTTATGCCTTGGTTTCCTTGTGTGTAAAATTAGAACAATCAGAGTATCTGTCTTAAGTGTTTGAGGTAAACACAGAAATCTCAGGCCTCCTCTGGGAAGGGTCAACTACAGAGGCTTTGGTCAGCTGACAGCTACCATCAGTCTGCCTTAGGGTCTGTCTCACCTGCAGAGTTGCCTCACCTGAAAGTATTCTTGACCCTGGGCAGTCTTTATCTAGTGATTGAAGGGTGGATGTGCTGGGTTGTATAAAGGGCCAGCCTTTTTGGCCCCATGTGTGACAACTTAGTTAGAAAGCATCTGTTTCAGTATTCTTTGCTGAATTGGCTAGACTTTGTCAAGCCTGTATAGAAATTTGATTTTTCTCTTTGTTCAATTATGCTTCCACTTTTCATCTCTTATAGTTTTTGATCTTTAATCAAGCTCCTACATCTCAAACTTTGTGCCAGTGTCTGCTTCAGGAAAATCTGACCCGCATCCGAATGATAAATATTAAGAGATTAAGTTATGTACAGCGCTCAGAGCAGGCCTTGCACATAATTGGTATTCACTGTACATAAGTGTATGTAATATTATCATTAATGTTATTATTATAATCAATTCTATGGAACTCCCTAAAAGCAAGATCTGTAAAGCTAAGGATTTGTGATCTACCCTGAATTTTGTATTGTAAACAGCAAGAAGGAGGATGAAGTCACTCAAAGACATACCAGTTAAAATAGAGCTATTTAACCTGGAGAAGGAAAATCTAAGATAGAATCTGGTCACTGTCTGCTAAAACCCAAGTATCTGAGATCTGAAAGTGAAATTAGGTTGATTTGGGGTAATAAAAAAAAAAAAATCAGAAGAAGGGCAAATGTAGAAAAGACAAAGAGGCAGAATGGGATTCAATGTAAATGAATGTTTTGAACACAGCTGTTTAAAATGCCCCAGGAACTCACTGATGCATCTCTTGTCAGAGATACCATTGAATTAACTCAAGGCCTCATGCAGATGAGCAGGGAATTGGTAGCCCAAAGGTCCTTAGAGATTGCTGGGTGGAAGAAAATTTAGAAATCTACTACTTAAGCTTTTTGTGTTGTTGTTCAGCGCTGTCAAGCTGGCTCTGACTCATATCAACCGCTGTGTCTAAAAGAAGCAATCACTGCCCAGTCCTGCACCACTGTACAGTTAGTTATTCCTGTGTTCAAGCCCAGTTGTAGAAACTGTATCAGTCTATTTCATTGAGGGTCTTCCTTGTTTTTTCTTAGTTAATTCTCTATTTAACCAAGCATTGTGTCTTTCTCTAAGTATTTGTCCCTCTTGATAATATGTCTAAAGTACGTGAGATAATATTTTCCTATCCTGGCTTCTAAGGAACATTCTGGTTGTATTTCTTTCAAGACCAATCTGTTCATTCCATTGGCAATCCATGGTGTTTTTAGTATTTTTTGCTAACAGCACAATTCAAATGTCAGTTTTTTATGGGTTTTCCTTTTTCATTGTCCAGCTTTTGCATGCATATGATGAGACAGAAAATATCATGTTTATATTTACTTTCTCCAAATATATATATCATACAGTTGTTATCTGTGTACTGTTGACTCAATGTAAGTGATGACATAGCTCTTAGTGCCAGAAAAGATGATTTATTCTCTACTAGTTAAGTTAATATATTGTAGTATAATCTATTGTTGTCCTGGTGTGACACTGTGGGCTAATATGTCAGACTGCAAAGTCATTTGAACTGCAAGGTCAGTGGTTCAAGCTCACCAGTTGCTCCTTGGAAACCCTAAATAAGGGTCACTGTGGGTTGGAATCGACTTGACAGCACTTAACAACAACAACAACAACAAGTATATTATGGGCTAAGCACTGGACTACTAATGACAAGGTCAGTGGTTCAAATCCACCAACTTCTCCTCAGAAATCATAGATCACTATGAGTCAGAACTGACTCGATGACACTTAACAACAAGATTGTAGTGTATGTGTTTGGGAGTCCCTGAGTGGAGTAAATGGACTACTAACCAAAAAAGCTGTAGGTTCAAACCCACCCAGAGGTGCCTCAGAAGACAGGTCTGTTGATATGCTTCTGAAAGATTACGGCCTTGAAAAGCCTATGGCGAACTGTTCTGCTTTTCAAGCATGGGGTCACCATGGGTCGGAATCAAGTAAATGGCAACTTACAACAACAACAGAATATATGTGCTTAGACATACAACTAAATATCTACACAAGCTGAATAAGCAGGTGTTTACTTAAGAGGTGAAACTTTAAAACAAAATGCATTAAGCAAGAGATTCTGTTATTCAAGTTTCTAGAGTGAAGGGAGTTTAGGACACCCTTAAGAAAAGTTTTGTTGTTGTTGTTTTGGAAAGACCACTTGAGTGGGTTTTGATAATTTAAATATAAGGTAAATATTTTATCCCTAACTATTCTGAACTTTTGATTTCTTGTCTCATTTTAAAAGTTGCTTAAACTGGAAAATAGACAACTTTGTCAAGGGGTCAAAGAGTCCTCTGGAGGCATGGTGTGCTAGCTCTTGGTCATTTTCCTTAAAGTATGAAAGTTACTAAATAAGGTCTGCTGTACTGGGCAGGTCTGTTTGTACTTGGCCTTGAAACTTACTGAAAGGAAAGTCAAGTTCTGCCTGGTGCCCAGATATCTTAAGAAGGACTAGCAAACTTGTCAGAAGCACAACATATGGCTGACTCAGCATCCCTGATATCATAAGGAGGCGTGGGGAAAATATGGGTATGTGTGCATGTGTGTGCCAGAGAGAGGCCGAAAGATTATCATTTTTTACATTGGGTTGCCTTAGTTACTTATTTCATCCTCCCTCAATTTCTGACAAAGCCCTTTGTCCCCCTCTAGTCCTAAGGGTGCCAGGATTTTATCAGACACCTTGGTTATGGACTTCTCTAGGACATAAGGCAGGCTTTATAGACAACAGCTGGAAAGAATTATTTCGTCACCTGAAGCAGTTCTGGTTGACATCAGAATCAGTTGTTTTGTGGTAATTTGGATGAACAAAGTTATACATAAAAGGCAGAGATTTTGATGTGTGTGTATGTGTGGCCATTGTCAAAGTAGATGTTTCCAGACCATATTGATGAGGAAGACTGTGGTATAAACATTCAAAACTGATTTCTTGAGCCAACATGTGGACTTTTCAAAAAAGACCTTTTGTGATTATCTGAACAAGCACCTACATGTTTTCAGCTACAAGTGCTGTGACCAAAGTCTCCTGATGTGCAAACTCAGCAGGTATCCTATTTCAAGCTATACAAATGGGCTCACTCTTTCCTTTGGTTATGTTGGTCTGACAAACACACTTCAGTTTTTTTATTGTGTTTTTTTTTTTTTTTTTTTCTCTATCTCTGATTGATTTCTTTCTGGCAATCATTACAAGGTTTTAACATAAAGGGTCTCGTGTCCTGAAAGAGACTTTCTCCAATTTCCTGTAATACTTTATATGAGGAGACCAAAGGTAGTTGTAACACTGGGAAGAGAAACTGTCGTTTGTGTTCTCTCCTGAGAAACTACCACCAGAATGTCTGTGGCTGCTCATCCCAGGTCACAATAGCCCTACCAGATTTTATTATTTTTAGAAGTAACAGCAGAAAATACAATTAAGAATGATACATTTCAGGGGACTTATAGGACTTTCTTCTGTCCTTTTTGTGAGCTAGTAATAATCAGGACTAACCCACTTGGTTTGAATAAACATACCTGGGCTTATTATGAAAGGGAGTGAGACATTAGCTCTGAAAGCAAATATTCTCCAGGTAAGTAGGAGGGGCTCAAAGTGGATTGAATTGAATGTTAAAAAAAGATATAAACTTATTTTATGAGGTGGGATGTGTCTGTTACCTTTTGCTAGTTATGAAAAAAGCTGTAGACATCAGCACCATGAGACCTAAATGGATTGCAGACAAGCAAAATGTCAGACCTAGATTGATATAATTGCCATGTCAGTAATTTATCATAGTGTTTGCTTCTCCCTTGTTAGTTTGGGACCTTTCTTCAGGGGTGAATATTCCCCACTGAATGTGATAAACTTCAGTCATAAACGCAATAAATTTCAAACATTGAGATATTTGTTCAAAAACTGAATCTAGAAATCTTCTGGGATAATGGTGAATCAGGCCATAAGGAATTTATTTTCTTAAGCACTCATGAAAATGGGACATGAAGTAATGACGCTACCATTGGTCACTTCAGCTCTAAAGGAAGCAAAATGACTTAATGTTCATGTATCTGCAGAGGCTGATCAAGAGGCCAGTGGAACAGAGGGTCTTTTCTAACTTTATTGATTAGTGTCTTGCCAGACAATGTATGAACATTTAACTTCAGCAAAAAGAGGAAATTGTGCCCATCATCTCCTTTAATAGTATATGCTCTGATGCTTGCTCAAACACTTCATAATTGAGAATATTAATTTCTCTGTCCTTTGAAGTAAGACTGAAGAAGAATTGATGCATTTGAATTATTGTGTGGCAAAGAATATTGAATACATCACGGACTGCAAGATGAATAACAAATCTGTCTTGGAAGAAATATAACCAGAAGCAAGGTTGGTGAGACTTTGTTTCATGTATTTTGGGCATGTTATTAGAAGGGACCCATTTCATGCTTGATGAAGTAGAGGGTCAGTGAGAAAGACGAAGATTCAAAGAGGGATGGACTGACACAGTGGGTGCAATAATGGGCACAAACATAGCAAAGATTATGAGAATGGCTCAGGACCAGTCAGTGTTTCATTACGTAGTATGTGGCATCTCTATGAGTTGGAACCTACTTAACAGCACCTGACAGAAACAACATTGTAAATACCAAGGTCTCTGGGCACTTCAAACATTTTGCATTGGAAGGGTAACTAAAAGGTTGGTGGTTCAAACCAGCCCAGTAGCATGGTGGGAGAAAGACCAGTTTCTCTAAGAAAATCCTATAGAGCAGGTCTACTCTGTAACACTGGGTTGTCATGAGTTGAATTGACTTGTTGTCAGCAACAGGCTTAGTTTGAGTTTCATCATAAGGTTTGAGTTTTATCATAAGTCCCACTTAAATCTTTAACATTTTTAAAATTTATTTTTTTGTGCTTCTAATTGCACAGAAAAATGTTTGATTAGAGGCAAAATTTTAAAATGTTTTAATCTGAAAAATAGAAAGAAAAATACTCTCACTTAACAAAAAAAATTTCATGGTATGAGGATTATTTCAGAATTTGATCAACTTCTCAAATAATTGTAATTTCAAATTTTCTTCTATTTGTTTTATTTGATGTTATTTGAATAATGACCCACAATAGACAGTATAGGTCTAATTTGGCACAGTTCCAGTGTAATCAGTATGTGGCCAATTGCAGGATGATTTTGACAGTCAATGAACTTCTTGTAGTTGTTAAAGTGTCATCAAGTCGGGTTTGACTCATAGTGACTGTGTATAGGGTTTCCAGGGGTCAGCTAGTGGGTTTGAACTGCTGATATTGTGGTTCAGTTTAGAAACAATTAAAAGAGACACATGAAAACCCTGTTCTTTAGAGCAAGTGCCTGTTTTCTTATTGCTTAGTGAGAATGGTTATACCTGCTTTATCATGGTTTTTTTTTTTTTTACCCCCCAAGAGATCTTGTGAGAATTGAATTAATTCATGTTAAAGAAATTTCTAAATTATAAACCTCTATTTGTTATTGTTGTTATGTGCTGTGGAGTTGAGGCCCTGTATAGGGTTTCCGAGGCTATAAATCTTTACTGGAGCAGAAAGCCTCATCTTTTCCCCATGGAACAGCTGATAGTGTCCAACTGCTGGTTGTGAGATTAGCAGCCTGATTGGTAACCACTATGCTACCTAATCACATGGTTGGTGTTTCAAACCCACCAGCCACTCCTTGAAAACCCTCTACAGGGCAGCTGTGAGTTGGAACCCACTAGACAGTACTCACCAACAACAACATACCAGTCTTTCTCAAAATGTGGTATGCACCACTGTTGGTAAGAATGAATTTATGACAATATGTTTTGGGGTTTTTTTGGTACTCTTGAGTCAACATTTTTTTCAAAGATCAATAACCAGAAGTAGTACGAGACAACATTTGTTCTGTATATATCAGGTGGGTCATGAGTTGAAGCTGACTTGACAACAACTAATAATTTTGTGTTTTCGTTTTACTTAATTTTATTTTATATTTATTTTTTACTTCTTTTGAGTGCTGTTATGTGACATTTATTGCCCTTTCAATGGAAATTATGGAAGCAAAAATGTGAGTTAAATTAAAGAAAATATTAAAGAACTAACACTAAGATGAAATGGAGATGTGACAAAAATCATGATGCTAATATGTAAATGAGTACAGTTTGAGAAACACTGTAGTTTGGAGACATAAATTTGATTTTGGATTTTCATATTTTACCTTATGGTTCTCAATTGGGGTTGTTTAATCTGCTATGTCTGTAAACATTCTGTGATAAGGCAAGACATATGGGACCCTTTTGCAGAAAAGGAAGAGAGAAAAAAAAAGAAGGAAGCAAATGCCTGAGGCATTTAGAAAAAGAAGCCCACTGTAGCTGAAATAATCACTATTGATCACTCATGGTCCTAAATTAGTGTAAGTTGTGCTGATTTTGCAAAAAAAAAAGAGCAAGAGAGAGAGAGAGAGAGGAAAGGAAAAAGAAAAAATATGAGACTATGGTCCTTGGTCACCCTTTAGGTCTGGAATGGAACTCATCCTTGTGACCCAATATATAGTCCAATAGTAGACAGATATATAGATAGGAGGACAATACCACCAGCAGGGTATTCAATCATGGAATAATCAACTATTCAGGATCAAAAGAGCAACATTTACCTAAAGACAAAGTTCAGAAAAGATGGGAAGGAGAGTATAATGGAAATAAGAACCATAGAGAGGAAGTGGGATAAATGTTGTTACATGGATGGGTTTGCAATCATTAAGATGAAACAAAGTACATCATTTGTTGAATGTTTGATCTTCTCTGTAAGCCCTCACTCAATTCACAATAAAAAGTTTCAAAAGAAATAAAATAAGAAAATAAACCAGTTACTAGAACATTGAACAATATGCTTATAGAAAAGGCTGGCAACATTTATGAAAATTTAATTTTAGATAATATGCTTATAGACTGGCAATGTTTATGAATGTTTATGAAAATTTAAATTTAATTTTAATTAAAAAAAAAGAGTATCTGGAGAAGGGATTATTCATTATAAGCGACCCAACTGTATGTCTAAATGAATCACATAGAATTGCTAGAACATTGAGTCACCATCATTAAAATCACTAAAATTAGGTAAGGACAGAAAATGAAAGAAACGGGGGTCCTTAGAAAACTCACTCTGTGCTCATAGCCTACCTACAGATGGTATTGGAATTCTTCCTGAATATGGCTTTTGTAACTCTAAGTGACAGAGGTACATCAAGGGCAGATTAGGAGGAAGTAAGTGTTGGGTCAGGGGGTGTCAGTCAGTCTTTTTCTGATGACCTAGAAAACAAAGCTTTCTTATCATAAGATAGTCCCAAGCTCACCCATGCCTGTCCTCTTTGCCTTTTCTAGCCTATTGTGGTACTTCAGGTTATTATGCTGGACTTTAAGGTCTGTTTGAACCAAAAGACCGGCAGTTCAAGCTCACCAGCTGCTCCTCAGAAACCCTATACAAGATACAGGGTCACTATGATTCAGAACTGACTCAACAGCACTTCACAGCAACAACAACAAAAGCACAAAACTTTTCACCATGATGCCTGTACAGTTTTGCCTTTCTTCTTCCCAAACCTGGGTATTGCCTGAGATAAATGCATTTTTCCCCCTTCATGCAAGTTCATTTCATTAATTTAGGAGAGCAAAGGAAATCTATTGCTGTAAAAGTTGAAGTATCCTGTGGTGGTGGTGATGTGCTGTGGAGTCGATTCCGACTCATAGTGATCCTGCATAGGGTTTCTGAGACTTAAATCTTTATGGGAGCAGAAAGCCTCATCTTTCTCCAGTGTAATGGAACTGCTGACCTTGAGGTGAGCATCCAGACTCTTAATCACTGCGCTAACATCTTGTCTCACAAAGTCATGCTATGCTGCAAAACAGCTCCAATCTCCACCCTTCGCACAAGAGGATGGCCTTCATTAGCTGCCTGCATGGCTACTGTTATTTTTATTTTTCTGAACATTTGAATGATTAAAAAACTGCCCATACAGCAATTCATAGGCAGGATGGAGTATCTATCTTGATTATTTATTTTAAAAATTCCTTGAAGCCTGCCGTTTAACCTCAGCAGGGGAGTTGGGATTTTTCAGCCACACATAGTGATTTCATTCCTCTGGAGCCTTGTATGAATTATTAAGCTTTTTAGAAAAGAGAGAGCAAATAGAGTTCTGCAAAGTAATCAAAAGCAAATATGCTAATTTGGGTCTATAGGACAGTGTTTTTATCCGAAAGAACATTAAGCTTAGATCAGTTATTCATCTAAATTGAGGAAATCGAGAAAGAGGGCAAGACTAGCAAATTACCTTTGCTGATGGTCGAAACCAGCCCTATCTTGGACTTTCTTAATTGTCTTTTTCTGCGTAAAACCTAGTTACTAGGATACGGCCGTGTGGCAGCATCTTTATTAGAAATTTTGTGGAAGAAAAAAAGGTCAGAGTCTCATTTCCAATAAAGATTTGACAAGTAACACGGAGAAAAGGGCAGGAAAGAATTGAGGTGTGTGGTGTTTCCTTATGTCAAGATTTTGAGATAATAGCACTTATGTGAATGGGAAGTCTCTAGGAATACATTTTAATAATCTCAGGGTTCAAAGAAAGAGAGACAAAAAAATTATATTATCATCAAAATTAAAACCAGGATGTATAAAATGCTACTTAAATATCAGGTAAAGAATAAAAATCCCATCGTCTATCACTAATGAAAATATTCTTTCTTTAACTCTGGTTAAATCCAAGAATTCTATAATCATATAGGTAGAAGTCACGCCTCTGACAGTGATTATTATCCTTATTTGAGAATACTCAATAAATTTATATGATCCAGGTGGGTCTACTTATACAAAGGTTCACAGAGAGACCATTATTTCCCTTCTGTACTGGTGTATTTTTTATCACAGTAGAAATAAATGTGTAAAATGTATACTTAATGAAAATTTCTTTGAATCTTACTTTATCTTGGAGTCCTGGTATGGCACTGCACATTGGACCACAATATCAGTTTGAGCCACAAGGTTGGTAGTTCAAACCCACCAGTCGCTCCTTTGAAACTCTATACAGGGTTGCTATGAGTTGGAACTGACTCAATGGCACCTAACAACAACAATAACAAGTTTATCTCACAATTGCCTCCTAACAAAATCAAAGAATAAATTACTGTACTTCACATAAATATGGAAAAGTTGTAGAGTAGAAAATGCTTGAATTGTTAATAATATAATTATCTGACAGAAAAGGTAACCAAGAAAATCAAAATACATTACTCTGCAGACATTCAACCATATCTTTCCTTCTTTTCTCATCACCATTGCCATATATCCATGTGTAGAGGCAGAGCCAAGTAGAACATATGTATTTTGACTTGAAATAGACCTATTGCTGAAACCTAGCACTATCAAATTATTAGTTGTGTGATCTTTAGCAGATCATATAGTTCAGTTTCTCCAGCTACTAAAATGGACTCAATAATATCAATGTTTAGGCTTATTAATATAATTAAATAAGACCATATGATTAAGTTGAAGATATCTAATAATTATTAATTGCTTCTTGAGGAGACCTGGTGTGGCTCTGTGGGCTAATGTGTCAGACTGCAAAGTCATTTGAACTGCAAGATTGGTGGTTCAAGCTCGCCAATTGCTCCTCGGAAATCCTATACAGGGTCACTGTAGTTCGGAATCAACTCGATGGCACTTGGTTACTACAACTACTTGAGTGATCATGAGGATGACACAGGACTGGCATTGTTTTGCCCTGTTGTACAAACGGTCATCATAAATCTGAACTGACTTGATAGCAACTAAGAAAAACAACAGTTACTGTTATAATTATCAGAGTTTGGAGAGGGAGAAGATAAAGAACACTCCTCTTTGTTGTTTAAGTGTGGCACCAACAGAGAATTTCAGGAATCAGACAGATGGATTTCAAATTGCTAAGGACAGCTGATTCGAAAGATATAACTAGGTATGGAGTCATAATGGGCTTGCTAATAATTTCTCTTGCATAAAATAAACCCATTCAGTCAATGGAACAGCTGGACAGGAACAGGTCTCTGACCTTAGGGAAGAAAGTAGACTCTCAAAGCTGCTTCAGAAACAGAGAACTTAGAAAGACTTGAGTCCTAGAGCCCCAAGCAATTCTAAACAGCCCTGGTAGGAGTGAGTGAGTAGGCTAAGAGATGTTGGAAGTACCTCCACTTAGAAATAAAACAGGCAGGGAAGTAAATATGATTATTGAATTCCTTAACTAATACTTTTAATTTGTTGCCTGTAATTTTAGAAAATTGATTTTACCAGATTTAGTATCTACCAATATAAACCCACCACAATTGAGTTGATTCTGACTCATAATGAACCTATTTTGTGTTTCTGGGACTGTAAATATTTTCAGGAACACCTTCTCAGTTCTCCTGATGTGTTTCTCCTGGTGTGTTTGAACCAATAACCTTGTGGTTAGCAATCCTACAGTGCTATGTTGTTGTTAGGTGCTATTGAGTCAGTTCTGACTCATAAAGACCATGTATAGGATTTTTAGGAGCAGTTTGTGGGTTTGAACCACTGATCTGTGGTTAAAAGTCCTGTGCTTTTCCTACACTGCCAAGTTTATATGTGTTTTGAAAAAAAAAAATTCTATTGTGGTAATTAGCTTATTGTTTCCAGTTATTCTCTGCCTCTGAATTATAGGATTTTACACTCTTTCTCTTTGCTGTAAATTTTTCAGTGTTTTATATTTTCCTGTGGATTATATTTATGTCACACTAACTTTAGCTATTGTCAAATGACATGCTTTTGTCAATAGATGTGTAAAGCGTGGTAAGTTAAGCTATTCCTGACCAGAAACTTGTGTGAGTTGCCTCTGCAAATCCTTGCAAGCCTTCCCTCTATTATTAGAACAGTATGTCTTCCTAGTCAGTGGCTGCCCCTTCAATCTGGATCCCAGAATGAGAAGACAAGGCACCCATTTATGCCTAGGACCTACCTACCAGATTTGCAGCTGACCTGCAGCTCCCATGAAAAGGAATATACCTTGTTGTAAGACATTGTGATTTTAAGGTTGTTAGTACCATAAAGGCTTTGGTTGTTGCAGATGGTTGACTACTAATCAGAAGGTTGAAGGTTTGAGTCCACTCAGACCTGGCCGTCTACTTCCAAATAAGTAGTCATTGAAAACATCATAGAGCACAGCTCTGCTCTGATACACATGGGTTGCCATTAATCATGGTCCACTTGATAGTAATTAGAAAGAAAGTGCTACAGAACAGTCACCTACACTCTTTGTTCTTACTGGACTCTCTTTTTCCCCTCCAAGATCATTATATTTTCATTTAATTCATTTTTTGGGGAAATGTTTTATTATAAATTTAGTGAATGTTTACAGAGAAGCTCTTCAGTGTTACATTCAACAAATCATACACTTTGTTTCATCTCAATAACTACAAACTCCTCATCCTAGTTCCTCCCTGGTCTTACTTCCATTCCACCATGTTCCTATCCTTTCTCAACTTTGTGTTTAGATAACTGTTGCCCTTTTGTTCTTGAATGTTTGACCATTCCATGGTGTTTGGCCATTCCACACCTATCTACCATTTATATAACTATTTACAACTTGGCTGAAATATATATATATATATTTTTTTTTATGTAGCATTTTATACATTCTGGTTTTAATTTTGATGATAATATAATTTTCAAATTCTTTATTTCCTTTTCCCCAGGAAATAATTGAAATAGTAGATAGGGAGAACATGTATTTGTCTCCTAATTAACTAAAGGAAGAAAATAATATAAAAGGAGATTAATTAATATGCCCAAATAAAAATAGATATATAGAAACAGAAGACTATGACCTGGGCTTTCTGACATCCCTCTTCTTTCCAATGAGCACTAATGGCTGGAGAGGTGGGTCTCCTTCTCTCAAATAATATTTGATCACTGATAGGTTCAACATGACTTAACATTTCTATTTCTTTGACCTTGGGTATTTCCTAACTGATATTAGCTATCTTATCTTTCTTACTATTCATTTGTCAGTTTGTCACACTGTGGTGACTTAACGTGTAGCTATGATGCTGGAAGCTATGCCATTGGTATTTTGAATGCCAGCAGGGTCACCCATAGTGGGCAGGTTTCAACTGAGTTTCCAAACTAAGACAGACTCAAAAGGATAAGTGGACTACTTCCAAATATTTAGTCACTGAAGACCTTATGAATAGCAGTTAAGCACTGTCAGATAATACCAACATGATGAATAGCACCAGGCTATTGTCAGATGTACTGCTGGAAGATGAGTCCCTCTAACCACCCCTGGTAACCATCAAAAATATTTCCTTTAATGTGAGAACATTTTCTTGACTTTTAACAATAATAATTTCATATAATATTTGCTCCTTTGTGATTGACAGTGTCACTCAGCATAATTTCCTCCAGGTTCATCCATACTATAAGACAATTTGCAGATTCACCTTTATTCTTCAACATTGGCTTTTTTGCAATTGTGTTTGTACACCAAAGTTTATCCATTCTTTCATTGGTGGGCTTCTAGGTTGTTTCCATCTTTTTGTTCATCAGTGCGCATATATCTATTTGTGTCACTGTTCTTGTTTCTCTAAGATATATACCAACTAAATGGATGGCTGGGTCATATGGTGTTTCCATTTCCACTTTTTTGAGAAAGTGCCATACCATTTTCCTCAGTGGTTAAAACATTTTATAGTCCCACCAACAGTATATGAAGGTTCCAGTTTCAATATGCCCTTGCCAGCATTTGTTGCTCTCTGCATTGTTTTGGTCAGTTTCTTCTCCTAGTTAGCTTTCAATCCACTTGTTTCTCTTTCCCTCTGAAGCTCATGATCCCAGGATTATCATCTCTATATATTTCATTTGATCTCTCATATGTTTGTTGGTGTGGTTCTGTGGATTAATGTGCTGGACTGCAAAGTCAGTTTCAACTGCTGAGTTGGCAGTTCAAGCTCACCAGTCTCTCTTAAAAAACCCTTTACAGGGTCTCTATGGATCAGAACCAATTTGACGGCACTTCACAAATTGTTATAGAGGACAGAGTGTCTGTCTAGTCCACCATCTGTTTTTGTTTGTTTGTTTAACTTTTTATTGTGCATTGAGTGAAGGTTTCCAGAGAAGATCATCAGTTTTATAAATAAATTATATACTTCATTTCATTTCAATGACTACAATCCTCTCAATATGCATCACTTATTCTACTCTCTCTCTGTAATTGTTTCCCTTCCTCCTTTTTTCCCAGCCCTTTTAAATGTTTTTGTTTAGGTGAATGATGCCCTTTTAGCCTTGTGTGGTTGATCAGTCTATGGTGTGCATACCTCAATTGTCTCCTCTAGATACCTGTGTCCTGCTTGGTTGAAAATTGAGTCACAAGGGTGAGTTTAGTTCCAGACGTGAAGCGAGGTCAATGGTCATAGTCTCAGGTTTCTCCAGTCTTTTTCTGACCAGTAAACCTGGTCTTTTTTTATAATTTTGAGTTGTATTCACATTTTCTCCCACTTTATCCAGGGCCTTTTAATGTGATCCTTTTGAGAGCAGTAGGTAGTGAAAGCTGGGCACCATCTTGTTCTGGTCTCAGAATCATGGAAACTGATGTGCATATATCCCATTAGTCCTTTGGACTAATTGATTCCAAGCATTTTCAGTTTTCATCACTTCTCTTTCCTCCGCACAGGGGGACACCAAGAGTTACACCTTAGATAGCAACACATGAACTTTTAAGACCCCAATCACTACTCACAAAGTAGGATGTAGAACATTATCTTTATGACCTAGTCTGTCATCTTGTCAAAAGTCCTCTCTTACTAGGTTCCTGACCAGAAAGCTAATATCTCAGTTGAGAGACAAGAACTACAGCAAAAGCCCAGGACCAGTTCATCTCAAACCTAAGGATTGTGCTGACTCAGCCCAATACCTATTTGTCTGTTATTAACTTATTAGTGACAGCCAAATTTCTCACTTGAACTAGTATTATGAGCCTAGTATAGGACAGGACATAGCCAGACACAAAAATGCCAGAGGCTGCACTACCCATATGGGTAGATCCTGCGGATGTTGTTGTTAGTTACTATCTAGTCAATTGCAGTTCTGTGTGTGCAGAGTAGAATTGCTATGTAGGGTTTTCAAGGCTGTGGCTTTTCCAAAGCAGATCAGCAGATCTGTTTTCTGAGGTGCCTCTGTGGGGATTAGAAACATCAACCTTTAGGTTAATAGTCTAGCATTTACCTGTTTGAACAACCCAGACACTCCCTGAGGATGTCCTACATCTCCCTATATGTACATTCTGAGGATGTCTTTCCTTAAAGTCATCATCTTTCCTTAAAGTGATCATCTTGTTCTAAATTCCAATAAGTGCATGTCAGTTAGAAGTATGTATTTTTTAAAAAGTATAGATTGTCTTATCTAGTATAATTTAAAATGTGAATATTCTAAATATACAATTAGATCTATGAAAGTGTATTAAGGCAAATGGGTTAAATCTTATACCAATGAAATTTATTATATTGGAGGGTTTTTGACTAAAGTGTTTTTTTGTTTTTGTTTTTTGTTTTAAATCTAGCAATAACTAATTTGTCTTTTTGTTGTTGCTACGTGCCAGCAAGTCAGTGCAGACTCACAGCGCCTTTGTGTAGGGTTTCTGAGGAGCAGCTGGTGACTGTTAAACAGCTGACCTTGCAGTTCAAATCAACCTTGTGGTCCAGTGCTTATTCTTGTCTTAGCAAGTATTAGAATAAAATCTGATGTTTCCTTACTTTTGGTCATGATATTTGACTTCCAAATGTTTTTATTTTCTGAGACTGTATTGCAGGGTGAGTTAGGGTGAAGACCCTCAATTGGTTAAGAGGACTCATTTTAAAGCCTAGCCACATAGCCACCCAACGTATGAATATTATGTTCTTAAGTAATCCACTTAATGACTCTGTTTGACTTTTCTACCAGCAAAACAGGGATAATAGTTAACCTACATTAAAAGTTTGTAATAAGAATCCTGTGAGATTACATATTTACAACACTTACCACACTGCTGACATATTATAAGCCCTTGCTAGTTGTCAGGCATATTTTAATTATCAGTTTTGTCATAAATAGTTATTTGTAAAGCATAAGCAACATTCATTATTCTAAAAAGTTTCAGCTGTTGATACTACCAAATGATTAAAATAGGCATGGAATTCAATCTAAAATTGAAATTTTACTATCATGTGACTCCTGGTGTGGCGCTATAGGATCAGCACTGGATGGTAAACCACAAGGTTGGTGGTTCAAACTCACTTGCTGCTTCTTGGAAGCCCTATGCAGTGTCTCTGACAACAACTATCATCACAGAAAAGGAAAAAGGCAAAAAAGGAGGTACTATTTTGTTTTGACAGAAGACAATGCAATAATTTGCATAAATATTTAACAATTGACATCCATTACTCAGACATTTCAAATGTTGCTGCGCCTTTCTAACAGTTCCAGTAGTTCACATTGAATAGCACTTACTCTTTCAAGACACTTTGCTAATTGTTGTCTTTAATCCTCATTGCTATTTTATTATAAAACTTATTTACAAATCTCATTCCATACAGTTGCTCTCTACCAAATCAACATTTCTATAAACATTGAATACTGAAAACTTCTACACCAAATACACTCAAGGTTTTATTTATTTTTTGTACACCTACTTCACTCCTAGAATTTTACTTTTTTGATGAGATCAGCCTAGATTTATAGATTTACTCCTTTAATAAAAAGATTATTATGAAGTATTTCAAACACAAGATATGAAAATATGAATATTGATATGCCCACACCCCATTTTTTTTTTCAAACTTACTATTATCCACACTTTAGTTATTTATGTATAAATAAAGTACTTTTAACATGCCTGAGGTTCTTTGTGTAACTTTTCACCTTTTTCCTTCCCTGGGTTTTCCAAATGCAGCTGTTTTTTGTTTTTTAAGCTATAGTTTTGATATCATTTTATTCAAATATGATTACAAATGTTAATATTTATTTACACAAATATCAACACCAAAGTTATTTAATATAAATTCTATTTCTTGTGAATATTATACATTGAAATGTATCGATGTTGACTAATATAGATCTTTATCATTCATTTGAATTGTTCTGTATATTTTTTGTTTGAACAAATTATAATTTGCTCATTCTTATATTTATGTTTCTAAATTGTCACTGTTTATCAGATGCTGTTGGTTTGCTCTTCTTTGCTTTAGCACCTCTCTATCATTGGCATTCATCTCAGTACTCAGCTGAAGGCTGCTTTCTGTGGACACCAGCTGGCGGGTTTTGACCTGACCTTGCGAGTACTCTGAGCCTAAATATAAAGCAAGTCAAAATGCCCAAGAGTCAGTGCTTAAAGTGCCCTATTTCAGTGACATAGAGTTAGCAGAAAAATAGACCGACTCTCTTCATCCTTGTGAAGTGGTATGTTCCCTACCAGGATTCACCTCAATTGCCTACAGTGGTTGATAATTTGTTGATAATGCATCCTTTGGCTTTCTGGTCTGTCCATTTTCATTTAAACACTTCTCCATTTGTTTCTTTGGGATTGCCTCCCACATAAACTTGTTGTTGTTGTTAGGTGCCATCAAGGTGGTATCAACACATAGTGACCCTGTGCACAACAGAAGGAAACACTGCCCAATCCTGGGCCAACCTCACTATTGTTGCCACACTCGAGCCCATTGATGCTGCTACTTTGCCAATCCATCTCTCTGAGGGTCTTCCTCTTTTTTGCTGAGCTTCTACCTTACCAAACATGATATCCTTCTCAAATTCTTGTTTCAGGGATTAGTCTTTGAAACCCAAATCAAGACTACTATTGAAAACATTCCTGCCACGAATGTACTATAGTTACACATTTCTCCTTATGTACATGTAGGTGAATTATTCTAGGGCAGGCTCATTAAAATAGGCCCAGAGAGTCCAAATTTTAGTCCGTTCTGTCTTTGTATATACTTTGAGTTATGAATGAATGTTTAAAAAGCATTTTAGATAGTTGAAGAAAATCATAAGACAATCTCAAGGTAAATAAAATTGTATGAAACATATCTCAGTGAATAAAGTTGTGTTGGGCCACACCTGTGCTTTTTTGTTTACTTAATTATGTATGGCTACTGTTGTACAGGAGTCCTGGTGTGGCCCTGTGGGTTAATGTGCCAGCCTTCAAAGCCATTTGAACTGTAAGGTTGGCGGTTCAAGCTCACTAGCTGCTCCTTGGAAACCCTATACAAGGTTGCTATGGGTCGGAACTGACTCAACAGCACTTCACAACAACAACAACTGTTGTGTTACAATGACAGAGTTGAGTAGTTGCTGCAGATACTGTATGGTTGGCTAATAAAGCCCAACATTTTTACTATCAGGTTCTTCACAGAAAAAGTCCCTTCTCTAGAATATATATCTTTAAAAATGTATATAATATACTATAGTTATTAATATATATTTATTAATATGTGATATATGTGTTAATATAGAAATTTAACATGTAGATAAATACATGATTGATTTAGTCCAATAATTCTCCAAAGTGGTTATTGCTATTTATACTCCTACTTACAAGGAACTTTGTTGTCGTTGTTGTTACGTGCCTTCAAGTCAGTCTGACTCATAGTGGCCCTGTATAGGGTTTCTGAGGGGAGTCTGAAACAACAACCTTGCAGTTCAAACTGAACTTATGGTTGAGTGCTTATTTTACAGCACCACACAAGGAGTTTTAGAGTGTTTCTACTTTTCCATATTCTAAACAACGTGTTTTTACCACCTTTGTAATATTTATTAGTTTCTCTTTTCAGGAGGTCTAGTAGTATAGTTGTTACAAGTCAGGCTACTAATCCCAAGGGTAGCAGTTTGAACCGAGCAGCTGTTCCATGGGAGAAAGATTAGGCTTTCTGCTCCTGTAAAGATTTATAGCCTGGAAAACTTTATACAGGGTCACTATGAGTCAGAACCAGGGCACATAAATACCACCACCACTAGTCTGTCTTTTATCGAAGAAATATTCATGTCTCAAGCTCTTCTACCAGCCATAGTCTCTAGAATTGTTTTCATTTAAGAACCTTTGTTTTACGGATACCTTCAACTTGTGACAAATGACACTTATCTCATTCTATTTATATCATTTATATATTATCTTTTTCCAGTGACTTGTCCCTCCTGACAATATGTCTGAAGTATGAGAGACAAAGTTTGGCCATACTGGCTTCCAAGGAGCACTCTGGCTGTACTTCTTCCAGCACAGATTGTTTGTTCTTTTGGCAGTCCATGGTACTTTTAATATTCTCCTCCAATACCACAACTCAAATGCATTGATTCTGCTATGGTCTTCCTTATTTACTGTCCAACTTTTGCATGCATGTAAGGTTAATGAAAATACCATGGCTTGGGTCAGGTGCACCTTCAAACTGACATCTTTACTTTTCAACACTTTAAAAAGGTCTTGTGCAGCAGATTTGCCTAATGTAATATGTTGTTTGATTTCTTGACTGTTGCTTCCTTGAGTGTTGATGGTTGATCCCAGCAAAATGAAGTCTTTGATAACTTTAATCTTTCATCTATTTATGAATATTGTTTATTGGTCCAGTGGTGAGGAATTTTGTTTTCTTTACATTGAGATATAATCCATACTGAAGGCTGTGGTCTTTGATCTTCATCAGTAAATATTTTAAGTCTTCTTCACTTTCAACAATCAAGGTTGTGTCATTTGCATATCACAGGTTGTTAGTGAGTCTTTCTCCAATCCTGATGCCACATTTTCTTCATATAATCCAGATTTTCAGATTATTTGCTCAGCATGCAAATTGAATAAGTATGGTCAAAGAATTATAACCCTGTCACACACTTTTCCTAAGTTTAAATCATTCGGTGTTCTCTTGCTCTGTTAGAAAAATTGCTGTGTTTGAACAACTGCCTCTTGGTCTATGTACCGGTTCCTCAGGAGCACAATTAAGTGTTCAGGAATATTCATACTTCACAGTGTTGTCCTTAGCTTATTATGATCCACACAATCAAAAGCCTTTGCACAGTAAATAAAGCACAGGTAAACATCTTTCTGGTATTCTCTTCTTTCAGCCAAGATCCATCGGACATCAGCAATGATATCCTTGGTTCCACATCCTCTTCTCAAATGAGTTTGGACCTCTGAAAGTTCTCTGTCAATGTATGTCTGCCATAGTTTTTGTATTACGTTTAGTAAAATTTTACTTGCATGGGATATTAATGATATTGTCTGATGAGTTCCTCATTCTGTTGGGTCACCTTTCTTTGTAAAGGAGAAAAATGTGGGTCTCTTCCAGTCAGTTGGCCTGGAAGTTGTCTTCCACATTTCTTGGTATAGATGAGTGAATGCCTCCAGTGCTCCCTCACTTTCTTGAAAGATTTTAATTTGCATTGCATCAATTCCCAGTGCCTTGTTCTTTGCCAATGCCTTCAATGTACCTTGGATTTCTTCCTTCAGTATCGTTGCTACTCTTGATCATACGCTACTTCTTGAAATGGTTGAACATCGACCATTTCGTTTTGGTACCGTGACTGCGTATTCCTTCAATCTTCTTTTGATGCTTTCTGCATCATTCAATAATTTGCCCAGAGAATCTTTCAATACCAGAAGTCAAGACTTGAATTATTTCTTCAGTTCCCTCAGCTTGAGAAATTATGAGCATGTTCTTCCCTTTTGGTTTTCCAACTCCGGGTCTTTGCACATTTTATTATAATATTTGACTTTGCCTTCTCAAACTGATGTTCAAATTTTTCTGTTCAACTATTAGACCTCTTCACTTCCTACATTTGCTTTAGCATCGCTACGCTGTAGTGTAAGTTTCAGAGTCTCTTCTGACATTCATTTTGATCTTTTCCTTTTATCTTGTCTTCTTAATGACCTTTGCTTTCTTCAAGTATGATGTTCTTGAAGTCATCTTGAGACTCTTCTGGTCTTCAGTTTTTAGTGTCTACTAAATCTGTTCTTCATATGATCTCTTAATTCATGTGGGATATATTCAAGGTCATATTTTGGCTCTCATGGACTTATTTTCATTTTCTTCAGTTTCAGCCTGAATTTGCATATGAGCAATTAATGGTCTTTTCCACAGTCTGCCCCTGGCCTTTTTTTGGCTGATGATATGTAGCTTTTCTACTGTCTCATTCCACAGATGTAGTCTATTTGATTTCTGTGTCTTCCATCTGGTGAGGTACATATGATAATTGCTTGTTTTTTAAAAAAGATATTTGCAATAAAAAAAAGTCATTGGTATTGCAAAATTCCATCATGTCATCTCCAGCTTTGTTTCTATTATCAAGGACTTATTTTCTAACTACTGATCCTTCCTCTTTCTTTCCAACTTTTGCATTCCAGTTGCCAGTGATATCAATACATCTTGATTGCATGTTTGATCAATTTCAAACAAGAAATTGATAGAATTCTTCAATTTCTTTAATGGTTGGTGTGTACATTTGGGTGATAGTGGTATTAACTGGCCTTTCTTTTAGATGTATGGATATTATCCCATCATAGACAGCAAAGTGTTGTACTTCATGACTGATCTTGATACGTTCTTTTTGATGATCAATGCAACATCATTCCTCTTCAATTTGTCATCCCTGGCATAATAAACCTGTGATTGTCAGATTCAAAATGGCCAATTCCAGTCCATTTCAGATCACTAATGCCTAGGATATTGATGTTTAGGCATTCCCATTTCATTTTTGATAATGTTCTATTTTCCTAGATTCATACTTCATAATTCCATATTCTGATTATTAATGGATGTTTATAGCTGTTTTTCTTCCTTTTGAGTTGTATCCCACCAGGGATGTATTCCTTTCGCATCACAACCGTCAAATCTACTTTGAGGAGGCAACTCTTCCTCAGTCGCATTTTGAGTGCCTTCCAACCTGAGGGGTTCATCTTCCAGCACTATATCTGACAGTGTTCCACTGATATTCATAAAGTTGTCAGTGACTAAATATTCAGAAATAGTCCACCTCTCCTTCTTCCTGGTCTGTCTTTGTCTGGAAGCTCAGCTGCAACCTGCCCACTGTGGGTGACCCTGCTGGTATTCAAAATACCTATAACATAGCTTCCAGAATCACAGTTACACACAAGCCACCACAGTATGACAGACAAACTGTCAGATGAGTGGTGGTGGCTTGGGTTAGGTGAATCTGATTTTCAAACTAACATTTTTGCTATTTAACATTTTAAAGAGGTTTACATGTATGTATGTTTCTTTGGGCATAAAGTAGTTTTGCTCTGCCACCTGCAAAATAAAATCAAATGTATTGTCCTCCCTTTGGTCTCCTCTTCCCTGGGCAATAAGGGAATTAATTTGAGCAGGCATAGAAGTTGAACTGTATCTGCTTTAGCCAACTAGTCTTCCAGATGGTCAAGACACTAGTCATATACCTTCCAGGAACCAGTGTCTTCCTGTAGCATTTCTTAGTCACCTGCTACCACAGATAACCACCCTGTGGAAACTATTTTCCCCAAGCAAATGCCAGAGCACTGTGAATATTAGACTCTAGCTTCAGACTCCCCTGGAAATATCTTCAGGTGCCATTTTGCTTTAAATAATCAGGTTTTTGAACCACAGAAGAATAATACACAATTTAAATTCCAGTGTCAAGTGGCATATTTGTGTTTTTGAATAAGTGGTCTTGTGTTTGGTTTTGACATAAAAAGACCTGTCTTGCTGTGAGACATGAATCACAGACAAACTTGTAGCATCACACAGTAAACTCGGCATAGAAACAGATGTGTGTCATTATTATTTAAACTCTATATTTTCAAAGCTTCTTTTGTAGCCAACACCATTATCATGTAATAGTCTAAGATCATTTTTCACCACAGTGAGGATTTTTTAAAGTACTTTTCTTTTTGCCACTTCAGCAAAGTAGGTTCTTTTCCCCACTGCTCCCCATCTGTTGTTGGTTTTTTTTTTTTTTTTTTTTTTTAATTTCTGAAATCATCCAACAAGCTGTATTTGAGTCGACTGACTTCAGGGGGCCCTGTTTGTGATTCTTATTTTAAATGCCCTCACAGTATAGTTCTGGTGAGGACATGGCCCTTGACAGATGTTGGCAGTTGACATATATACAAGGCCATGCTTCCCCTATTATAACTGGACCACACTTTCTTTAGCAGCATTATTTGTTGTCCCTCCACAGTCCTGTGAGCATGTGTGTCCTGCTAAAGGCCACACAGTCAGACCACATGGGATTGTCTTTTTCTAACCCTCAGCATTACTTGCTGTGATCTAAACTTACCTCTAACTTTTGGACCATAAGAGTGAAGTAACAAATGCTTGGCTTTAAACCAGGGGAGGTGATTAAGCAAATGGACTGTATAATATGGCTGTGATTACTTGTTTAGTCACTGACTTAATCAGGGTGAGCAATTATTGCAGAAAATGTTAATATGCAATCTTGGATTTTTTAAATTAATGAAGACTCTTGTTTTGATCTGTAAAGAGATCTGCTGGGTGTAATTCCTGTTTAATGTCACATTGTTGCTGGGTTAGTAGTGAATTGGCAAGAAAATGGATTAGGGAGAACATGCCAGTCAATATCAAAGTAGCCCAGGAAGACAGGGTGCCAGTAGAACATCTGGGATAGAGATACAGCTGCTTTGGGCAAAGCGCTTATCTTCATAGATTAGGCAATAAAATTCAGTGAGTCAGAACTGATAGTATGATGTATTTCATAATAATTTTCTAGCACAGTGGTAGGGTAGTGATGCCAGGGCTGCTATTTGCAGAAAGGACATTTGTGTTTCATTTTTATTTTGCTTGATTGCTTTATACAGCGCTGTGAGAAAACTTGCACAGAATTTGCAATACAAAAAGACATTCTGACACCTTTAAAAATGAACTATAGGAATGATATTGAAAATTGAGCGTGCAATGTAAAACCCATGTTATGAATTAATTTTGTTTGGCAGAATAAGTAAAGTAACAAACATTGGTGTAAAAGGGAGTTTTTAACTATTTTGACTACTAATTCAAAGGTTGGGGTTGAGTTTACTCAGAGTTGCCTATGAAGAAAAGCTTGGAAATTTGCTTCTAAAATATCAGCCAATGAAAGTCCTATAGAACACAGTTCTACTCTGATATACACGAGTTTTTATTGACTCAATGGCAACTGGTTTGATTTATCGGTTTGTGGTCTGGGAGAGATGGGTGTTCCCTGACCTCAGACCCCCACATCAAGGATCCTCTATGGACTCTTAGTGCCATAGGCTGGATTCAGGATGAGGAGGTGGTACTTACTTCTGGGACTCTTCTTCAATGATTCAAGGTGGGAAAAAAGTGTGTCGGAGTCATATCTGTCACAGAAAGAATTAAAGGTCCAGAGTTTTTCTGCAGTTGGTCACAGATCTTGTGTGGCCCAAGCTGGAGAACCTCCAGAACACTTTAGATTTCTGCCCACTTTCTAAACCTAGTCCAGGGAGCCTTTGCTATCCTGCCACATCATTTCCCTTTTACTCTAGATAGCTGAGTTGATGATACAAGTAATGTTAACTAAAATGAAAATGTCTCTTTTTCTGGGTGCAGTAATCACCAGGAACATTATGTGGAAAAACACTGTTTTAATTTGTGATTTATACAGCACCCAGTCAGCTCTCAGTCTTTCTCTATTGAATCATAGTAATGATGATGCATGGTTCTTTCATATCCCTCAGGCTGCTTTCACTTTTGATTACATGGAGAAGAAACAGATTTCCTAAAGCCACAATGAATCAAAACGTCTTTCACATGGAGTTTGGCCCTCTTAAAAAATTCCATTTGTAACTTGCTTTACAAATTTTTTATAAATTGTGGCCCTATAGAATTATTGACATTGAATTTGGTCTCTGAAGGAACATCAGTTATTATCTAGGAACATGCCTTCATTTTACAGATAAGGAACTAGTTTAAACCGGTTGCTGTGGAGCTGGCTTTAATTCATAGGTACCCTCTGTGTGTCAGAGTAGAACTGTGCTCCATAGGGGGTTTCCATGACTGATGTTATGGAAATAGGTCATCAGATCTTTCTTCTAAGGTGCCTCTGGATGGAATGGAAGTGCCAGTCTTTTTGTTATCAGGTGAAATACATAGACAATCTGCAACCCGATAAGCTAGAAGACAACTGGAGCCGTAAGAGTTAAGAGACTTTACAAAATCACATACTTATCTAGGCAGAATTGAGCTTAGAACGTAAGATTTTTATGAATTCAAGATCAAAGTTCTCTCCCAATTTTTCGAGATCAAGTTGAAAAAGGAAAGAAGAAAGAGGGAAAGTTAAAGGAGTGAAATAAGCCACTTTGCTTTGAAAAGTTGCTGTTGTTAGGTGTCACTGAGACTGTTCAGACTCATAGAGACCCAAGGCATAGCAGAATGAAACACTGTCTGGTCTCACAATAGCTTCACAATTGTTATGCTGGAGTTTATTGCTGCTGCCACAATGTCAGTCAGTTTCCTTGAGGGGTTTCCTCTTTTTTACTGAACCTTCACTTTACCAAGCATGATGTCCTTCTCCAGGGACTAGTCCCTCCTGACAAGTCTGAAGTATGAGAAAGTCTCATCATTCTGGCTTCTAAGGAGAATTCTAGCTGTACTTCTTCCAAGACAGATTTATTTATGTGGCAGACCATGGTACTTTTAACTTTCTTCTCCAACAGAATAATTCAAACGCATTGATTCTTCTTTTGTCTTCCTTTGCCCAACTTTCATATGCATATGAGGCAATTTAAAACAGCAGGACTTGGGTCAGACACACCTGAGTTCTCAAACCAATGCCTTTGCTTCTTAACTCTTTAAAGAGGTCTTTTGGAGGTGATTTGCCTAATGAAATACGTTACTTAACTTCTTGGCTGCTGTTTCTATCAGTGTTGATTATGGATCCAAGCAAAATGAAGTCTTTGACAGCTTCAAACTTTTCTCCATTTATCTTGATGTTATTTATTAGCTTAGTGGTGAGGAATTTTGTTTTTTATATATTGAGGTGCAGTCCATACTAAAGATTGTTCATCAGTAAGAATTTTAAATCCTCTTCATTTTCAGCAAGCAAGGTTATGTCATCTGCATATTTCAGGTTGTTAATGAGTCTTCCTCCAATCTTGACGCCATATTCTTCTTTGTATAATCCAGCTTCTCAGTGCATACAGTTTGAATAAATGTGGTGAAAAGACACAACCCTGACACATGCTTTTCCTAGTTTTCAAGCATTCACTATTCCCTTGCTCTGTTCTAACAACTGCTTCTTGGTCTATGTATAGGTTCTTCATGAGCACAATTAGCATAAGAATCCCCATTCTTAAATATTATCCATAGTTTCTCATGTAAACATCTTTTTGGTATTCTCTGTATTCAGCCAAGATCCATCTGACATCAGCAATGAATGATATCCCTCATTCCACACCCTCTTCTGAATCCTGCTTGGATTTCTGGCCACTCTATGTTGATGCACTGATGCAATCCTTTTTAAATTATCTTCAGCAAAATTTTACTTGCATGAGATATTAATGGTATTGTTTGATGATTTCCATATTCTGTTGGATCGCTCCAATTGGTTGGCCAGGTAGCTCTTTTCTAATTTTCTTAGCTTAGATGAGTGATCTCCTTCAGTGCTGAACCAGTTTGTTGAAAGATTTCAGTTTGTATTCCATCAATTCCTTCAGCTTTGTGTTTTGTTTTGTTTTTTTTGGACAATGCCTTCAGTGCAGCTTGGACTTCTTCCTTTAGTACCATCAGTTCTTGATTATATGCTATCTATTGAAATGCTTGAACATCAACTATATATGTTTTTTGTAGTGATGCTGTGTATTTCTTGCACCTACTTTTGATGCTTTCTACGTCATTCATTTTGCTGATGGAGTCCTTCAATATTGCAAGTCAAGGCTTGAATTGTTTTCTTCAGTTCTTTCAGCTTGAGAAATGCTGAGCATGGCTTTCCCTTTTTGTTTTCTGTCTCTAGGACTTTGAAAAGAGTATTAAAATAAAATTTAAATGATACTTTTTAAACTGTTGTTTAATAATAACCTACCCATCATTTGCTTCACTTACCACCTTTGTTGTTTTGATTAACCTGTTTTGGAAAACTATCGTTATATAAGAAGTAGGAAAAATAAGGCACATTTTTAAATGTTTCTCTTTTCATTTATTTCATGTGTCAAATGGGTAACATGGAAAAAAAAGGTCATGAAAAAACTTCACACAAAAATTTTACATGGAAAAGATTACTAACCTAGACCAAAGTGGCCTTTATGGGCATAGATCAATGCGTCATTATAATTTCCTTTCTATGTATTTTGTACTTTTGGGTTATGACAGTGTGGTTCTTTTTGTGTGCAATTTTGGTGTGGGCTTTTTCATATGCATTTCTTTTTTTTTAACCCATAGAACCATCTCTGGGAACTCAAGTCTCCAATCTTTTCATTAGCAACCAGGTATCTGAACAATTTATATCATCCAGAGACTCGTTCAGAAGCATTTTGCTGTTGTTGCTAAGTGCCTTTGTGTCAGTTTTGACTCATAGCGGCCCTGCATAGGGTTTCTGAGGAGCAGCAGGAGAGTTCGAACTGCCAACCTTGTAGTCCAAACTACCTTGCGGCCTAGTGTTTATCTACAAAACACCCTGAGTCTCCATTTCAGAGGCATAGAAATTAGAATTCTGACACAGATTTTGGGCAACACAGTTTACTCCGTTAGTAGATAGTATGTAAAGGTCTGTATAGTAATCTGTGAACAAAATTATACTGGCAATTAAGACAAAAATGCATTTATTCCTATAGATAATGAAACTATCTCGAATATTACAAAATGATCACTTACTTTCTGGGTTTTCCAAGACAAAATGAACATGTGATTTTGGAAAATGCAGTCAAGAAAATTCCTAGTACAGATCAATATGAGCCAAATGGTAGCAAATGGGATGAATCCTCAGAAAAGATTAAACGGGAAAGGACAATAATAAATAGGTTGTTGGTTCTGAAAAACTCTATTATATGATCATCAGCATTATTCTTGTCACTGAGTACATGAAGTGAAAGAACTGAACAGAAGAGTTTAAAAGGCCTCAAGAAAAGATAAAGAAATGTGTTAAAATGAAATGTGCAAGGATTCGGAGTTAGAAAACCAAAAGAGAAGTACATGCTCAACATTTCTCAAGCTGAAATAACTGAAGAAAGAATCAAAGCTTTGAATTGCAATATTAATGCATTCTTTAGGGAAACTATTGAATGGTGCAGGAAGCATGAAACGATAGCTAGAATGTAGTCATGGTACTAAAAAAGAATAGATTGTTATTCTACCATTTCAGGAGATAGCATATGATCAAGAGCTAATGGGGGGACTTCCGGTTTGCCAGGGCTGCCAGACGGTGCGAGTAAGTGGGGGCTCCGGGATCAGGGGGGGGAAGCTCACAAGTTGACCCTCACAGGTGGGAATTCACAGTCTCACGGCATGCGTAAATCTTAGTGCGCCAGAGCCTTAGACTCGCTTCTTTGAGAAATCACTGTGCAAGGAATTACAGGCTTTTT
>NW_006408535.1:8069292-8132393 GCF_000296735.1 Chrysochloris asiatica | reverse complement strand
AAAAAAAAGAGCTAATGGCATTGAAGAAACAAGTACAAGCTGCAGTGAAGGCATTGGGAAAAAGCAAGGCTCTAAGAATTGAGAGAATAACAATTTATATTTTTTCAGTGAACAGATACAACTCTGAAAGAGCTTACTCCTCTTTCCAAAAAACTTAGAAGACAGCTACCTGGCTGACCAACTGAAAGATAATTATATTTGTGCCTATCCTAAAGAAAGGTGATCCAACAGAATGCACAAATTATCAAACAATGACATTGTCACATGCAAGTAAAGATTTTCTGAATACAATTCAAAATGGTTACATTGACACATCAATGAGGAACTGTTAGAAATCAAAGCTAGATTCAGAAGAGAATGTGGAACAAAGGATATCATTGCTGATATAGAATGGATTTTGGCTAAAGATGACAATACTAAAAATATGTTATCCTATGATTTATTGAAGGAACTCTGGTAGCGTAGTGGTTACGAATCAGGCTGCGAACCACAAGATCAGCAGTTCGAAACTACCAGCTGTCCCACATGTGGGAGAAAGATGAGGCTTTCTGCTCCCATAAAAAATTTATAGCCTTGGAAACCCTGTACAGGGTCGCTATGAGTCAGAACTGACTCCACCGCATATAACCACCAACCACCATGATTTATTGACTATGCAAAGGCATTTGGCTGTGTGAGTCACAAATTATGGATAACATTTCTAAGAATGGAAAATCCAGAACACTTAATTGTGCTCATGCAGAACCTTACACAAACCAAATGACATTTGTTCAAACAGAATAAGGAAATACTGCACGGTTTAAAACTGGTGAGGGTAGTGTGTTTCAAGGTGGTATCCTTACACCATACTTGTTAAATCTGTTTGCTGAGCAAATACTTTTGAGAAACTGGCCTATATGCGGAAGAATGCAGCGTCAGAAGTGGAGGAAAACTCTAATAGTCTGTGACATGTAGACAACTGATGAAGATTATACCTCAGAATAAGACAAAAATTCACAACTGGACCAATAACCAACATCATGATAAATGGTGAAAATATTGAAGTTGTCAGATTTTATTTTACTTGGATTCACAATCAACATTTCATGGAATTGGCAGTCAATACATCAAATAGCATATTGCAATGAGCAAATCTGTAGCAAAAAATCTCTTTAAAGTGTTAAAGAGCAAAGGTATCTCTTTGAGAACTAAGGTGAACCTGCCCCAAACCAGGTATTTTTAGTTGCTTTACATGTATTCCAAAAATGGACAAAAATGAGGAAGACCAAGGGAAAAAAATGATGCCTTTGAATTATGGTATTGGTGAAGAGTATTGAATATTTAATTGTCTGTCTGAAGAAAGAACAAACGCCTATTGAAGTACAGCCAGAGTACTCTTAGAAGCAAGGATGGCAAGACTTCATCTCACACACTTTGGTCAATTTATCAGGAGGAACCAATCCCTGGAGAAGAACAACATAATTAGTAGAGGGCCAGCAAAAAGGAGACTTTCAATGAGGTGGATTGACACATTGGCTGAACAATAGGCTCAAACATAGCATTGATGGTGAAGATGCTCAAGATCAGGTAATGTTTCATTCTAATGTGTGTAAGATTGCTATCAGTTGGAACTGACTCAACAGCAAAAGTGAAAGAGCCATCATCCATCTGTCAGTTTGCCTTACTGTGGTGACTTGTGCTTTGAAACTGTGTCACTAACATTTCAAATACCAGCAGGATTACCTATCATGGGCAGGTGTTAGTACAGCTTCCAGACTAAGACAGACTAGGAAGAAAGGCCTAGTGTTCTACTATCAGAAACTAACCAGTGGAAACCTTATGGATTGTAGCAGGCTGTTGTATGATATATTGCTGGAAGTTGAGTTCCCTAAATTAGAAGGCATTCAACTGCACGGTGTCTGCCACAATGGACTCAAACGTACCAATGATCGTAAAAATGGACCAAGCTGTGTGTGGTGGATATAGACTTGCTATGGGTTGTAGCTGACTAGATGGCAACTAACAACAACAACAAAGGAAGGACATTAAAGGAACAGGATAAACATGAAAAGAGTCAACTGATTGCCTGGAGAGTATCATAAAATTGTTGACATTGAGGTTTTTAAAAGAGAATGGGGTGAAAAAAGAGTTAATCAGAAAATAAAATGCATGAAATTAAGAATATTGAAGGAATTATAATTATTGGTAATGGTGAGGTCCATTTTGAGGACCATGCAAGTGGGATTTCTGTTAAAAATGGAGATTGCAGTAATACACAACCAAGAAAGACATAGGGAGTCTTGGTGTGGCACTGTAGGATAAGCACTGGACTGCTAGCTGTAAGGTCAGTGGTTCAAACTCACCAGCTGCTCCTCAGAAAGCAAATACAGGGTTATTATGATTCAAAACCAACTCAATGACATATAACAACAACAACAAAAATATATCTGCAAGGATGCAGTTTTAGCCAGCACTGCAGAAAAGAGGCACTTTACATCCATTGTTGACAACATGACTCCTAATTATTCCTGCAGGTACTGCCTTCTGACCTTGACTTCCTACCTGAATTCTACTCTCTGCCTCAGGTTCAAGGACCATAATGGACATTTTATAGGTTTGGCTTAATGGCAACTATTTTCCAGTAAGTGATGATTTAGAGAATGTAATATAAGATCAGAATTCTCAATCATTAGTGTGACTGAAGAATTATGGTTAACTAAAAACATGTTCAAAGAGAGTGGAAAGTAGAAATGGGAACAGCTTTTAGAAGCTTTGAATGGACAATTGCAGCCCTAATTAGATCCATAGAGTGTCACCTCAGCAAACCTGTGGTCAGCAATTCAAACATCATATCACCTGGGGCACGCATGTCATTTTGACTAAGTGGTGCAGAATGACTCCTCTTCAACTGCAGATCACTGTGGCTTTTTTTCTGAGAAATTGATGGGTTGCCAATGTTGGCCTTATGGACAGCTCCATTCAGTGTTGCTGACATTCTCCACCTTCAGACTTTCCCAGGATTTATGTTTATTTTTTCTATGATGAATAGCAGCTTAATAAAGCAGGAATAATGACACGTAGCAACAACAACAATAAATGACTCTAAAGGAAGTCTGTGATAGACTGAGAAGAAAGAAAGATGAATCTACTTGGGAACTTAACTAAAAGTTAATTGAGTTAGTACGTTTTCCAAAGATCATGAATAGGTACCTCTAAGAAATAATTCTTTAGCTACCAAGGTAGTATAAGCTGAATAAAAGGACAGATGGTCCTTTTTCAAGTAACACATAGGTTTTCCAGTTGTTGTCGAGTCAATTTTGACTCATGGTGACCTTGTGTATTAAAGTAGTACTATGCTTTCTAGGGTTTTCAAGGATTGATCTGTGAAAGTAGATTACTGGGCCTTTCTTATGAGGAACCACCGGATAGACTCAACACCCAGTCTTTCCATTAGTCAAGTATATTAATCATTTGTATCACAGTCTAAGTTCTACCCATCCATAAAGAGATGAGTCAAACTTAACTTCTTCAATGAATCTTGCTATGACTGTTTCATTTCAATAATTTCTCTTTTCTTTGAGTGCCAACAATAAGCAAAATCTGCCACACACAGTTAAGTACTTTGGGATTTATCCCATATTGATAGTTTCTCTAATTGCTTTATTATTTAGCTGCTCCCTAATTGTATTAATTTTATCTCTCCAGTGTGAGGCCGGTCTCCCTAAATGTACAGTAACATCTAACTGTAGCTGGCATATATAATTCAAAACAAATAAATCTACTGACTGAGAATTTAATGGAAATTTAATATGTAATTTAAGTAGTAGGTACCTCACCAATTATGAGTTATTTCAAGAAAAGATCTATGACCTAATTGTTTCACAGGAAATCTCTCACTGTTTCCACATACATTGTTGATTTTTAACACTTGAAATATGACACTTCATTACAAGAACTCAGTCCCTGATCTTCAGAAAGCTCTGATCTGGAAAGAAAGAGAAACAAATAGATAAAGAGGAAATTTTAAAGTGTGTGGTACGGTACTAACACCAAGTATTATAGGAACACAGGAGACACCTAGACTTGCCTGGAGGTTGGGGAAGCTTTCTGGAAGAATTGATATTTGAGATAGTTGAAACCTGAAGGTTGAGTTGTTGTTAAGTGCTGTGGAGTCAGTTCCTACTCATAGCAACCCTGTATAGAATATCTGAGTAGTGACTGGTGAGTTTGAACCACCTATTTTATGGTTCAAACTGACCTTGCAGTTTATCCTACAGTGCCACACCCGGATTCCTGAAGTTTGAGTAGGAGTTAGAAAGATTGAGAAGATCATAGCAGCATAGAGAAGGGTATGTGAAAAAAATCTAATGTTTGTGTAGAACTTTTTTCTTCCTTTTCATACTTTGGAAGGTAGTGTAGTGGTTACGAGTTGGGTTTTTAATCTCCAGGTCAACAGTTCTAAACTACCAGCAGTTCCACAGGAGAAAGATGAAACCCTATACAGGGTCGCTGTGAGTTGGAACTGACTCTATGGTCCACCACCATCACGATGGATGGCTGACCAAGTTCTGGTGTGGTTCTGTGGGTTAATGCACTGTACTGTAAAGTTGGTTTGAACAGCAAAATCAGAGGTTCAAGCTCACCAGCTGCTCTTCTGAAGCCTATACAGGGTTGCTATGGGTCGGCAATCGACTCTAAGGCACTTAAAAACAATCTATATGGCTGAAGTTGAGAACTGTAAGGACAGAGAAACAGTTGTTGTTGTTAGGTGCCATCAAGTCGGTACTGACCCATATAGGGCCTTGCATATTGTGCTAATGTTGTTGAATTTTATTATGGAGATCTGAAAATTAACTTGCCATTTCATAACCAGAGGCTAGCTTGACGGAACCGACTTTGGCACTTAACAACAACAAAGTAGACATCCATTGCTTATCTTACGGAGCCCTTTGATTTTTGATACTGAACCTATAACATGGTAAAACCTGCCAGATAGTATTCAACAGGAAGAAGTCGAGTATTAGTCCATTTCTCTGAGCATTGTAGTTGACTGGGGATCTGTTGGTCCGCATGAACTGCTGCTCCAATGCAATAAGAATTCAAATGTGGTATTTTGCTGCATAGACTCCACTGATGGGCAGTTCTGTGGAGTAAGATCAGAGTTCAACAATGGAATGTTTTAGAAAGGAAAACACTTTCTTGTGTATAGAAACATGCCCTTTAACAAATCTGTTAAATTCGTTTTAACTGGGACCCATTTATTCTTGAATGTAATAAAGCCTCTGAAATGACTGCACTTGGCAATAGGGGCCCTTTTGTCAGTTACAGCAGTAGAGAATTCACAGAGCAAGTGAATTACTTCAGGTTTCAATAAAAATGTTAATGTCTACCTTAGGTGTGAGCAAAGGACACTGCGTTTCAATAATGAGATGATCAAATCCAGAGGGGCTGATAGCATGAAGTTTACTGTCACTCAGAGACAGAAAGAAGGAGAGAGAGTAAGGGAAGGACAGAAAGAGGGAGAGAGAGAGCAAGAACATGAGCACAGAGACAAAGACTTGAAGATAAGCAGTTCTTAAAGGAACTCAAACTCTGCAAAATGGGATTAAGAAGACATCAAGTGTAGCTACTTTCATTCAACATTAATAGGTATTGCAATTATAATGGTTATATATACCCTATTAATAAGCATTAGGCTACTGACCACAAAGTTGTTGTTGTGATTGTGAAGTGTTGTCGAGTCGATTACGACCCATAGCAACCCTGTGTAGGGTTTCCAAGGAGCAGCTGGTGAGTTTGAACCACCGATCTTGTGGTTCAATTGACTTTGCAGTCTGACGCATTAGCCCACAGTGCTACACACCAGAACTCCAACCACAAAGTTAGTGGTTCCAAAATCACAAGCACTCTGTGGGAGAAAGATGAGGCCATCTGCTTCCATCAAGATTTACAGTCTTTGAAACCCTGTATAGGGTTGTTGTGAGTATAATTGGCTTGATGGCAGTAAATTCAGTTTTTGTTTGGATTAATAACAGAGGACATGTTTGCAGAAGATTCTGAGTTTCTTTTTTTCTATCAAATGTTATTCATAATTTACAAAACACAACACAAACACACACAAACCTGTTGTCATCAAGCTAATATTATTAGAGACCCTGTGGTGGTTATGTGCCGTGGAGTTGGTTCCGACTCATAGTGACCCTGAACAGGGTTTCTGAGGTTGTAAATCTTGTAAAGCCTCATCTTTCTCCCTCGGAACAGCTGGTAGTTTCGAACTGCTGACCTTGGGGTTTTCAGCCCGATTTGTAACCACTACGCTACCAGAGTTCCTGTTAGAGACCTTGTAGGACAGAATAAAACTGGCCCTAGGGTCTCCAAGGCTGTAATCTTTATGGAAGCAGACTGCCACATCTATGTCCAGTGTAGTGGCTGGTGGGTATGAACTACTGACTTTTTGGTTATCAGTTGAGCACTTAACCACTACACCATGTAATTTAATGACCATTTACTATGTACCAGGTTGTTGTTGTTGGTGGTGGTGGTTATGGGCCGTGGAGTCGGTTCCAACTCATAGCGACCCTCTGCACAACAGCATGAAACACTGCCTGGTCCTGGGCCAACCTCACAATTGTTGCCACGCTTGAGCACATTGATGCTGCCACTTTGCCAATCCATCTCCCTGGGAGATTTCCTCTTTTTCTCTCACCCTCCATGTTACCAAATATAATATCCTTCTCCAGCAACTGGTACCTCCTGACAATATGTCCAAAGTATGAGAGACAAGGTTTGGCCATCCTGGCCTCTGAGGAGCCTCTGGCTCCATTTCTTCCAAAACAGATCTTTTGGTTCTTTTGGCAGCCCATAGCACTTTCAATATTCTCCTCCAATACCATAACTCAAAAGCATCAATTGTTCTATGGTCTTCCTTACTCACTGTCCATCTTTTGCATGCATGTGAAATTATTGAAAATACCATGGCTTGGGTCAGGTGCACCTTAGTCCTCAAGCTGACATCTTTGCTCTTAAACACTTTAAAAAAGGTCTTGTGCAGCAGATTTGCCCAATGCAATACATCGTTTGATTTCTTGACTGCTGCTTCCATGAGTGTTGACAGTTGATCCAAGAAGAATGAAGTCCTTGACAACTTCAATCTTTCCTCCATTGATAAGAATGGTGTTTATTGGTCCAGTAGTGAGGATTTTTGTTTTCTTTATATTAAGATGCAATCCATACTGAAGACTGTGTTCTTGGATCTTCTTTAGTAAATATCTTAAGTCCTTTTCAATTTCAGCAAGAAATGTATCATCTTGCATATCACAGGCTGTTAATGAGTCTTCCTCCAGTCCTGATGTCATGCTTATCTTCATATAACCCAGCTTCTCAGATTATTTGCTCACCATACAAGTATGGTGAAAGAATACAACCCTATTGCACACCTTTCCTAATTTTAAACTATTCAGTATTCCCATATTCTATTCGAACAACTGCCTCTTGGTCCATACATCAGATACTCTGTTAAAAATAGTTGTTGTTGTTAGGTGCCATCAAGTAGGTACCAATTTACAGTGACACTATGCATAACAGAAAGAAACACTGCATGGTCTTGAACCTACATTTCAGTCCATTGCTGCTGCTACTGTACCAATCCACCTCACTGGGGTCTTCCTCTTTTTCTTCAACACTGCACTTTATCAAACATGATGTCCTTCTCCTGTGACTGGTTCCTCTTCATCTCCAAAGTATGAGAGATGAAGTCTGGCCTTCCTTGCTTCCAAGGAGCATTCTGGTTGTACTTCTCCCAGAACAGATTGGTTGGTTCTTTTGGCAGTCCATGGTGCTTTTAATATTCTCCTCCAACATCATAACTCAATTGCACTAGTTCTTCTGTAGTCTTTCTTATTCACTGTCCAATTTCCACATGCCAATGAGGCTGTTGAAAAAACCATGGCTTAGGTCAGCCACACCTCAGTCCTCAAACTGCTATCTTTACTCTTGAACACTTAAAGAGGTCTTGTGCAGCAGATGTGCCTAGTACAATATGGCGTTTTATTCTTGAATACTGCTTCTGTGAATGTTGATGATTGATCCTAATGAAATGAAGTCTTTAACAACTTCAGTCTTTTCTCCATTTATACGGATGTTGTTTATATGGTCTAGAGGTGAAGATATTTCTTTTCTTTATGTTGAGGTGGAATGCATTCATGTCATCACAGTCAACTTGGCTTTGAGGATGCAGCTCTTCCCCTGTCATATTTTGAGTGCCTTTCAAGCTGAGGGGTTCATCTTCTGGCACTATATTCTGTTGCTCTTCATCATGTTTCTGGTGCTGACAGTGTTCCATTACTATTAATAAAGTTTTCAGTTACTAAATATTTGGAAGTAGGCCATCTCTCCTCCTTCCTAGTCTGTTTTCATCTGGAAGCTCAGCTGAAACCTGTCTACCATGGCTGACTATGTTGGTATTTAAAATACCCATGGCATCGCTTCCAGAATCAGAGCCATATGCAAGCCACCATAATACAGCTAACTGACAGACAAGTGGTGGCTGTTAAAATACAAGTTACCTGCAAGCATCTCTTTAACTTTGGTGAACTTTAGGTTATTATTGTGTAAACTCAGAGTCAGAGAGGTTAAGTAATAAGTCGAATGTCAAAGGGCTGTTATTGTTAAAGTGCCTTTGAATCATTTCCAACTCATTGCAACACTGTATAGGGTTTCCAAGGAGTGGTTGGTGGTTTTGAACTTCTGACTTTGTGGTTAGCAGTCCAGTGCTTATCCTATAGCCTGATGACAGGACTCCCAGATAATTTTTAAACCCCTTTCCAAGTTTCTAATAAGAATACTCTTGCTTTCAGTTGATCTGGAAAACTTCCCATTAAGGAAGAGCAAAAGTTTTGCTTCCACACTTGGGTTTCTGAGCACGCAAGAATCATACTGTGCCCACACACAAACCTGAGATGTGGAAAGAGGATTCTGTAGTGTAAATTCACTGTAAGTGGCATTTTTAGGCAGTGCACTTTCTTTTACTTTTAACCTAAGACACAGGAATAGACAATCCTAGTGCTTAGAATCTATTTAAGGCTATGTGAAGGTGTTTAGGTACAGCTGCCTTCTTTTGGTGTGGCATTGTAGGATAAACACTGGAACACAAGGTCATTTTGAACTGTAAAGTGGGCAATTCAAACCCACCATCCACTCCTCTGAAACTCTATACAGGGTCACTATGTGTCGGAACTGACTCAGTAGTACTTAACAACAACTGTCTTTTGGATATTTACTCGTGTCAACTTTAATTCTAAGTAGTATAATCATTTTTGTGTTTGCAAGTGATATATCTGAAAAACTAAAGAGTGATGGGGATTTATATAGATGATTTTCTGACTCCATGTGTTCTGGGTTTTTAAATATTCCTTTTCTCTCAGATTTTGTTCAGTTTTCTAAAACCAAAAGCCAAATGTTGAAGTGTTTTTCTCTCCTCTCTGAAATGCTTAGTCTTCTTTAATCTCTGTACTTCTCAAGGGTAGGCTATGTAGGTTTTTAAATTACATCAATTAGTAAATACAGATTATTAGCCAGCCTTTAATAATTTCCTACAGAAAGCATGGTAATAAAATGAATTTAATTATATTTTTATCATTTTCTTATATTAGATCAGTAGCAAAAACTGGTATCTATCCTGGCAAGGTAGCTAATCATATACAAAGGACACACTTGCACTTGATAAGTCTTATCTCACCCAATAAATTTAATGGCTGGAGAAAAGGATGTGTCTCTAGTGGTGACTACAAAGCAAACAGGAGAGGGATGAGGAGACCCAGTAACCTGTAAGCACCTTTGGTCCTGGACTTTATCTCCCTGAACTATTTCTGAGTATCTTGTTGAATGTCGGGGTTTGAAAATATGACATTTTAAAAAGCAACAATAAGAATGTCCCTGAGGGATTATAGCCAAATGTCAGATATGTGTTGCTGTAGAAAATGATCATTTCTGGAAGCATGGCCTTTGTGTATGTTTAAAATGTTCCTCTTGGTATCAATTAGAAGGCAAAAATCAAGACGATTTTATAGAGCTCATTAACTTGGCCATGTGAGTATTTATCAGGCACACAAATATTTTATTGTTTCATAACTATCAAGTAGCATATAGATGACTATCACCACATTGAAACCTCTGCCACATGTTGAGATTGCCCTCATCTGTAAGTATAGTTACTTCAATGGGCGAGAATTCCCAAACTTTTCTGACTGATCTCTTAGGTGAGACACTGTGGTGGGCACCCCTGTAGTGACCTCAATGAGTCATGTCCTTGTATAATCCCTTCCCCTTGAGTGTAGGCTGAACTTGTACTTGCTTCTGGCAAATGGAATATAGCAAAGGTGATGGGATGCCATTGAACTTTCATGATTGTGTTATATAAGATTCCTCCATAGTAGACTGGAATGAAAGATTCTCCTAGCTTGGAAGAAGTAAGCTGTCATGTGACAAGCCCTATGGTGGGGATCACAAGGCAAGGGCCTGAGGGTATCCTCTATTACTGATAGCAGTTGATAGCCATCAACTAGCAAGACCATAAGGACCTTAATATACAACTTCAAAGAAATATCAACAACCTAGTGAACATGGAAGAGGATGCAGCCCAGTTGGCACTTTCATTGAAACCTTGTGAGGCCCTGAGCCGAGGCCCCAACTAAGTCGTATCCAGACTCCTTAGCCATAAAATTGTGAGATAATAAACAGATATCATTTTAAGCCACTAATTTTGTGGTCAATTGTTACATAGCAATGGATGAAGCAGATATCATGACGTGCCTAGCCTATGCGTTTTCATTTTCTTGTGAAAAAGAACTGAGTGCTGAGAAAGAATAGCTGAGTACTAAAATAATGTAAAATGATATCAACTTTTATTATCTTTTCATAACTCACTTGAGGGTTACTAGTAAGTATCCAGTCCATTAACTGTACAAGTATATAAAAATGAAGGCAAAGAAATAGTAAGCCATTTGGTCTCTCAGATACGATCGAATATAAGAAAGGCATGATGGGGTCTGCTTAAGGGGGCTAAGGACTTAATTTGGAGACTTACTGCTCTCATTTTTACATTTTGACTTTAATAGAAATCTCAATTGCTCCTAAACAAAAAGCATGAAAGTCATTCTGTGACACCAATTGCTCTGTTTTCTGGAGTAATGATCGGTAAGTGTTGAAAGAGGTCATTGTGGTGAACTTTAACTTGATTCTAAGTAAGGCTGGGAACCATAATTTAATGAGAAATCCTCTTTAATTAGCTGTTTGCTTCTTCTTCTTCTTTTTTTTTTTAAGTCACATTTGTAATTTATAAAATTAACATATGCCCAAAGCAAATTTGTTAAGTCAGACAAAAATAGACAAAATTCTGCTTAGATCTCTGTTTCCTTCCCACAGCAACAAGCAATGGCAGGCAGTTTCTTGCGCATCTTGTAGGACCTATGTGATATAGTTAGATGTCATAAGCGCTCATGTATCTTTTGAAGCACGTAGCGACATATACGGGAGTCCAGGACCCACTCTCTTCTTTATCTTATACTTTAAACTTAATAGTACATCTTGGAGAGCTCTCCATATCAACAATGAGTTTTCAATATTTTAAAATAATGTTATAATATTATAATTATGAATACATGCAATTTATGTATATCGATTAACCTATATGTTATCTTAAATCATAAATGCTTTACATGTGATAAGAATTTACATGTGATTAATCTTTACAACAACACTATGAAATAGCTACTGCTCTTCTCACCACTCCCTGGATGAGGACACTGAGGCACCTAGAGCTTTTGGAGCTTGTTTGGGATCACAGACTTAGTAACTGATGGAACCACCATCCAAGGCTCAGTCCTACCTCACCACCTTACTATGTGGCTGCTCAGTTACTCTCAGGGCTTTATTTTTTTTTATATTGTGCACAATGTTTCAGAGACGTGTGCATATTCAGATTTGTTTATATGCCAGACCAACTGTAGGATTAAAAACTACTGTTGAGTTGACTCTTGACTCTGACTCTTGGGCAACCATATGTGTCGTAATAGATTAAAGCTCCATAAGGCATTAAATGGCTAGTTTTTCAGACATAGGTCACCTGGGTGGACTCAAACCTCTAACATTTCGCTTAACAGTGTTAGTTGTCTGTATCAGGCAGGGACTTCATCTACAGGATAAATTCTTCAAAATAAAATTTCTGAGGTAGAATATATGTACATTTTTCATTTTGATAGAGAATTGTCATTACCTTTTGAAAATGTTGCAACAGTATGTTGTTGTTGTTAGGCGCCATCAAGTTGGATCTGACACATAGTGAACGAAACACTACCTGGCCCTGTTCCATCCTCACACTTACTGCTGTGTTTCAGGCCAGTGCTACAGTGAATGTGTCAATTCATCTCGGTGAGGGTCTTCCTCTTCTTTTGCTTACCCTCTATCAAGCATCATGTACTTCTTCTGGAAATGAACTCTTTAATAACATGCTTGAAGTACATGAGACAAAGTTTTGCCATGCTCACTTCTAAGGAACATTCTGGCTACACTTCTTTAAAGATAGATATGTTGGTTTTCCTGGCAGTCCATGGTACATTAAATATGTTCACCATGCCATAATTCAAATGCATCAATTCTTCCTTATTATAGTTCAACTTTCACATTCATATGTTGTTGTTGTTAAGTGCCGACGAGTCAGTTCCGACTCATAACGACCCTGTACAGGGTTTCCGAGGGTGTAAATCTTTACAGAAGTAGAAAGCCTCATCTATTTCCCATGGAGCGGCTGGTAGTTTCGAACCGCTGACCTTAAGGTTCGCAGCCCGATTCGTAACCACTACGCTACCAGAGCTGAGGCGACTGAAAATACCATGGCTTGGGTCAGTCACACTTTAGTGCTCAAAGTGACATCTTTGCTCTTTCACAGTTGCCCAATACAATGCCGTTGCTGCTGCTGTGTGCCATCTAGAGGGTTCCTACTCATAACAACCTTGCATGGGGTTGTAAACCTTGACAGGATCGGAAAGCCGTCTCTTTCCCCTGTGGCCCAATAACTGCTGTTTCCATGGGAGTTAATCATGGATTGTTGTTGTTGTTAAGTGCCTTCTAGTCAGTTCCAACTCATAGTGATCTGATACAGGGTTTCTGAGTAGCAGCTAGTAGGTATTGTGGATAAAAGTAATTTATTGTGATTTTGTTTACTGGTCCAGTTGTGAGACTTTTTATTTGTTTGTGTTGAGGTAATCCATATTGAAGCCTGTAGTCTTTGATATTTATCAATAAGTGCTTCAAATCTCTTCACTTCAAGCAAGGTTGTGTCATCTGCATATCACAAGTTATTAATATAGTCTTCCTCTAATCCTGATGCCAAGTTCTTCCAGAAGTCTAGAAGCCTGAATTCAAGATACCAGGTCTGCTGAAAGACTTCTTTCTCTGTTGGCTCTGGGGGAAGGTTCTTTATACTTTTTTTTTTTTTTTAGCTTACATTTGCTTGTTGTTCTTTATGTAGCATGGCATCTGTACATTTTTATCTCTGTGCCTAGTTTGCTCTTTTAGTATCTCAAAAGTGATTGACTTAAGACACATTCTCACTGGAAGTCTTCATGAGCACAAAAAAGAATGTCTTAATCATAGATGAGTTAGTGTGGTGGCTCTGTTGGATAAGCACTGGACTATGAAACACAGGGTCAACAATTTGAGCCCACCAGCTTCTCCATGTAAGAAAGATGAGGCTTTTTACTCCTGCAAAGTTTTACAGTCTTAGAAGCCTCGTACTGGGTTTCAGGTCACTATGAATCAGAACCAAGTGATCAGACTTAACGCTAATTCATAAATGGAATTGCAACCATAGGGATAAAGGTTAGGATTTGCAAGACCTATTTTAGGGGGACAAAATTCAGTTAGATAAGTACTAGACTTTAGATCACAAGGACTGCGATTTGAACTCACCAGTGGCTTTGCTGGAGAAAGATGAAGCTTTCTGCTCCCTGGAAGAGTTAATGTCTAGGAAACCCTATACAGGGTGGCTGTGGATCAGAACTGACTCAACAGCACTCACCAACCCTAACAATCCTATGAATATTCCTCCAAATTTAATTTTTTCTTTGTTTATATTCCTTTTTTTTAAAATCAGAGAAAAGTCTCAAATTTTCATGTGGACTAATTTATAAATGTATTCTTTCATGGTTTCTGATTTTTTTTTTTTTCTTGTCTTGATGAAAAAGTTGTTCAACTTCCTGATTTTGAAGATTTAATATGTATTCTTTGCTATAGTTTCACTATTTTTCTGTAACATTTTAATCCAGCTGGTATTCATATGGGCATATAGAGCAAGCTAAGAATCCAGCTTCACATTTATTTAATTGGTGATTATCTCATTAGAATTTATTGACTAGCCTATCTTCCAGCAATTTTATTTTTCCAATTGTAGCATGGGAGCACAGTGGCACCATAGGATAAGCACTGGACTGTGAACCACGAGGGTCAGTCAATCAAGCCCACCAGTCACACCAGGGTAGAAAGATGAAACATTCTGTTCTGGTAAAGAGGCTCAGAAATCCTATAGAGGATCGTTATGAGTTGGAACGAACTTGAGGGCACTTAACAACAACAACCATCTTAGCATACACTAAATTTTCACATATATTTGGATATATATTTTTGACTCTCTATATAACCTTTTCATAATATTACATCTAGGAATCATCACCTCCCACAAATATATTTATATTCATTTTCAAATTTTCTAGCTATTCTCACATTTTTCCCAATTAAACTTTTAAAACAGTTTCCTTACCAAATAAAATAAAAAAAAAGTTACTCTTAATGATATCACACTAAGTACATAAGTTAACTTACAGAAAATGGAGCGATTATCCTTGTTTTCTGTTGTTGTTAAGTGCTGTTGAGTTCGTTTCCACCCATAGCGACCTGTCTGAGGGTTTACGAGAGCAGCTAGTGAGCTTGAACTGCCTATCTTGTGGTTCAAGCTGACTCTGCAGTCCAGCGCATTAACTCACAGCGCCACACCAGGACTCTGATTTATTTTCATTAGTTCATAGTTTTCATTTCCTTAACAGAATTTTGAGGGTTTTTTGTTCTTTTTAACCTCTTATTTCTTGTTTATTGTGGGGGGTGTGTGTATGTGTGTGTAATTTATACTTGGACTGCTTGTTTTGCTGGTGTTGAATTTTACGAGCACGTTTGCCTATTTTGGATACAAGCCCTTTATTGGGTATTTTCTTCCTAATGTGTTTTGCACAGCAGAAATTTAAATTTTAATCAAGTCCAACTTAAATTATTTTTCTTTTATTGACTGCACTTTTGATGTTGTATAAAAAGTCACTTCCGACCCCAGCTCTGGTAGCGTAGTGGTTACGAATTGGGCTGCAAACCACAAGGTCAGCAGTTCGAAACTACCAACTGTTCCGCGGGAGATTGAGAACGATGAGGCTTTCGGCTTCTGTAAAGATTTACAGCCTTGGAAATCCTGTGCAGGCTCACTATGAGTTGGAACCGACTCCACGGCACATAACAACACCAAACCCAAAGTCACCTAGATTTCCCCCCATGGTTTCTTCTATAAATTGTATAGTTTTGTATTTTATATTTAGGTGTATGATCCATTTGATTCTTTTTTTTTTTGAATGTGTATGTTCAGTTGTTTCAGCACCATTTGTTAAAAAGACTATCCATTCCCCCATTGAATTGTCTTTGCTTCTTTATTTATCTAGGGCTTTTCCAGATAGGCAATTCATATCACCTATAGATAAGTTTGTTAGGTGGCTTTCCCTACAATTCTTATTTCTTTCTGTAGATAATTGAATTGATTAGTACTTCCGAAAAAAATGTTCTTGTGTATAATAGGTAAGGTTTTGGTGTTTAACCATTAAGAGTGTTGCTATAGATTTATAATAAATACCCTTTTCCAAATATATACCAGTTGATAAGCAGTATCTTTCATATTTAATCAGGAATGGATGCTGAATTTTACTAAATGTTTTGATCTACAGAAATAGTAGCATGTTTTTCTTTGATCTCTTATTATAGCCAGTTAGGTACATGATTGATATCTTATTATAGATTACTAAAAATTATGCTTATTTTTCTGAATAAACCACACCCACTTGGTTATATAGTACATTGATCTTTTATGAGTTATTGATATTTATTTGCTACGTTATGTTTAGAATTTTTAAAGGGATGTTCATTATAAATGGATTGGTTTGTAAGCTCTTTGTAGGGTTATTTTTATTAAGTTTGGGTGTCAATATTACAAAGCGTACTTGAAAGCCTTCTTTGTGTGTCAATATTACAAAAGTACTTCTTCCCCTTCTTGGAACATTGTAAATAACACTGAAAACATCTGGATCATCAGTTGATACATTAAACTTTAAAAAACTTTAAAATCTGGAAGGTTTGTATTAGGTGGTGAGTTCTTTTAAAAAGCTGATCAGATTCGTAAATATAATTTGTCAGTTTTAGTTTTCTAGGATCTATTTTTGTAACTGATATTTCTAAAACATTACATATTTCAGTTAGATATTTTTTAATTATTTGAAGAGTTTTATAAAATATTTTTCTAATCATGATTTTCAGATTTTTAAAAATCTGATTTTGCAGATATGTACTGTGCTTTTTTTCTATTTTACAATTAGGTTGTTGTTATTGTTATAAAGTGCTCTCAAGTTGGTTCCAACTCACAGTGACCTTGCACTTCTGTTGTGGCATTGTAGAATCAGCATTGGACTGTGAACCACAAGGTCAGCAGTTCAAACCTACCAGCAGCACCTCAGAACCAACTGAACAGCATTTAGCAACAAAAACATAGAGTTTCCAAAGCTATAAATCTTTGTGGGAGACAAAAGCCTTATCTTTCTCAAGTGGAGTAACTGGTGGGCTCAAACTGCTGACCTTATGGTTCAAGATCCGAAGTCCTATGCTTATCCTACAGAGCCACAGTGCTTCCAAATTAGATAGTTATTAGTTTATCTTCTTCCATATTGTTTTCACTATCACCTGAGGAGGTACCCTTTTGTGTTTGCTGACAATTTTTGGTTTGATTTACATTATAGCATCATTTTAAACTTTTATTTCTTAAAGTCTTTTTAAAGTAGTTTCCATAGGAAAATTTTGCTCTGTACTCACTTTTTTTCACTTTATCTATTTACATTTATTACCTGTTCTTGAATAGCTTGATGTACAATTTCTCTGGGTGTTTCTTTAGCTATATTCATAGATTCTAATTGTTATAATTATCATAATTATCTCTACAGCAACCTTTGGGTATCATCAAGTTTTCTTCATCTTCCTCCATATTTTGGTTTTCCCCAGAGATATATTTAAATATTTAAATATAACCAAGGCCTTTTATTTGACCAATATCCTTACACAGCGGTTACTGACTCTCTCTAGTGAAAACTGAAGAAATATTACCCTTATTTTTTCTTCTGGATAGCCACGTCCTACATTTTGTTACATATAGTACATATTTCACTTCATAATTTCACTAGTATTACTATCTTCTGTATCCATAATTTGTTTGCAGTATACCTGTTTTTAAATGATTTCACTGCTTACCATAATTTCTTTTAAAACAGCTTCTGCAATCAGTTTGCTTTGTTTGAATTTTAAATTCTATTTTTCAATCCAATCATATGAATGTCTGTTGCACTTAAAATCAAACTATTTTATTCATACAATTTGTGTGTTTTTTTATTTGTAGAATTAGTTCCATAGTCTTAATCTTTTTTTTTTTTTAATGATTTTATTATTTTTTTTTTGTCCTACCCCCATGATCACCACTGCAAAACCAGTAGTTGTTGTTGTTATATGCTGTGGAGTTGGTTCCAACTCATAGTGACCCTGTACAGGGTTTCCGAGGCTGTAAATCTTTACGGGAGCAGAAAGCTTTATCTTTCTCCCATGTAACAGCTGGTATTTTCAAACTGCTGACTGTGAGATTAACAGCCCGATTCATAACCACTACGCAACCAGAACTCCTTAAACTAGTAGAGATCTGTAATATGTATCATTTTAGATAAATACATATATGTATAATATTTCCTTATCATGTAATTATGAAAGCTTGTCAATAATCCAAACCCAAATTGACTTTATTCTCCATTTGACATCTTATTCTTTGGCCTAGATAACTGAGTTCTCAAACTTGAATAATTTTGCCAAACTATGTCATAGGCAATATCATTAATATCACATGCAGGTGAAAGTTTGCTAAAGATAATTTAAAAACCCTGTTACAGTACACTGACAGGAAAAGCCAGAAGTTCAAGATGGATTCATCTGAGGACATAGAACTATGAATATCATTACTGATGTCGGATGGATCTTGGCTGAAAGCAGAGAATACCAGAAAGATCCTTACCTGTGCTTTATTGACTATGCAAAGACTTTCGACTATGTGGATAATGACAAGCTATGGATAACATTTCAAAGAATGGGTATTCCAGAACACTTAATTGTACTCATGAGGAACCTGAAGAGGCAGTGGTTTGAACATAGGCCAAGAAGAGGCAGTGGTTTGAACAGAACCAGGGGACACTGAATGGTTTAAAATCAGGAAAGTTGTGTGTCTGGGTTGTATTCTTTCACAATACTTATTTAATCTGTGTGCTGAGCAAATAATCTGAGAAGCTAGATTATATGAAGAATACTGTGGCATCAGAATTGGAGGAAGACTCATTAACAACCTGTGATATTCAGATGATACAACATTGCTTGTTCAAAGTGAAGAAGGTCAAATACCACAGTCTTCAGTATGGGTTACACCTCAATGTAAACAACAAAAAAATCCTCATTACTGGACCAATAAATAACATCAAGGTAAATGGAGAAGAGATGTCCAAGAGATATCAAAAAAAAATGGAGAAGTTGTCAAAGACTTCATTTTACTTGGATCCACTACCAGTGCTCATGGAATCAGCAGTCCAGTCAACGAATCAAATGATGTATTATATTGGGCAACTCTGCTGCATAAGACCTCTTTAAAGTGTTCAAGAACAAACTTTGTACAGGCCATTCACAACAAAGGTCCATAACTTGTCAAAAACCTTTGCAGTCAACAAAACACAAGTAAACATCTGTCTGGTAATCTCTGCTTTCAGCCAAGATCTGAAGTCAGCAATGATATCCCTCCTTCCATGTCCTCTTCTGGATCTGGTATGAATTTCTGGCAGTTCCCTGTCAATGTGCTGTTGCAGCTATTTTTGAATTATCTTCAGCAAAATTTTATGTGCATATGATATTAATGATATTGTTCAATGATCCCTGCATTCTCTTGGGTCACCTTTCTTTGGGTAGACATAAATATGGATCTCTTCCAATTGATTGGCCAGGTAGCTGTCTTCCAAATTTCTCTGCATATATGAGTGTGCACCTCCAGTATTGCACCAGTTTGTTGAAAGCTTTCAATTTGTATTCTGTCAATTCCTGGAGCCTTGCTTTTTCACCAATGCCTTCAGTGCAGTTTGAACTTCTTCCTTCAATACCACTAGTTCTTGATCATATGCTGCCTCTTGAAATGGTTGAACATTGACCATTTCTCTTAAGTACAGTGACTCAGTGTATACCTTCCATCTTCTTTTCATGGCTTCTGCATCATTCAGTATTTTATCTATAGAATCCTTCAGTATTGCCAAGTCAAGGCTTGAATTGTTTCTTGAGTTGTTTCAGCTTGAGAAATGCTTAGTGTGTTCTTCCCTTTTGGTTTTCTAACTCCAGGTCTTTGCACATTTCATTATAATATTTGACTTTGTCTTCTTGAGCTGCTGTTTGAAATTTTCTGTTCAACTCTTTGAATTCCTTATTTCGTCCAATAGCTTTAGCATCTTTATGCTGGAAAGCAAGTTTCATAGTATCTTCTGACATCCATTTTGTTCTTCAGTCATTGATGTCTAATACATTAAATCTATTCTTGAGATGATCTCTAAATTCAGCTGAGATATGTTCAGGATATTTTAGCTCTCGTTGACTTATATAATTTTTCTTCAGCTTCAGCGTAAACTTGAATATAAACAACTGATGGTCTGTTCCACAGTGGCCCTCAGGCCTTGTTTTGCCTGATGATATTAAGTTTTTATACAGTCTTTTCCCACAGATGTAGGTAATTTGATTACTGGGTATTCCATTTGATAAGTTACATATGCATGGTGGTGGTGGCTATATGTCGTGGAGTAGGTTCCAGCTCATGGCCTGTTTAGGGTTTCCGAGGCAGTAAATGTTATTGGGAGTAGAAAGCCTCATATTTCTCCTGTGGAGTGGCTGGTAAATTCAAACTGCCAACTTTACAGTTAACAGCCCAACTTGTAACTCACTGTGCTACCAGAACTTTTTTGTTGTTTCAAAAAGGCATTTATAATGAATAAAGGCATTGTTCTTATAAAATTCTAGTACGAGTTCTCCCACATCATTTCTATCATCACGGCCATATTTTTTAAGTACTGACAGTCTTCACATTCCAGTCACCAGTAATTATCAATACATCTCATTACATATTTGATCAATATCAGACTGAAGGATTTGGTAGGATTCTTCAATTTCATCATCACTAGCATAAATTTTAATAATGGTGGTGCCAACTGGTTTTCCATGTAGGTGTATGGATATTATCCTATTACAGACAGCATTGAACTTCATGACAGATCTTGAAATGTTCTTTTCTATGATGATTTTGATACCATTACAGATCTTGAAATATTCTTTTCTATGATGGTTGTGACACCATTCCTCTTTAATTTGTCATTCCTGGCATACTGAACCATGTGACTGTCAGATTCAAAATGACCAACACTAGTCCATTTTAGCTCACTAATGCCTAGGATACTGATCTTTTTGTGTTCCATTTCATTTTTGATAACTTCCAATTTTCCTAGATTAATAATTTCTATGTTCTGATTATTCATGGACATTTGGAGCTGTTTCTCCTCATTTTGAGTTGTTACCCATCAGCAAATGAAGGTCCCAAAAGCTTTACTCCATTCACACCATCATGGTCAATACTAATTTAAGGTGGCAGTTCTGCCCCAGTGGTATTTTGAGTGTCTGCCAACCTGATGGGCTCGTTTTCTGGCACTATATCTGACAGTGTTCCACAGCTACTCATAAAGTTTCCAGTGGCTAAATATTCAGAAGTAGTTAGCCTCTCCTTCCTCTTAGTCTGTCTTAGTCTTGAAGCTCAGCTGAAACCTGTACACCATGGGTGACACTGCTGTTATTTAAAATACCAATGCCATAGCTTTCAACATCACAGGAACACACAAACCACCACAGTATGGTAATCTGACAGAGGAGTGATGGTACTAGCCAATCAAAGAAATAAAAAATGAATTTAAAATAGTCCTTGAGTCAAGTGAAAACAGAAACACAACATGCCAAATCTTGGTTGTTGTTACTAAGTGCTATTGAGTTGGTTCTAATCCATAGCGACCCTATATAGGGTTTTTAAGGTGTGGCTGGTGAGCTTGAACTGCCAACCTTGTGGTTCAAATGACTTTGCAGTCCAGAGCATTAACCCACAGTGCCAGACCAGGACTCCTACCAAAATCTTTAGGACACATCAAAAGCAGGGCTTAGAGGGCAAATTACAGGAATCAATACATTCATACAACATCTCTCCAAAAGTTCAAAAAAGAACAGCTGTGTAAGCCTACTGACCCCAGAAGAAAAAAAAATAGAGCAGAAATATACAAAACAGAAAATGGTAGGAATAAACAAGAAAAGAATTTGGTTCTTTGAAAGGATTAATAAAATCCACAAACCAGTGGCAAATCTAACAAAATAGAAGAAGATGCAAATACCATGAATAAGAAACTACGTGGATGAGGTCAGCACACAACCAACGGAAATACAAAGCATGTTGTTGTTGTTGTTATGTGCGTGGAGTCGGAACCGACTCATAGCGACCCTGTACAGGGTTTCCGAGGGTGTAAATCTTTACGGGAGTAGAAAGCCTCATCTTTCTCCCGCGGAGCAGCTGGTAGTTTCGAACTGCTGACCTTGCGGTTTACAGCCCGATTCGTAACCACTACGCTACCAGAGTCTCCTACATAAGAATCCAAAAATACTGTGAGGAATTATACTCCAAAAAATTTGAAAATCCAGAAGAAACGGACACATTTAAAGAAAAACATGACCTACCTAAATTAACACAAATAGAAGTAAAAACATTGAACAGACCTATACTGAAGAAAAAATTCAAGCCTCGACTTTCGTTATTGAAAGATTCTCTGGGCAAATTATTGAATGATGCAGGAAGCATCCAGAGAAGACAGAAGGAATACATAGAGTCACTGTACCAAAAGGAAATGGTTAATGTTCATCCATTTCAAGAGGTAGCATATGATCAAGAACCAATGATACTGAAGGAGGAAATCCAAGGTGCATTGAAGGAATTGGCAAAGAACAAGGTACCAGGAATCGATGGACTAAAAATTGAAATCTTTCAAGAAAGTGAGGTGGCACAGGAGACACTCACTCATCTCTGCCATTCTCAAAAAGATAGAAATAGCTGTACCATATGACCCAGCAACCCCTCTATTTAGTATATATTCCCAAGAAGTAAGAGCCATGACATTCGTAGATATATGCACACCCATGTTCATTGCAGCACTGTTCAAAATAGCAAAAAGATGAAGACAGCCTAAATGCCCATCAATTGACGCATGGATAAACAAACTTTGGTATATACATAAATGGACTACTGCACAACATTGAAGAACAATGATGAATCTGTGAAACAGCTCATAATGTGAATGAAATTGGAAGACATACTGAGTGTAATTAGTAAGTCACAAAAGGACAAATGTTGTATGAGACCACATTGTAAAAACTCAAGAAACTGTTTTCATTACAAAAGAAACATTCTTTGTTGGTTACCAGGGGTGGGAGGCATGGGAGAGTAATTCACTGGCTAGAGGGTAAACATATATTAACTGAGGGTTTGGGGAAGGCATTATATAAGAGGGAGGTTGGCAGAGAAATGATGAAGACAAGTGTAGCAATGCTAGGGTTAAAGGGAATAGAGGGATGTGTTGGAACTGAATCAATGGCACCTAACAACAAACAACAATAAAGAAACCAAGACAATTACCAAACTCCTATAACAGCATGATGATACATGATAGAAGATGGGGTAAGAGAATTAAAACAAATCAAATGGGTTTTATAACCTAACTGTCCTTAGGAAACCAGGCTAATGAAATGCATTTTCACTTTAATGGCTTTCATTTAAGGATACTGTGTGGCTTTCCTTGAAATGCTGATGAATTCTTGGCTTACAAATCTTTTTGATTTCTTCTTGTTGACACATACTGTCTAATTTTACTGAGTTACTGGCCATACGTTGACAACAATGATGGAGAATTATCACCATCAGTATTACCAGAGATCAGAAAATATGACTGTAATCATATCTTTCACTAAGAATTTCATGACTCAATTTACCTGCCAGCTTAACTGATAAAAGAACAGGAAAAACAGCATGTTGTTTTTGTAGTCTCATATGTTTGATTGTGAAATGATTAACATAGAATCTGCTCAGGGTATTATCCAGTAAGTAGTGGTTTGTAATTGAATCAATTAATGATTGAAAAACAGAAGTAAGTGGTTTATAGAAATAATCATGAGGTTTGAGCTCATCTGAATGAACAATTAATTATATTAATTATTGTTATGGTAATAAATCTAGCAAATCCCACCTCCCCAAGTTATTTTGTTCCAGTTTTCAAAACACTGCCCTACTGGGGAGAATTGCAAACTTATGCTACTGACAGAGAGCAATTTTGTTCTTTCTGGCTAAAGTTACAAATCTACACATAAACATTTACACACACACACATACATACACACACTCAATGCAGAAGCACTGAACTTGAATTAGTGTTGCTCTTGGTATTATATTTTAATAGGGGAAGGATCAGCTTTCTGTTCTATTGTTCATTATTGGCTGACTCAAGTTCAGAGCTGAAAAGATTAGCTTCCAGGCAGTCCCTTCTAACTTTGGAGATTTATTCAAGATAAGCATCTGGAAGATAGGATACTTATCTTTGCTGTTTGGTCCCATCCAGTCTGAAATGTGGTTAGAAATATAGCAAGATGAAGCCTTTCCTATAAGAGAAAGTTGGACCTTTCTCTTGTCAACAAAACCAGAACAATTTGATCTAAAAATTATAATAAAATTAATCATTTAGCAGTCTCTCCTAACCCAACTGTGTCAATGAAGTGATAGTTAAAATCAAAGTATAATTCACATGGTTTTCACTATTCCCAAAATATTTTTGGACAATTGGAGAATGATGAAAATGTGTGCCAATTACTTTATTCCTAAAAAAATTTAAAGTTGATTGGATAGGTTTTGTGGAAAGGAGGAATTGAATCCTTTGACCATGTCGTCTTTGAGGCAATAACACTTTTTTTTTTTAATCAGCTGGTTTGACATCATTGAACAACAGTATAGAGTGGAAATCACTGTAGTTTTTTTTGAGGAGATACAGATAATTTCAGTCATTTTTTATTTTAGTGATTTTTTTTTTCTAGAACTTAAACTTGATATTAAAATGCCTTCTTAAGAAGGAACATTCTTGTAAGTGGCCTGAAGGAACTACCAAGACCAGTGTCATCAGCGAGTCTTGATCTAGGATGTGACATGAACACACTGCAGCCTTCAAGTTGGCTACAAATCATAGAGACTTTGTACACAACAGAATGAAACCCTGCCCAGTCCAGGGCCATCCTCACACTTGCTGTTATGCTTGACCCCATTGCTGCTGCCATGGTGCCAGTCTATCTCATTGGGGCTCTTCCTCTTTTTCATTTGTCTCTATGTAGAAAACTTCTACTTTACCAAGCATGCTGTCCTTCTTCAGGAACTGGTCCCTCCTGATAACACAACTGAAGTATGAGAGACAAAAATCTCACCATCCTGGCTTCTAAAGAACATGCTGGCTGTACATCTTCCAACACAGATTTGTTTATTCTTCTGCCAGTCCAATTTGTATTCTACCAATTCCTGGAACTTTGATTTTGCCTTCAGTGTGTTCAGTGCAGCTTAACTTTTTGCTTCAATACCATCTGTTCTTGATTCTGCTATCTCTTGAAGTGAATATGTCTTTTTGTTACTGATATTCTATGTATACCTTCCATCTTCTTTTAATGTTTTCTGTAACATTTAATATTTTTTCTATAGAATGCTTCACTATTGCCAAGTTTAGGCTTTTCTTGAGTTGTTTTAGCTTCAGAAATGGCTGAATGTGTTCCTCCCTTTTGGTTTTTAACTCCAGGTCTTTGTACATTTTATTATAACACTTATCATTGTTTTCTCATGCTGCTGTTGGAAATTTTCTTTTCAACTCTTTTACTTCCTCTTTTCTTACATTTGCTTTAATATCTCTACACTGGAGAGTAAGTTGAATAGTTTCTTCTGGCATAAATTTTGGTCTTTTCTTTCTTTTTAATGACCGCTTTGCTTTCTTCTTTTATGATGTTCTTGATGTCATCCCATAACTCTTTGGTCTTCAGTCATTCAATGTGTTCTTGAGATTGTCTATAAATTCAGGTTGGATATGTTCAGGATAATATTTTGGGTCTTGTGAGCTTGCTTTAGTTTTCTTCAGCTTTAGCCTGAATTTGCATATAAGCAATTGATGGTCTTGCCCTTACCATTGTTTTAACTGATGACATGGAGCTTTTCCACTTTTTCTTTGCACAGACATTGTCAGTTCTATTCCTGTATATTCCCTTAGGTGAGGTCCATGGGTATAGTCAACTTTTATGTTGTTAAAAATGTTTTGCAATGTATAAAGCATCATAAGTTTATCATGTGATCTCCAGCCTCATTTATAACACCATGACCATAGTTTCCAACTACTGATCTTTCTTCTTTGTTTCCAGCCTTCACATTCCAATCACCAGTAGTTATCAATGGATCTTGATTACATGTTTAATCAATTTAAGACTGAAGAAGTTGGTAGAATTCTTGCTTTTGATCATCATTGGCATTAGTGGTTGGTGCATAAATTAGAGTAGTGATATTATTTGGTCTTCCTTTTAAGCACTTGGAAATTATCCTATCATAGCACTGTACTTCAAGATAGATCTTGAAATTTTCTTTTTGGTGATGACTGGGATGCCATTTCTTGTCAATTTTTCATTCCTGGCATAGTAGACCATATGATTGTCAGATTCAAAATGGCTAATACCAGTGCATTCTACCTCACTAATGCCTAGAGTATTCATCTTTATACATTACATTTAATTTTTGATAACTTCCAATTTTCTTAGAATCATAACTTTCTATATTCCATATTCTGATTGTTAATGGGTGTTTTTGGTTGTTTGTCCTCATTTTGATTTGTGCTCCATGAACAAATGAATGTCCCAAAAGCTTTACTTCAATACTTCATTCATGTCATCATGGTCAACTCTACTTTGAGGAGGTAGTGTCTTCCAACCTAAGAAGCTCATCTTCCAGTACTGTATCTGATGCTGTGATATTCTGTTGCTGTTGATAAGGTTTTCAGAGACAAACAGTCAGAAGTAGCCTGCCTTTCCTTCTTCCTGCTGTCTCTTAGTCTGGAAGTTCAACTAAAACTTATCTACCATGTCTGACCCTGCTGGTATTTAAAATACCAGTGTCATAACTTCAAGCATCACAGCAAAACACAAGTCACCACAGTATAACAAACTGATAGATGAATAGTGGCATAGGTATATCTATAATTCATTTTATAAAAGTTCCTAACAAGCTATAAGATGAGCATTAGACTTCTAACTGTAAGTTTGGTAGTTCAAACCCATCTGTCACTCCTCAGAAACCCTATAAAAGGGCACTGTAATTCAGAAGCAATTTGATGACACAACAACAGCAACACTGTAATTTAATTTTTTCAAAGTCCTATTTTTTGTCACCATGATTTATGGATATTCTTCCCACACCCCGTCAATCAGAACATCGATCTTAATACAGTAAGGGAATTCAGATCGTCTAGTCCAGTGGTTTCCTTAAAGTTCTAGACTGTAAATGTTAAACTATCCACACACACTAAAAAGTATGAAAAATAACACAAATATGTTTCATATCAATATTAAACAAAATACAATCATTTACTATATCTGCTTAAAATCATTTTTTTTTAAGTCAGAAAAAAATATGCCCCATAAACAAGGGTATCTCTGGTATGGCAGGTATGGCAACTGCCCTGGTCACCACTTAAAGGGGACACCACTGTGTAGTTTCTGTTAATCTTTGCAGTTTCAGTTGCCAGCTGCGAGGATCATTCAGAAGGTTCAAACTAATACTTTCATATCTGAGAGTCTTCATGGGTCAAAGTAGACTCTGTGATCTTGCTCTGCTGAGTGTATATAAAGTAGCAACTGAATCAAGATGATTTTAAGCACATCATAGGCCAATTTTCATGAGTAAAAGAAAGGAAGATGCAGCTGTAGTTTTCATGTAGTACCATAAGGTGTTAAGTAAAAGATTAACAAGCTTTACTTATAAGCTGACTTACGGTAAAGTATTTCTGAGCTGACAGTTTGGTAAAGTCATCTAAAAGATGATGTCAGATGTTGGACAGGGGCATAAATTCAATGCTTTTAATAGGTGCTATTTTCTGAAGGTATACCTCTGTCCATAAAACAGATTAATGCGTACTCCCCAGTATTTTTGACTTTTTTTTTTTTTTTTACTTAGAAGTAACTTTGATCTTGAAATGTATCAGGTATTCTTGCTTCTTCTACATATGTATATATTCATTATCAGTATATGGCATTGTTTTATGTGTTTTAAAAGGTACATAAATGATAGCAGTTACAATAGCATTTTACAAATTATTTTCCCCTTTATTATTATTTTAATTTTATTAATTTGTTGATAAATGCATATCTAGTTCAGGTATTCCAATCGCTGTACAGCATATCATTATGTGGCATTGTAGGATAAGCACTCAGTTGCAAGGTTGGTTTGAACCAAGGGGTTAGTAGTTCAAACTTACCAGCCACTCCTTGGAAACATTATACAGGGTTGCTATGGGTCAGAACTGACTCATTGGCACTTAACAAAAACAACAATCCCATTGTATAAATTAACTTTTGAGGTATGGTAGAATTCTTTCCAGTTTTTCATTAATTTAAATAGTGCTGTACTGAGTAGTTTTCACCTTGTCTCAATGGGTATAGTGAAAGGAGAAGGGGATAGGGTTTTTTTTATTTAATAGAAGATAATTATTATCATGACTAATTGCAGTTGTCACAACTGTAAAGGTAGAAGTTGTGTAACAAAAAGGGGGAAGTAGTTAATCTTGCATTCCAGGAAGAGAGGACCCTAGGACCATCAAGAAGGAAGAGCAGAAATGGAACATGGTATCCTAATCAGAGAAGTAGCAACACCAGAGATGGAGGCAAAGGTGATGGTGTGGAGAGATAAACAGCTGAAGACTCTAGACTCATGGACATAGAAAGAGAAAGACTGGGTACTAATGGGCAGGAGGCTGGCTTGCAAAATGTGCCCTTTGGTTGTTTAAACAATTGTATATTCCTCCATGTTTTTGTGTACATCAAGGGAGAAAGAGAAGGAAACAGCAGTAAATAATGTTGGCCGATGGTGCATAGAGGGGATTGTAATCATTGCAATGAAGCGAAGTGTGATTGGTTGAGTGCAAAACTGATTTTCTGTAATGTAAACTATCACTTAATTCATAATAAAAGCTTTAAAAAAAATAGTTCTGTAATGAACATCTTTGTGTCTCCTTGTGAACACTACCTTGTGTTTTACCAAAGTAAAGAAAGTGGATCTAGTAGTGGAATTTCTGAGTTGTAGACTATTCACAGGTTAGATTTTCTTGTTCTCCATAGCACTTGTTTCAATTTACTCTTAAACCAACAATTGCTACCTGCCCAATAACTTGTGCTCTCAGATCTATGATTTTTGCCAATCTGAGGAGTGTAAAATGGTATCTCATTGCAGTGTCTTTTGCATTTCTTGATTTATCAGTGACATTGAGCATCATTCATTTCCTCTTTTATGAGTGGCCTTATCATATGCATTGCTTTTTAATTTTTTTAAAACTTGGTTATTATTTTGGCATAGTGGGTTATACATTGGGTTGTTAAACCTCCAGCTTCTCCATGGGAGAAAGAGACGGCTTTCTGCTCCTGTAAAGATTTGCATACTCAAAACCCTACATGGTGTTGCTATGAGTCAGAACCAACTTGATGTCAGTGGATTTGATTTATGATTTTTTATTTGGGTATGATCTTCTAAGAATAATGTATATCCTGTTGATTCTTTATTGATTAAAGAAGTTGCATATGTCTTTTTCCCATTTGAATTTTGTATTTCACTTTGTTGGTTGTGTCTTTTATTGAAGATAAATGTCATCTGCATGTCATTTTAGGAAATTCTTACTTTTCACAGAATTATAACATATTGCACATTATTTGGATATTTTTACATTACTATTTTGTCTTCTTTTCATCTGTATTTTATTTTGTGAATGATGTAAAGTATGAATGTCTTCTTCCTCTTCTTTTTTTACTTATTGTTCAGAACTTATTGGATCATTCATGAGCAGCTCATTGACTAGATCTAGTCACATGGTTCCACATGTCAGGAAGTGAAATCACTACCGTGTGTCCATAAATATGGACTCCTTTGGACTTACACAGAACATGTGTCTTAGATATTTAGTGCTGCTAGATATAACAAAAATAACACAAGTGGATAGCTTTAACAAACAGAAATTTATTCTCACATAGTTTAGGAGGCTGGAAGGCCAAACTCAAGCACTAGCTTTAGAAGGCTTTCTCTCCTGTTGTCTATGGGGTAAAGTCCTTGTTTCCTATCAACATCCTTGGAGATCTCTATGTGGCTTGGCATCAATCTTCCCCTGGGTTTAAAGATTCTCAGGGAAGGCACCCTGGTCTGAAGGTCCCACTACACACCCAGTAGCTCATCTTTCTTGGTGGTATTAAAGTCCCTCCCTCTCTGATTACTTTTCCTTTTATCTCTTGTAAGTTTCTACCCCAAGGAATCTCCCCTTACCTTAGATCAGGGCTGTGATATGAGTAAAGGTGTTACATCCCATCTTTATCCCCTTACAACTGATTGGCTAATTACATAAGACATAAGAAATGACTAGATCATTATGTTGTTGTTGTTGTTAAGTGCCGTCGAGTCGGTTCTGACCCATAGCGACCCTGTACAGGGTTTCCGAGGGTGTAAATCCTTACGGGAGTAGAAAGCCTCATCTTTCTCCCGCGGAGCGGCTGGTAGTTTCGAACTGCTGACCTTAAGGTTCGCAGCCCGATTCGTAACCACTACGCTACCAGAGCTCCTTAGATCATTATAGAACTGCAAAATTATACCATTACATAACTGACAGATTACAAAAAATCATGACCCAGCCAAAGCAACACATATTAAGGGGGGACAAAATTCAATCCATTACAATGTGCATAATTCCTCCAGCACTGAACTGCCTGTTTAGAATAGTTAACCAGAAAAACTTATTAAAGACTCAATGTCCAGGACTTTTCTTAGGGACTGTCTATGTAAACACTCTCTGTCTAGCAAATACCAAACTTCTAGACTCCTGGAAGGAAAACAGGTGTTCTGCTTAACCCATATTGTTTGCAAAAACAGCTTAGATATAATAGTGAGAATCCTTCTGAATCCAAGTACTAGAGACAGTCAAGGGCCAACCTTGTAAGCAGACATTTCTAAGGCTAATTTCTTGCACCAGTTATGTTAATTCTCAACTGCACTCAACATATATCATTTCATGTCACATTTCACTAAAAAGAGTAGGTCACAGGAACACACCTGATCTCAATGAGATTAGAAAATTGAATCCTGCTGCAGGCAGTGGCAATCTATGTTTTTGAACTGTAATAAAACTACTACAGATTGGAATTACACAACATCAGTAAAAGGAGAGATGAATGCCTCTTATTTATATATACATTTGTGTGCTTCTATATATCTTCTTGCTTTGGGTTTACATTATTTGTTTGTTTACATATTTGTTGACATTAATTAAGTTATATTAATTAAACAAAGGAAAATATTACAATAGACACTGTTGTTTGTTGTTAAGAGCCGTCAAGTCGGTTCCAATCCATAGCAACCCTGTATAGGGTTTCCGAGGAATGGCTGGTGAGTTTGAACCACCAACCTTGTGATTTAAACTGACCTTGTGGTCGAGTGTTTATTCTACAGTGCGACACTGATTAATAGGAAGCAATTATTATTGTTTTGAAATTATTATTATTATTTTTTACACATCAAATATGTCTGTGATTCCTGTTTGCAGACAAATGCTTTCCTTTTGCTTCTGACTTTCTCTAAATCAGTGCTGTATTCCCTAAAGCTCTGATCCTCTCAGGTACTTGTGATCAGACCCCTGAAGAGCTGCTTCATGTCCTTTTCTATGTTTTCTTATCACTGGTACCTTTTAAGCTTTCAACTGTATTTCAAGTTTTGGCCTGTGCATGGTCTTCAGCATAAATTCCACTTTCAAAGTGGTTTACTTTCCCTATCTCTCTCAATTGTTTTATACTTCTATTTATTGTATATCTTCTCCCTTTGACCTTTATATTCATTAGCTTAAACTACATAGAATGTATTTTGTGGCTAAGGGTTAAATTGGAAAAATAGGAAAGGTAGTTGGCTTTTGACATATGTGTTTACATTATTTACTTTTCCTTGTTGGAGATATATATATACCGCTTTTGTTTCCTCTTTCATCTAGAGGAAAAGCAAGGTTAATTGTTTAGATACAGCAATAAGAAACTTTGGGTAAAAAGAGCATCTTTTAACCTTTACTTCCAAAAGACAATAATTTATTAAGAATTCACAGTGTATTGGAAGGAACTATATTTGCAGCATAGTTTTATAAGATAGCATCTCCCTTTCCAATGAAGGGAAGACTTTATATGGGTCTCTTCTTTATGGTTAGATGGCAGAATGTTTTATTACTATTTATAAAAAGCCTGCATTAAGAGAATGCAATATTGGTTCTCCCAGAATGGGATCAATTTGGAAAACTAATTATCTCCAAATGGCTGCAAATTTTCAAGAATCTGTCAAGAAGACAAATCAGGAATACCATCTAAATGACATTGAAGTAAGGGATACTTTCTTTAGCTCTTGGGACCTCCCCAAAGCCTTTTTAAAACCCTTGTCCTTGTCTCTAGCTCCCTTCCTCACCTCTGCCCCCTCCAGCCTCTGCACATGACCTCAGCTCATATTTCACTGAGAAAATAAGAACCAACAGTGAAGAACTCTTTCACTCTCCTGCCATGCCTACAGATTGATGTGTTTTCACGGCTTCCTAATGTCCTTTCTTTCCACATCAGTGGAAGAGTGCACTCTGCTCTCTTCAAGGCTGATCCTGCCATGAGCTCCTGTAGCTTCCCGGTACTCTCTCCATCAATATCAATTCTCAGTCTACATTTTCATCTAACCTTCTGTTTGGGTTCTTTCCTTTCCACCTACTGATCTGCCCAAGTTTCTTCAGTTTAAACAACAACAACATACACACACCTCTTTCTCTCAATCAACCTTCTTAACATGGCAGGTAACACAATTACCTGAAAGAGCTGCCCTGTGTAATCTGAGTGCAGTTGTGAAAGGGGCTCTATTATTAAATGACCGTTTCTGACTTTCCATTCCCCATCTTATAACATGTTCAGCACACCATGGCTGAACGTTTTTACTGAATACCTCAGACAGTAAGTGTTTATAAGGAAATACACTTATTCGATACTTTCTCACAATGGATCTATTGGAGAACATGTGCTGAGAACTTATTATATGATAGGAACTGAGCTTTTGGAGGAAGACTCATTAACAACTTGGGATATGAAGATGATACGACCATTCTTTACTGATGAAGATCAAAGACCACAGTCTTCATTATGGGTTGCACCTCAATGTGAAGGAGACAAAAATCCTCACCACCAGACCAAAAAACAACATCCATATAAATGGAGAAATGATTGCTGTTGTCGAAGACTTCATGTTGCTGGGATCAACCATCAACACTCATTAAAGCAACAATCAAGAAATCAAATAACATATTGCATTAGGCAAATCTGCTGTACAAGACCTCTTTAAAGTATTGAAGAGCAAAGATGTCAGTTTGAGGACTGAAGTGTGCTTGACCCAAGCCATGGTATTTTCAGTAACCTCATATGCATGTGAAAGCTGGACAGTGAATGTGGAAGACCATAGAAGAATTGATGCATTTGAGTTATGGTATTGGAGGAGAATATTGAAAGTACCATGGACTGCCAAAAGAACAAACAAATCTGTGTTGGAAGAAGTATAGCCAGAGTGTTCCTTGGAAGTCAGGATGGCCAGACTTCATCTCTCAAACTTTGGACATTTTATCAGGAGAAACTAGTCACTGGAGAAGGATAACATGTTTGGTAAATTGGAGAGTTGGAGAAAAAGAGGAAGACCCCCAGTAAGATGGATTGGCAGAGATGGGCTCAAGCAACGATTGTGAAGTTGGCTGAGGACAGGGCAGTCTTTCATTATATTGTACATAGGGTCACTATGAGTCAGTACCAACTCAATGGCACCTAACAAGAAGAGCTTAAACTTTTTTTTTTCACTCTTTATTGTGCAGAGCTTAAACTTTAACAGACATTTCATTTGATTTCAACAACCTCATGAGATAATATTATCATCCTTATTCTACAGATAAAAGCATAAATAATTTGCTTACAGTCACACAGCAAATACATAACAGAAGCAATGTTTTCTTGCTAAGAATTTAAGAGTATCTTTGAAAGTAGAAAAGTTTGTATAAGGAAAACCACCCTTCATATTACAAGTGTCCATTCCCTGCAAAATTCCTGATGCCACTGAGAAAACGGAGATATCCTCATTAAGTCTGTTCATTCCCTTATGGTATCTGGAATAGACTGAGCATGGAAATCATGTGTGGGCCCAACCCCAGAACAATAGAATCTCTGGAGTGTGGCGTATGGGTGCCCACACTTAGTAATATCTCACCAAGTGATTCTAACATGCAGAGATAGATTACCATTTCCCATCAATATCCTGATTCCTACCCCTTTCTTCTTTTTGCACATTCTCCTCTGAGGGTAGAAAGCACCAAATTTTGAATAATGAAAATTTGACAATTAGCTTGCTGTAAAATATTACTGAGAATAATTATTATAATTGGGTCTGATTGTTTGATTAAAAAATAAGTATAACTCATACTTGATTTGATTTGATTGTGAAATGATTTTTTAAAGAAGCTCTATTATCCCTCCGGACATTAGAAAGAAAGTATGGGTGACATTTATTCAAGTTGTTTCTAGTCAAAAGTTCACCAACATCTTGGAAACAAACACTTAGTGATTCAATGTCATCTTCCAGTTCTACTGCTAATAACCAAGATTGTGTATCACATATTCCATTGTATAGATGGTTTCATAGAAAAATTATAAGTTTACATATAAAGTCACTATGAGTGAGAATCAGCATTTGATTTACTTTCTGTTTGTTTTAACACTTTATTATATACTGTTTTATATTTAAAAATATTTAAAATCATCTAGCTACTGAACATAGCTTCTGGATGTCAGAAGAGACTCTGAAACTTGCTCTCCAGCATAGAGATGCTAAAGCAAATAGAAGAAATTAGGTGGTAAAGGAGCTAAGTAGAAAATTTCAAAGAGCAGCTCAAGAAGATAGAGTCAAATATTATAACAACATGCACAAAGACCTGGAGTTAGAAAACTAAAAAGGAAGAATGCACTCAGCACTTATAAAGCTGAGGAAACTAAAGAAAAAATCAAGCCTCGACTTGCAATATTGAAGGATTCTATGGGCAAAATATTGAATGATGAGGAATACATCAAAAGAACATGAAAGGAATATACAGAGTCACTGTACAAAAAGAAAAGATCACTATTCAACTATTTCAAGAGGTAGAATCTGATCAAGAACCAATTATACTGAAGGAAGAAGTCCAAGGCGCATTGAAGGCATTGGCAAAGAACTGAGCACCAGGAATAGATGGTATACAAATTGAAGTCTTTCAACAAACTGATGTAACACTGGAGGTGCTCACTCATCTTGGCCAAGAAATTTGGAAGACTACTGCCTGGCCATCTGACTGTAAGAGAGTCGTATTTGTGACTATTCCAAAGAGAGGTGACCCAACAGAATATGGAAGTCATCAGACAATATCATTACTATCTCATACAAATAAAGTTTTACAAAAGATATTCTAAAAACATCTGCAAATGTACATTGACAGAGAACTGCCAAAGACTCAAGCTGATTCAGATGAGGACGTGGAACAAGGGATATCATTGCTGCTGTCAGATGGATCTTGTCTGAAAGCGGCAAACCAGAAAGATGTTTATCTGTGCTTTATTGACCATGCAAAGACTTTCGATTGTGTGGATAATGGCAAACTATGGACAACATTACAGAGAATGAATATTCTGGAACATGTAATTGCGCTCATGTGGAAGATGTATATAGACAAAAGGCAGTTGTTCAAACAGAACAAGGGAACACTGAATAGTTTAAAATTATCAAAGATGTGTGACAGGGTTGTATTCTTTCACCATTCTAATTCAATCTGTATGCCGAGCACATAACCCAAGAAGCTGGATTATATGAAGCAAAACATGGCATCAAGATTGGAGGAAGACATTTACAACCTGTGATAGCTGATGATACAACTTTGCTTTCTGAAAGCAAAGAGAACTTAAAATACTTGCTGATGAAGATCAAAGACCACAGCCTTCATTATGGGTTGCACCTCAATGTGAAGAAGAAAAAATCCTCACCACTAGACCAAAAAACAACATCCATATAAATGGAGAAATGATTGAAGTTGTTGAGGACTTCATTCTTCTTGGATCAACCATCAACACTCATAAAAGCAGCAGTCAAGAAAGCAAATGACATATTGCATTAGGCAAATCTGCTGGACAAGACCTCTTTAAAGTGTTGAAGAATAAAGTTGTCAGAAGACTAAAGTGTGCCTGACACAAGCCGTGGTATTTTTAATAACTCATATGTGAATAAGGAAGACCATAGAAGATTTAAAATGTATTTGAGTTATGGTGTTGGAAGAGATATTAAAAGTACCATGCCATAGAACAAACAAATCTGTATTGGAGGAAGTATATCCAGAATGCTCCTTGGAAGCCAGATGGCCAGGCTTCATCTCTCATACTTTGGATATATTGTCAGGAGGGACCAGTCACTGGAAAAGGATATCATGTTTGATAAAGTGAAGGGTCAGAGAAAAAGAGGAAGACCCTCAATGAGATGGACTGACAGCAGCAATGGGTTCAAACATAGCAATGATTGTGAGTTTGGTCCAGGCCTGGGCAGTTTTCAGATTTGTTGTGAATAGGGTCATTATGAGTCAGTCCCGACTCGATAGCACTTAACAACAACAGCAACATTGAATGTATTATATTGCAGGGAACATAAAAATGAAAAAGGATTAAAAAAAACAACTGACTTTCACTCAATACCATTAATAGTATGTGAAACTAAATGCCAAAACAAATTTTCGGGGGAAAAACCAAATTGTTTTATAGATGGGAAATATTCATTTTCAAGCAGCATCTCTCATTTTACTAGTGGTAAAAAATAATCTCTGGCTTTACTCTGAGAACCTTTCTGTTTTCCCTGGTTGGGGTACCTGTCAGCAAAAACTATTGAACTGCTTTCTGAGTATCGGAGTTTATCCTCAGATTTCTAAGATTTATGACACTAATGGGACTCTCCTGGCAGCAGTGTTATCCATTTTACTGATACACAGGAAGCAGATACAACCCTAATCTACTGTCTATATCCCAAGACTGAAGAAACTAACATCTTAATTAGAATAGAAAGAAGAGATGTGTAAGTCTTCAGTCCCTAAGTGAGCTAAGTTGTACAATAGTAGAATTATTTATAAAAGAATTAGTCTTGACCATGCTTTAAAAAAAGCAAAAGGAACATTGGTCATGATGTTCATATTCTTAAACAGCATCAGAAAATAAGCCCAATAAGACTTATAAAGGGAAATTTCCATAAGATAAAATTTGGTGACCTGCAAAATAACTATATTTATGTGGCAGTGGTAGTGAGGTTGGCCCAGGATCGGACATTGTTTCTTTCATTCTGCTGTGCATAGGGTTGTATGAGTCTGTTCCGACTCGATGGCACCTGACAACAACAACATGGATTTAGCTATTTGGAAAGAATAATTTATACATTAAAAAAAACCCTGAAATAAAAATATGTCCAAATTAAAGAACATTAGACTCAAAGTCAAATTGAGTTTCAATCCCAGTTTTCCCATTAACTTTTTGTGTAATTTTCTTTGCTGGATTTATCTCCAAAGAATGTTGCAGCTCAATCATTTAATGATTTCATGAGGTCTTCAATGTTGGTGTTCTTGTTAAATTGGTTGACTCATAGCTACCTTGTAAAGTGTTTCCAAGGAGTGACTGCTGGGTTTGAACTGCAAAATTTTGGGTTATCAATATAGTGCTTGTCCTACAGTGCCACACCAGAACTCCAAAGTCTCCCATAGTAGAAGCTAATAAGTGAGCTGGAATTGCAATAAACAATACTGTTCTGTAGTGAAAAGAAACCCCTGACTCTTTTCAAAAGAGCTGCAGTTTAGTTGTCTGACTTACCAGTTTTAAACCTTGCAATCCTAGGCAAGTTCTTAATGCCTTAGTTTCCTGTCTTGAAATTAGAGATGACCAAACTTCCAAGTCAAGAGAGACAGTCTCCCATGCTAGCTTTTAAGCAGCATTCTGACTATACTTCTTCTAACACAGACTTGTTTGTTCTCTGGCTATTTTATTTTCTCAGTTTTTCTAGTAGCTTTAGTATCTTTATACTAGAGAGCATGTTTCAGAGTTTGTTTTGACATCCATTGTGGTCTTTTCTTTCTTTACTATCTTTTTAATGATCTTTTGCTTTTTTCCCTCTGTGATGCTCTTGGTGTCATCCTACAAGTCTAGTCTTTGTTCATCAGTGTCTAATGCACCAAATCTATTCTTGAGAAGTTTGCTAAATTCAGGTGAGATAGGTTTAAGGAGTCCTGGTATGATGCTGTGGATTAATGAGCTGTACTGCAAAATCAGTTTGAACTGCAAGGTCAGTGGTTCAAGCTCACTAGTCGCTCCTCAGAAATCCTATACAGGGTAACTATGGGTCGGAACCGAACTGATGGCACTTAACAACAACAGCAACAAATGTTCAAGGCCATATTCTGGTTCTGTGGACTTGTTTTAATTTTCTTCAGCTTCATCCTAGACTTGCATTTGAGCAATTGGTGATCTGTTCCACAGTTGGTCCCTGACATTGTTTTAGCTGATGACATAGAACTTTTTTTGTTTCTTTACAAAGAAGTAGTCAATTTGAATTCTGTGTATTCCATCTGGTTTGATCCATGTGTATAGTCACCTTTTATGCTGCTTTAAAAAGTTTTTGAGAATTCTATCACTCAATCTCCAGCATTATTTCCATGCAATCTCCAGCATTGTTTCTATCACCAAGTCCTATTTTCAACTATTGATACATCTTTCTTCCACCCTTTTCATTCCAATCACCAGCAATTATAAATACATTTTGACTGCAATTTTTATCAATTTCAGAATGAAGAAATCGATATAATTCTTCAATTTCATCATTGTCTTTTGTGATTGTCTACAAATTTTAATGATATCGGTATTCACTAGTCTTCCTTATTGTTGTTGCTGTTGTTAAGTGTTGTCCATAGTGTTTCCAAGGAGTGGCTAGTGACTTTGAACTGCTGACCATGTGGTTCAAACTGACCTTGTGGTTCAGTGCTTTATCACACACCAGGAATCCTGTCTTCCTTACAGGTAAATTAATAGTATCCTGTCACAGATAGTGTTGACCTTCAAGATACATCTTTAAATGTTCTTTTTGATGATGAATTCTATGCCATTTGTAAGCACATTGTTGTTGTTGTTGTTGTTATCAGGTGCCATCGAGTTGGAACTGACTCATAGCGACCCCATGCACAGCAGAATGAAACAATGTCCAATCCTGGGCCAACCTCACTACCGCTGCCACACTTGAGTCCATCAATGCTGCCTCCTGGCCAATCCATCTCATTAGGGTTCTTCCTCTTTTTTCTCTGACCTTCCACCTTACCCAGCATGACATCCTTCTCTAGTGACTGTTCTCTCTGGACAATGTGTCCAAAGTATGAGAGACGAAGCTTAGCCATCTTGGCCTCCAAGGAGCACTCTGGTTGCACTTCTTCCAAAACAGATCTATTGGTTCTTTTGGCAGTCCATGGCACTTTCAGCATTCTCCTCCAACACCACAACTCAAAGGCATCAATTCTTCTACGATTTTCTTTATTCACTGTCCAGTTCTCGCATCCATATGAAGTTATTGAAAACACCATGGCCTGAGTCAGGCGTACCTTAGTGCTCAAACTGACATCCCTGCTCTTCAATACTTTTGAAAAGTTCCCTGAAGCAGATATGCCCAATGCAATACGTTGTCTGATCTCTTGACTGCTGCTTCCATGAGTGTTGATAGTTGATCCAAGAAGAATGAAATCCTTGACAACTTCTATCTTTTTTCCATTGATAAGAATGTTGTTTATTGGTCCAGTGGTGAGGAATTTTGTTTCTTAACAGTCAGATGCAATCCATACTGAAGGCTGTGCTCTTTGATCTTCATAAGTAAATGTTTCAAGTCCTCTTCACTTTCAGCAAGCACAGTTGTATCGTCAGCATATCGCAGGTTGTTAATGAGTCTTCCTCCAATCCTGACGCCTCTGCAGTGGTTGGGGACGATGGTACACATGCAGACACACACGCGCTGCTGTGGCTGTTGCTCTGTGTTGCATTTGGGCCTTTCTTCTCTGGGCCCTCCCATGCTTGTCAGTTCCCTGACCTCCCGGTGTGTAAGCACATACATTTCTACAAATGCTCCAAAAAGAATTAACACTAAAAGTATATTGGTGGGAATACCCAAACATGAAATGCTTTTGAAGGATTATTTAGTGGTGCTGTGGGCTAATGTGCTGGACTGTGAAGTTGTTTGAACCACAAGGTCAGTGGTTCAAACTCATCAGCCGCTCCTTGGATAACCCTATACAGGATCACTATGGGTTGGCACAGGCTCAACAGCACTTAACAACAACAACAACATTAAAATTCAAGGTGCTTATACCTTTTGAACCAGTAGTTGTTTCAGAAGTATAATTTAAGAGTTTATACTATTGAAATATTATTAGAATTTCACAAAGATCTAGCATTAAATGGTCATTTCAGTATTTTTAGAAAATTAGGAAAAACACCAAAGATAATTAATTTAATACATTATAGTTCTTCATGCAATCGAATATTATATATTCAGTATACATCCATACTATGAAATATTACAGAGCCATTAAAGAAAGTGAGGTAAATTTATGCATGGTGGAGCAATCCTGTATAGCGTTTCCAAGGAGCAACTGATGAGCTTGAACCACCAACCTTGTGGCTCAAACCAACTTTGCAGTCCAGCACATTGTCCCACAGCACTACACCAGGACTCCATAAGGCATGGTAGAACTGTACATTTTCAAGTCTGAAAATCTTTAGGAAAACAAACTGCCACATCTTTCTCCCACAGAACTGCTGGTGGATTAGATTTGAACTGCCAACATTTCCATTAGCTTAACCACTGTGCCACTAATTTAAAAAATTCTCTGAATAAAAGTTATATTTATAGAGATATACAGATTTATACAACACAGTAACTTATAATATTCTAAAATATCAAATGTAAATCTGTGGTCATTCATATTTTTCCAAGTACGTTTCAAGCTATTACCAATTGGAAGACTTCTGGGAGTAATTTGTCACATATCTTAATGACTTCAAATTATTGTTTTGACAAAGTAAAATTGCAAACATATTTCTTTTGGAGGGAAAATAAAACCTTAGGAATCAAGGCATACCATGATACAAAAACTCTATAAGTCTTTTAAACATGGAGACACAGTGCCTATAGCTATTTAATATAACTTCAATCCCAAGGATGTGATTAGGAAAAATTTAGATTGCTGAACAAAAATAAGCTGGTATTATTTCAGAGTGCTCCAATATGAAAGCATATAAAAACGTTTTGCTACTAAGAGTTTGAATTCATGCATGTATTGATTTATTCCAAATAACAGATATTTAAACTTGTCTCTACAATTAGTATATGGCTGCAGACAGGTCCTCACTTGTTTTAGTCTCAGTGTGGCACTGTAGCTTAATGTACCGGACTGCAAGGTGGTTTGAACTGCAAGATTGGTGGTTCAAGCTCACCAGCTGCTCCTCAAAAACCCTATACAGGGTCACTAGGGGTCGGAACCTACTCAACAGCATTGAACAACAACAATAACAAGTCTCATTGTACCTTCAAATAAAAAAGGATACTCTTTTGTACCATGGAAGAAAATTATTTTGAAGTCAGGACTAATACATTTTTAATAAAACCTAAGGAGCTCTGGTAGCGTAGTGGTTACGAATCGGGCTGCGAGCCGCAAGGTCAACAGTTTGAAACTACCAGCTGTTCCGCAGGAGAAAGACGAGGCTTTCTGCTCCCGTAAAGATTTACAGCCTTGGAAACCCAGTACAGGGTCGCTATGAGTTGGAACCTACTCCACGGCACATAACAACAACAACAACAATAAAACCCAAGTGGACATCTTCCCAAATTATCAAAGCTTTGCAACAAGTTTACAGGAATGCTGACCCACATAAAACAAGTTTTTAGATAAATTTTAAGGAAGGTTATGAAGACCACAAAGATAAACCCAAAGAAGGAAGACTGTCAACCTTGACAAATGAATTGTGGCTGAAGCCCAGAAACTGGTAGAAGAAGATTGTAGAATTACCATTGATACAATACCTACTGAAGTCAGCATCTTACCCAAACTGCTGTTTTGACATGGTATAAATCGAACATAGAATTCTTTAGGGAAGGGTAAAAGAGATGGGAACATTGTCTTTAGAAGTGCATAGACCTCAATGAGGATATGTTGAGAAACAGTAGCTTCACATTTTAATATTTTTGCTTGACAGTGTCTATGATTTTATAGTAATACTTTTTGACTTATCCTTATATTATCCCATTTCAAACATAGTAAAGTAGATAAATACTATCTTCATCTTACAAATATGGAAACCAAAGAATAGATGTTAACTAACTTGTCTGAAAAACTTCCATATCTAGGGCTATAACCGAAGTTTACTGGTCTGTCCTTTCTGATTAACCCTATGTTAAGTACCTACTGTGTGTAGAAAACTGAGGATGCCATTTTAACTCATGTAACTGAGTTTTCATTGACTTTTAGAGGTTAGATACCAAATCAAGGAACTTACTAAGAAATAAACCAAAACCAATATCTATATATATAGCTATATGTTGTTGTTGTTATGTGACATGGAATCAGTTCCGACTCATAGCGACCCTGTACAGGGTTTCTGAGGCTGTAAATCTTTATGGGAGCAGAAAGCCTCATCTTTCTCCTGCTGAACAGCTGGTAGTTTCAAACTGCTGACCTTACGGTTTGCAGACTGATTCATAACCACTACGCTACCAGAGCACTATATGTATATGTATATATGTATATATGTATATATGTATATGTATGTGTGTATGTATGTATGTATATATATCTATGGCTTGTTACTTCAAACTGTTGGCATTGTAGTTAGCAAACAAACAAACGTGTAGCCCACTATGCTACTATGCTATGAGGGCTTCTTAATCTGAACATACTGACATAAAAAGATGCCTACTATCTATTAGAGGAAAAATAAGAGCAAGTTGCAAAACAGTTCTGATGGTATGATTGTAATTTTTGGTAAATATATATATTTTTGGAATAATTACATCTTAAACTGTTTTTCTCTGAGTGGCATAATTCTAGGAGCTTTCTTTTGCAAAATTATACTTTTCTCTGATTTTTGAATTCTATCTGGTGAACATGTATTATACTTCTTTCAAGAAAATTAGACCTTAAGGGACTAAAATTTTCACTAACTCAAATTCTACCAATGCTTCAGTTTACATTTTAAATAGTTGATTTTCATTTTATTGAGGAATAACTATAACTAGCTTAAACAAACATGAGCAAAACTTACTATATAAAAGGGGCTCTTATCTTCTTTCTGCCTCTTCATTCCTGGCCACCAGAGGCAGCTTTGTTCAACTCTATTGCAGTTTCACCTGATATTTACTAATGTATTTCATAATAGTATGTATATGTTGATATTGTTTGATTCTTCAATTTTAGATATTGTTGACTGACTTCGAGAACTGCAGGTTGAGAAATGTCTTCTCTCTTTGCTTTCCAACTGCCATTTTACTTATATCATGAATTGTGGCTAAATTAACATTCAGAATTCACATTAGTGTTACTACATAAATATTGTTCATAGCTAAACTATATAGTGCATTATATATGTCCTGTCTTACTTAATAGCTTATATTATTATTGTTACTAATTATCCAATAAGTTCATTGGCCTAGTTTGCTAAGCACCTATTATTTTATTTCTTTTCCCAACCTTTCCTTGAAGAAAATTTGTTAGAAAATTCCTTCTAATATGGCCAAGCACAGCAGGAAATCTATGGATTCTATTTTTTTTGTTGTTGTTGCCATCTCTCCTGGGTCATCATTCAGAAAGCCAATATATAGAAGTGTTTGAAGAGCTACTGCTTTTGAAATATTAGCAGGTTCCTCCCCTCCTTTAAAACAAAAAATATTGGCCTCTTTCTCAATTTAGGAAGCTTAATTATTCTGTTCTAAGTTCTTCAGATAAAAAACATACAACAGCAAAAAATAGGAGGAGAAAGGAGAGAAGCAGCAAGGATTGGAAAAAAAAAAGGAGTATCATATCCTGAAAGGATGAAAAGGATTTATGGAAAACCAAAATATTTTGGAATAAATTCCATGAGTAAGAGACAAATATCCCCTACTGTACTCCTCCTTTCAAATTACAAGTCAAAGAGGAAGTTATGAAAAAGAGGAGTCTGAGAAAACTCAGTTTGAGAGTGTAGCTGGATCAGTGCTGATTGGTGGCCAATTTTTCAATTCAGGCAAGTCAGTTAAGAACTGTACCTGATTTCTTATCTATAAAATGATGATAAGAATGCATTTCTATATTTCTACTCTGTAGTTTTTTGGAAATGATATAGGGAAAAGTATACTGAACTTTTTAATGCTATATAAAACTATTCATGGAAGCAGCAGTCAAGAAATCAAGAGACATATTGCACTGGCAAATCTGCAATTTAAAAGACCTCTTTAAAATGTTAAAAAGAAAAGATGTTACCTTAAGTACTAAGGTGCAACTGATTCAAACACAGTGTTTTCAATTGCCTCATATTCATGAGAAAGCTGAGCAAGGAATTTTTGTCACTAAGTGCCTTTGAGTAGACAAAAAATAATTGATGCATTTGAATTATGGTGTTGGCAAAGAATACAAAAATGCCATGAACTGCCAGAAGAACAAACAAAAGAAAAAGAACCATAGTGCTCCTTAGAATGGTGAGACTTTGTCTTATATAATTTGGACATGCTATCAGGAGTGACTAGTCTCTGAAGAAGGACATCATGCTTTGTAAAGTAGAGGGCAAGTGGAAAGACCCTCACTGTGATTTGACAGATAGATACTGAACTTGATACAGTGACTGCAACAATAGGTTTAGTAGCAATGATTATGAGAATGGTGCAGAACTGAGCAGTGTTTTGTTCCAATGTACACAGAGTCACTATGAGCTGTAACTGACTATATGACACCTAACAACAACAACAACAATAAAATACAAGACAGGGGGCCATTTCCTGTATAGATCAGATATATGACGTATTCATTGATTACTTAGTCAACAAGCATAGAAGAGAAAAGACATAAAATTTGAGCAGAACAGCAAAAGCATACTTTCACGAGTTATTGGTGTTGCAGCTTGAGGGAAATTATACCATTTGTCTCTCCAAGTGATTATGTCTGAGAAATAAAATACTGCATATTAGTTCTAAATATTTCTCTTTTGTTTAGTTTGCATTTCAAGTTCAGTATCTATCTGTCAGATCATCATCTGGAAACACTTAAGCCCTGATGGGTGTCACAGCATGCTTGTCACTCACAAAGCAAACTATGAAAACGTGTCACCCAAGGATATTCAGTCTGTCCATCACAGAGTGGGGATCTTAATAATAGAGAAACTAAATTGTTGTTGTTTTTAGTGCTGTTGAGTCAGTTCTGACCCACAGTGACCCTGTATAGGGTTTCCAAGGAGCATCTGGTGAGCTTGAACCAGTGACCTTGTGGTTCAAACCAACTTTGAAGTCCAGCACATTAGCCCATAATGTCATGGTATCTCATGGAAAATCAGCTTATACATTTTTAAGAGTAATGAATCTCATTAATTGTACCTTCTTTCTTTGCAAGTGAGAAAGCAAGTGGGAATGGGGGCAAGTTCCTTATAGAAGAATTCCAGTTAATCAGTGTAGAAGGAATGGGGGAAATATAAAGCCATCTTAAGGTAAACATGAATATTGCAGGAATTTTCAGTAATCTATCTATATGTCTGAAATTATTTCAAAATAAACAATTTTGAATATAGATTACATTTATGTGCTAAATTTATTTATTCAAAACACCATCTTTGGTTTCTGAATTCTACTTCTGAGTGTATGCTTCATCTCATGTTAATTAATTTTAATTTAATTCTCTTATAAAAATCTTTCCAATCCTTTCCATCTCAATTCCTCCCCAACTACCCTCTAGTATCAGGAGTGAACTGAAAGCATTCAATCAAGAAGTATGTCTTTAATACCTATCATTTCCATCAAAGTGTAGTAACAACTGTAAGGTATAAAAGAAAAGGACTCTACGATCAAATCCCTCCCTTCAGAAGACAATAGGCCTGCTGAAAAGTTGAGACATGTACATGTAAGAGTGAAATGGCAACGTGTGAAGTTATGTAACATCATGCTTCCTTCTGTGGCTTTAGTTACAGGAGCTGATAAAGCCTAAAAAAAGTGGAAAATGAGTAAGTAAGGACAAGTTTGACCTAAAAGAAATATGTAGGTTTGGGATGGTGAATGAATATAGTGGTGTCTGCGTACAGTCTTTGTAGGGAATTGAAGGAATGTGAGAGGCAATTGTGGATCCACTTGAGTGGAGTAGGAAGTGTGAGGTGATGGGAAGGAGAATGAGCCTGGGTAGGACAGACCACAGAGGCCTGTGAGAGCCAGATTAGAGTCCCAATTTGGTTCTAGTAGTAGGGATATATTTTCTGAACTGCAAATCTGATTGTTCTCACCTTCTTTACTTACCATGACCTCTTTCCTACTAAAGCACTCTATAGGCCTCTTCTAGCTCTTAGGTAAATACCACAATCCTTAACATGGCATCAGAGCCCTCCAATGTTAGACTTCTTCCTATCTCCCTTTTTCCTATGTCCCCTATTTCCCTGCATATCATGAACTACTAGAAGACCAAACAAATCTGTCTTGGATGAAGTATAACCATAATGCTCCTTAGAATGGTGAGACTGTCTTCTATTACTAGACCTTACATATACTTTTGCTTCTCGTTAACAGCTGTTCCTCACTGTGACTTGTTGTTATTGTGATGTTGAGTCATTTCTGCCCTATAGTGACCATGTATAGGGTTTCCAAGGAGCAGCTGGTGAGCTTGAACCACCGAAGTTGTGGGTCAAATGACCTTGCAGTCCAGCGCATTAGCCACCAGGACTAGTTGACTTCTTTTCATCCTCAGTCTCTAATTTCTCACCTCCAGTAGGGAACCCTTCTCTCCTATCTTATTTGTTCTACGCATATCACCAAGAACCTCAACTCAATAAAACTTTCCACATTTGTATACTTATAATATGGAAGTATTTGATATAATTATGTGATTTCTTGATTTCGGATTAGAATAGGCTTCTAGAGTCAGTGATTCTATCATTTGTGTTTTCCATTCCTCTTCTATCCCTAGTATATAGTTGAAAAAATATATATGGAAAATAAAAACATTAATTGTCACTGTCCTACTACAGTTACATGATTGTCTGACTCACTAAGAAAAAAATGTCCTATGTCAATTTTGAACGTCAAATTTGGTGGTTCCTACTCAGTGGCCACTCCTTGGAAACCCTATACAGGGTCGCTATGAGTTGGAAATGACTCAATGACACTTAACAACAACAATATATATGGGACAGTATTTAATAACTTTTGAAGTGGACCCTAAGATTGTTATTTTGTTTCCTTTATACAATTTTGCCATTTAACTAATGAATCAGTTCACTTTGATTTTCTGCAGTTTCAGAAGCCAGGATAGTATACGTAGAACATATTTGAATGATAGAATCTATTAGCATTTGGGTGATAAGCTTGGGTTTCTGAAAAAAATAAATCTGATGATTACATGGAACTGAATTACTAGAGTTTAAATAGATCAATATCTATGTGCAGGGCACTTTTATCAGCATTGTGAATTATTCCAAACTGAATAACACATGGTCTCTGTCTGGTTCATAATCAAGTGGGGAATCTAGATATATATACTCAACTACCTATATTAAGTGGTAGACTATGAATGCTCTGTGCACTACAAAAACAGGAAAGAAGAAAGAGTTATTTGCAGTGAAGCAATCTGACAAGGATGCAGGGAAAAGTAACATTTGAACCTGGTCTTGAAGCATGAGAGTACTTTTGACAGTCAGATTTTGGGAAGACAAGCATTACAAGTAGAAATAAAGAAACTAATTAAAAATAAAAAGCAAATGAAAATAAAAAGCACTGCAGGTGACAGGTAAGTGGCCCAGCTGCACTGGAGAAGAGGGTGAATGGACTTAGAGCCTGTTGTGATAAGCAGTAGGATTGGGAAGTTAGAATAGAGCTAATAATATTCTAGGGCGTTTGCACTTATTTCATGGGTAATGAACTGTCACAAAGGATGGTGAATAAAGAAGTGCTAAAATCAAATGTCTTGGTCCCAGGAATAAAGTGAAGGGCTAGATTGAAAAAGCACTCTAGAGATTAAAGATAGTGAGGAAAGCAGAGGCAAAGAGAAGGAGATCTCATGAGAGTTAGCAAAAACAAAGGAGGAGATAATGGGTTAGTACTAGTGAAGCCTGGTGTGGCCTTGTGGGTTAATGCACCAGAATGCAAAGCCGGTTGAACTGCAAGGTCAGTGGTTCAAGCTCACCAGCTGTTCCTTGGAAACTCTATACAGCGTCCCTATGGGTTGGAACCAACTTGACAGCACTTAACAACAACACCAACTAGTGAAGCAAGGAGAAGATCAATGAGAAAAACATTCAGAAAAACAAAATAAGATTCAGAAAACCTTTAATATAGGCATTGAAAAGTAGAGAAGTAATTAAGTTTGACATCATGGTTTCAAGACAATGACTTAACCAGGAGCAAAAATAAATGTTCTAGTAATGGTAATGTTATCAATATTATAAAAATATTTCAGTGATGAAGAATTAAGCCATCTGCAATTTTCCGTGACCCAATGTATGTTCTGTAACAGGTAGCATAGTGGTTACAAATTGGGCTGTGAGCCACAAGGTCAGCAGTTTGAAACTACCACCTGTTCCACGGGAGAAAGATGAGGCAGTCTGCTCCATAAAGATTTACAGCCTCAGAAACCCTGTGTAGGGTCACTATGAGTAGGAACCAACTCCACGGCACACAACAACAACAACATTATTTTGAAGGTAATACAGAAGCAGCTACAATCATACATTGACAGATAACTTCCAGAGGTTCAAGCCAGGTTCAGAAGAGGCCGTGGAAAGAGGGATATCATTGCTGATGTCCGATGGATCTTGGCTGAAAGCAGAGAATATTAGAAAGCTGTTTACCTATGCTTTATTGACTACACAAAGGATTGTGCGGATCATGAAAAGCTATGGATGACATTGTGAAGTATGAGTATTCTGGAACACTTAATTGTGCTCATGAGGAATCTGTTCTTAGACCAAGAGGCAGTTGTTCGAACAGAACATGGGAGCACTGAATGTTTTTAAATTAAGAAAGGTATGCAACAAGGTTGTGTTCTTTCACCATACTTATTCAACATGTATGCTGAGCAAATAATCCGAGAAGCTGGGTTATATGAAGAAAAACGTGGCATAAGGATTGGAGGAAGACTCATTAACAACCTGAGCCATGTAGATGATACAACCTTGCTTGCTGAAAGTGAAGAGGACTTAAAACATTTACTGATGAAGATCGAAGAGCACAGCCTTCAGTATGGGTTACATCTCAATGTGAAGAAAACAAAACTCCTCACCACTGGACCAATAAACAACATTCTTATCAATGGAGAAAAGATTGAAGCTGTCAAGGACTTCATTCTTTTTAGATCAACTATCAACACTCACTGAAGCAGCAGTCAAGAAATTAAATGACATATTGCATTAGGAAAATCTGCTGCACAAAACCTTTTTAAAGTGTTGAAGAGCAAAAATGTCAGCTTGAGAACTAAGGTGCGCCTGACCCAAGCCATGGTATTTTCAATAACCTCATATGCATGCAAAAGCTGGACAGTGAATAAGGAAGATTGTAGAAGATGCTTTTGAGTTACGGTGTTGGAGGAGAATATTGAAAGTGCCATAGGCTGCCAAAAGAACCAATAGATCCATTTGGGAAGAAGTACAGCCAGAGTTCTCCTTAGAGGCCAAGATGGCCGAACTTCGTCTCTCATACTTTGGACATATTGTCAGAAGGGAGCAGTCGCTGGAGAAGAATATCATATTTGGTAAGGTGGGTCAAAGGGTCAAAGGAAAAGAGGAAGACCCCCAATGAGATGGATTGGCCTAGTGGAAGCATTGATGGACTCAAACATGACAACAATAGTGAGCTTGGCCCAGAATCTGGCAGTGTTTCATTCTGCTGTGCATAAAGGTCACTATGGGTCGGTACTGACTCGATGGCACCTAACAACAACAATTATTTTGACTGCCCTTGGTCATCTTCTCATTTTTCTATTGTTGACTCTTATTTATAGCAAAACATGTTCAAGTTTTACAAGTAGGAAAAAGCATTTCTCCTTCTTCCCATTGACTGTTACTCTCTTGCTTGCATTATTATTTGAAGAATTCTACTCAACAGACACTCATTAAGTAACTATCATAATGTCTGTCTTTTGTTGTGCTGTGGTCGCTTGCATGTTGCTGCAATGCTGGAAGCTCTGTCCCTAGCATTTTAAATACCTGTAAAATTACCCATGATAACCATATATCAGCAGAACTTCTAGACTAAAACAGATTAGGAAGAAGGAGAGGAAGATTATTTCTAAATTTTTAGCCATTGAAACCCTAGCAGTGCATTGCCAACTGAAAAAAAAAACAAAAAACGTTTTAAAGTCCAAGAGCACCAAATATGACCTTGAATATATTCCACCTGAATTCAGAGACCAGCTCAAGAGCAAATTTGGTGCATTAGACACTAAAGACTGAAGACTAGAAAAGTTGTGGGATGACATCAATCACATCATACAGGAAAAAAAGCAAAAGCTCATTAAGAAGACAGGAAAGAAGGAAAAGACCAAAATGGATGTCAAAAGAGGCTCTGAAACTTGCTCTTCACTGTAGAGGTACTAAAGCGAATGGAAGAAATGAGGAAGTCAAAGAGCTGAACAGAAAATTTTGAAGGGCAGATAGAGAAGGCAAAGTTGGGAATTATAATTAAATGTGCAAAGACCTGGAGGTAGAAAACGAACAGGTAAGAATATGTTCAGTTTTTCTGAAGCTGAAAGAACTCAAGAAAAAATTTAGGCCTCGACTTACAATATTGAATGGTAAAATGTTGAATGATGTAGAAAGCATCAAGATGATAGAAGGCATATACAGTCATTGTATCAAAAAAAAAAAAAAAAGTCAGTGTGCAAGCATTTCAAGAGGTACTATATGATCAAGAGTTGATGGTCCTAAGGGAAGAAGTTCAAGCTGCACTGAAGTCACTGGCAAAAAAAAAACAAGGCTCTAGGAATTAATGGAATACAAATTGGAACTTTTCAACAAACTGATGCAGCACTGGAGGCAATCACTCATCTGTGTCAAGAAATTTTGAGGACAGCTATCTGATCAACTGATTGAAAGAGATCCATACTTGTGCCCATTCCAAAGAGAGGTGACTCAGTGGAATGTGAAAATCATAAAACAATATTATCAATGTCAGATATGAGGAAAAATTTGCTGAAAATAAGTTTTAAATGGCTGCAACACTACATTGACAGGGAACTCCCAGACACCCAAGCCAGATTTAGAAGAGGAAGAGGAATTTGGGATACTGTTACTGATGTCAGATGGATATTGGTTGATAACAGAGAATACCAGAAAGATGTTTATTTGTGCTTTATTGACTATGCAAAGACTCTGTGGGTTATGACAAGCTATGGATAATATTGTGAAGAATATTCTAGAACTATTGGTTGTTCAAGCAAAACGTTGGGATACTGAGTGGTTTAAAGTCAGGAAAGATGTACAGCAGGGCTTTATTCTTTCACCATACTTACTCGATCTGTATACTGAGCAAATAATCCATGAAACTGGATTATCTGAAGAAGAGCCTAACATCAGGATTGGAGGAAGACTCGTTAAGAACTTGTGATATGCAGATGATACAACCTTTCTTACAGAAAGCAAAGGGACTTAAAATACTTACTGATTAAAATCAAAGACCATACATAGTCTTCAGTGTGGATTGCACCTCAATGTAGAGAAAACAAAAATAATCACCACTGGACCAATAAATAACATGACGATAAAGGAGAAACGAATGAAGTTGTCAAAGACTCCATTTTGCTTGGTTCCATTGTCAACACTCATGGAAGCAACAATCAAATGACATATTGCACTAGGCACATCTGTTGCACAAGACCTCTTTTAAGTGTACAACAGTAAAGATATCAGTTTGAGGACTAAAGTGCACCCTACCCAAGTCATGGTATTTTTCGTTTGTTTCATCTGCATGTGAAAGTTGGATTAATAAATAAGAAAGACTATAGAAGATTTGAAGCATTTGAGTTATGGTGTTGGTGAAGAATATTGAAGGTACAATTGACTTGCAGAAGAACAAACAAATCTGTGTTGGAAGAAGTACAACCAGAATGCTCCTTCTCAGCAAGGGTGATGATACTTTGTCTCTTATAATTTGTACATATTAACAGGAGTGACCAGTTCCTAGAGAAGACATTATGATTGGTAAAGTAGAGGGCCATTGAAAAAGAGTAAGACCCCAACAAAATGGACTGGCACAATGACAAAAGCAGTGGTCTCAAGCATAACAGTAAGTGTGAGGATTGCACAGGACTGGGAAGTATTTCCTTCTGTTGTACTTAGAGTCTCTACAAGTGGGAACCAACTCGATAGCCCATAACAGCAACAACAACAACAATTATAAAAAAGAACCTTGTTGACAGTTGAGCAGTATATGTTTTCATAGTGTTATAAGCAAAGGCTTGTCTAAGAATATAACATTAGAGGCACAATCTACACAAAGATTCAGGTGCATAACATTCCAGGCGGATGAATTCGCTCACAGGAAGAATTTGACATTTTCTAGAAATTACAAATAGGTAGTATGAATTGACTATGGTGACCTATTGGAAAAAAAGGATTTGAATGAGATTGGAAAAATAAATAAGAACCAACTTGTGCATGCACTGAAAGGTGTTTGGTTTCTATTTTAAGGGAAATAAGAAAACATCAAGTCTGTATAAGCAGGAATAGAGACATTATTCTGTTTACATTTCAAAATTGTCAATCTGGCTCCTATTTGGAAAATAGGTTGTTGTGGTTATTGTTATTGTTGTTACATTTCATCGAATAAGTTCTGAGTCATAAAGATCCTATGTAGAAAACACTGCCCCATTCTAAGTCATCCCCACAATTGTTGCTGTTTGAGCTCATTGTTGCAGCCATTGTGTCAATCCATTTAATTGATGGACTTCCTCTTTTTCACTGACCATTTACTTTAATAACCATGATGTCTTACAGGGACTGGTCCTTCCGGATAACACGTCCAAAGTACATGAGATGAAGTCTTGCCATTCTGACTTCTAAGGACCATTCTGGCAGTACTTCTTCCAAGACAGATTTATTCATTCTTCTGGCAGTCCATGGGGGGTACTTAGTATTTCAAAGGCTTTCATTCTCTTTTAGTCTTTTTGATTTATTGTCCAGGTTTCACAGGCATGTAGGATTATTGAAAATACCATGGCTTGGGTCGGTGACGTCTTTGCTTTTTAACACTTTAAAGAGATCTTTGGCAGCAGATTTGCCCAATGCACTAACTTTAATTTCTTTACTGCTGCTTCCATGGGCATTGATTGTGGACCCAAGTTAAATGAAATCCTTGACAACTTCAATCTTTTCTCTGTTTATCATGACATTGCTTATTGGTCCAATTGAGAGGATTTTTGTTTTCTTATGTTGAAGTGTATCCCATACTTAAAGTCTTTGATCTCCATCAGTAAATGATTCAAGTCTTTTTTCAACTTCAGCAAACAGGATTGTACCGTCGGCATGACTTAAGTTGTTAATGAATCTTCCTACAGTTCTGATGCTGAATTGTTTTTCACATAGACAAGCTTCTCAGATTGTTTGCTCAGTATATAGATTGACTACATATGGAGAAAGGATACAGTAGTGACACACATTTATCCTAATTTTAAACCATAATCCCCTGTTCTATTTAAATGGTTGTCTCTTGATCTATGGTCCAGTTCTGTATGAGTACTATTATGTGTTCTGGAATCCCAATTCTTTCCAAATTTATCCATATATATATATATTTTTTTTATGATTCACACAGTTGAATGTCTTTGTATAGTCAATAAAACACAAGTAAAGATCTTTCTGGTACATATTCTCTGTTTTCAGTCAATATCTATCTGACATCAGCAAGCATATCCCTTATTCCATGTCCTCTTCTGAATCTAGGTTGAATTTCTGGAATTTCCCTGTGGTTGTACTGCTGCAAGTATTTTTTTTAATTATCTTCAGCAAAATTTTACTTGCATGTGATATTGATGCTATTATTTGATAATTTCTACATTCTGTTGAATCACCTTTCTTTGGAATGGGCACAAATATGGATCTCTTCCAATTGTTGGTCAGGTAGCTCTCTTTCAAATTTCTGTGCCACATTTCTTGGCATAGACAAGTGAGAGCCTCCAGTGTTGCATGAATTTGTTGAAACATTTCAATTGGTATTCTGTAAATTCTTGGAGCCTTGTTTTTTGCTAATGTCTTCAGTGTGGCTTGGACTTCTTCCTTCATTGTCATTGTTATGTGATGTCAAGTCGATTCCAGCTCACAGCAACCCTGTACAGCATTTCTGAGGAGCAGCTGATGGGTTTGAACCACCAACCTTGTAGTTCACAGTCCAGTGCTTATCCTACAGCACCATATCAGGAGTCCTCAGTATTAGTGTTGTGGTGGTTAAGTTTGTATTGTACTACCTAAAATGGTTGAATGCCGACCAAATCTGTTTGTTCCGGTGACTCTGTGAATTCCTTTGATAGTCTTTTGATGCTTCTTTCATTGCTCAATATGTTAGAAAGTGCAAAAGAGGTAATTAACGACTTCTTGTTGTTGTTATTAAGTGCTTTCAAGTCAATTCCGACCCTCTATCAGGTTTCCAATGAGCAACTGGTAAGATTGAACCACCAACCTTGCAGTTCAAATGACTTTGCAGTCTGATGCATTAGCCTACAGCGCTAAGAGGTGACAAAATCAGGGTTTGAATCCACATCTTTATGATGACAAATTTATGCTATTCCCTACATTGTGAATCGGGCTGTGAACCACAAGGTCAGCAGTTCGAAACTACCAGCTGTTCCACGGCAGAAAGATGAGGTTTTCTGCTCCTGTAAAGATTTACAACCTTGGAAACCCTGTACAGGGTCGATATGAGTCAGAACCGACTCCACAGCACATAACAACAACAACAACATTGTGTAAAAGGAGCCTTGGTGGTGCAATGGTGTTTGACTGCTAATTAGTAAGTTGGAGGTTCAAACCCTTCCAGTTACTCATTCGGAGAAAGACCTGGTTATCTGATTCCATAAAGATCAAGCCAATAAAACCCTGTGGGGAAGCTCTAATATGTCACATGGAGTCACTATGATTCCAAATGAACTCGTAACTCCCAACAGCAACAACATTTTATGTAGTAGATTTGCAATCTGGCAAAGGGTATAGTTGTACAAAGACATCAATGATCTGTTGTTTGCATTGTTCTTTGTCCTCTTCCTACCTCTGTGACCCTGTTTTATTTATCTAGTGCTACCATGTTGGAGCTCTGGTAGCATAGTGGTTACGAATCGGGCTGCGAACCTTAAGGTCAGCGGTTCGAAACTACCAGCCGCTCCGCGGGAGAAAGATGAGGCTTTCTACTCCCGTAAAGATTTACACCCTTGGAAACCCTGTTACAGGGTCGCTATGGGTCGGAACCGACTCGACGGCACTTAACAACAACAACTACAACCATAACAGAAATATTGCAAGTGCAAATAGTAATTTGTTCTTTCACACTTTGTTGTTAAGTACCATCAAGTTGGCTCCGAATCATAGCAACCCTGTATAGGATTTCCAAAGAGTGGTTGGTGAGTTTTAACAGCTGACCTTTTAGTTCAAACCAACCTTGCAATCCAGTGCTTACCTTATGGTGCCACACTAAAACTCCATTTCACAGTTTAGGAATCTAGAAGTCCAAATTCAGATCATTAACTCTGGAGAAAGGTCTGGATCTCTTTTCCACATCAGTAGACCCAGCATTCTTTGGAGTTCTCCCTGTGTCTTGGCATCAATCTTTCCCTGGGGCTCAGAGCTTTATAGTGCAGGAATCCCAGATCCAAAGGACACACGCCACTCCTGGTTCTTCTATCTTGCTGGTAGTGTGTCCCTTCTTCTCTACTCAAGTATCTTTTTATTTCTTATCAAATAAAAGGTGCTGCATGCCACACCCTTGGGAATCTTCCATATATACTTCCATTAGATTATGGTAGGGTGCAATCAAGAGTGATGTTGTTAAGTTCTGTTAAGTCAGTTCCAACTCACAGAGATGCTGTATAGGGTTTCCAAGGAGCACCTGGTGGGTTTGAACCACTGACCTTGTGGTTAGTAGTCCTGAACTTATCCTACAGCACCACACCAGGCAATCACATCTTTAATCTTTTTTTGGTTTATCACATCAAATCACATCACAGGGGCTGTGGTGTTACTAAGTACTGTTGAGTCAGTTCCAACTCATAGTGACCCTATACAAGGTTTCTGAGGAGCAGCTGGGGAGATTGAACTGCCAATCTTTTGGTTAGCAATCCAGTGCTTATCTTACAGCTCCACACTGCCAGACCACTGAGAATTCAGAGCCATTCAAACTGATACAAGACTTTAACTATCACACCCCACTCCCCTTTTGATAGATTTTTATGGCAAAGACATAGTAAAAAATTCACATACACACACACACACAAAAGAAGAAATGATGAACTTGTAAGTTCTCATGACATTTTTTCCTCTTTACCCTCTTTCATCTTACTGTCTTTCCCCTTGAATATAACTTCTTATATCTTTGACACTGACTTAGGGTAATGGTTTTTAAACTCCACTGTACATAATTACTTGCCTGATGGGGTTTGATCAAAATGAAAGTGCATTGATGTGTGACCCCAGAGATTCTGATACAGTCCATCTGTGCTGGGACTCATAAATGTGAATTTTACATGTACATTCCAGATAATTCTGAGGCAGATAGCCTAAAGACTACATATCACAAGACATTGGACTAGCTTGTAGTGGAAACTTTTCATATTTTATCACAAGCATGGTACAAAGACTTGAACCTATCTATTCAATTAAAATTATCAGCAATAGAAACCATCAATTTCAAATAACTCCAGAATTTAATAGCCTATATATTTTTGGTAGACTTTCCTCCTCAATACAATATAATACAATACACAGCTAATCAATTTGGTCTCTTTCTTCAGGCAAGAGACCAAAGAATTTATATAAACAATTTCCTGACTGGTCAGTCCCAATGTGGGCTAAATATATCAGGCAGATTAATAGTAGAAGGGTTTTTCTAGCTAGACGGAAACAGAATATTGCCTTTCCAATATTAATACAAGGTTGCATATAAGACCCAAATAATCATTGCCTAATAATTCTTTTGGAGATGGTTTTGTAATATAGAAAACACTTACAAAGAAGCAAAGAATAAATGAAAGTGAATCAAACTTCTTTCTTATAAGTCTCACACAAAATAATTACTAGCCTATGTAAGTAGTTATTTAAAAGGCAATAACAGTCAATAAATGAGACACAAATACATACATATGTGTGTGTGTATGTATATGTATATATATATATATATATATATATATATATATATATAGAGAGAGAGAGAGAGAGAGAGAGAGAGAGAGAGAGAAAGAAAGAGAGAAAGAGAGATTGAGATCGAGCAAGTGAGCAAGTGAGCTCTGGCAGCATAGTGGATTATGAACTGAGTTGCTAACCACAAGGTCAGCAGTTTGATTCCACTAGCTGCTCTATGGGAGAAAGATGAGGCTTTCAACTTCTGTAAAGATTTATAGCCTCAGAAACCCTATACAGGGTCGCTATGAGTCAGAACCAACTCCATGGCACATAACCACCATATATATATGAACTTTTAATTATCAGCTGCCTAATTATCTTCAGTGTAGCCATCACCCAGCTAGCATCTTAAACTTGTGCCTTTTGTCAGGGTGTCTCATTCCATTAGTGATTTTCCTGCATAGATAAGTCCCTCTCTTGGCTAGTATCATGAATAATCAGGCCTTAAAACATCTAATCCTTCTAAAATACATTGACTTTTCTCTCTATTTTTCACACTTGTCTTAATTAGTCTGCATCTTGCATTTCCTGAATGAACCAGAATATTTATTTTGTGTTCTGAATTTATGTCAGCTCCCATTGGTCTCTTGGAAAGATAGGTTTGCTACCAAACTTGAATAGTTTCTGATATAAATTATTAACTGAAAGACATTTCTTTATGCACTTTATAGATGCAGGATTTTATTCATCAAGTTTCCAGATGATTTCAAGAAGTATTCATTTATTTCATGAACTAAGTGGTGTGTGTGTGTGTGTTTTTTTTTTTTTTTTTTCCTTTTTTTGATCCCCTCAAGTACCAGACACTGTTCTAGACTCTGTCATTATAGACGCAATTGGTAAATGTTCATATACCTGGAACTTGCATGTTAGCGAGTAAGGCATATACTATAATGGAAAGGAAGTATGATATGATAATCTACTAGGTAGATAAGTGCAATGCAGAAACATTTCGAAGACAAAGGGAAGAAGTGTGATGAAACCAGTCAAGGATGATTTTTTTAAAGGTGATAACCTTTATTCAGGCACTTGAATGAAATAGGGAGTAAACTATTCAAGAATCAGGAGGTAGAAAATTCCTGGCAGAGGAAACTGCAAATAAAAAGATCCTGAATAAAAATATACTTGGTATATTTGAGAAAGAGGAAAAGGAGGATGTTAAGAGAAAGCTCAGTAGAAGATGTGATTGCAGGAATAACAGTGAATTATTTATACATGACATCAAATGACTTTGATAACTAAAAACTCTGCATAATATAAGTGTTGTTAAATGCTGGCAAGTCTGTTCCAAATAATACAGACCAGTTTCCCAGGAGTGGCTGGTGGGTTTGAATTTCCGATCTCATGATTAGCAGTCCAGTGCCTATCCTACACTGCCACAACAGGTGGTATACTGAAAATAGCCAAAAATATGTTGATACTCCTGTTGTTGAGAGGTGAAGCCTAATTTATCTTCCCTTGAGTCTGGAATAAGTTCAATGACTTGTTTAATAATAGAATGTGTCAGAGTCAGGTTCTGGAACAAGAGAGGTCATGAAGGTTCTGCCCAAGCACTTTGGTCTCACTCTTGTTCCAAGGGGGAAACAACTTCCATATAAACAGTACAACCCTGACACCACCATATTACAAGGTAGTTCACACTATTCATGTGGAGGACCATGTGGGAAGACAGAGAGATTGATAGGAAGTCGGGTTTTACTCTGGACTGGTTTTACTCTAGTTTTACTTAGGAAGTGGGGGTAATTCTATGAGTAGAGGAGGCTTCAAAATTTCATGGAAAAATGAAATTATAAGATAGTGGAATTTTCCTACCAATTATTCAAAGCACTCTTGTATCTTAACAAGTGTCATCTAGAAGGAGGGAGGACAGATTAGGTTGAGGCTAGAACTCCCTGTAATTGGTAAACAAGAAACAATCCCTTTTTAAAGAGTGACAGGTGACTAGAGTGGGAAACTCAATAGGATAAACAACCCAGATTCTACATAAACAAAGTGAAAAAGAAAAAGGGTGAGAAGGAAGCAATGGGTACTCATATTGCCCAGAATAGTGGAGTATTTGGTCATTTTTTGTGACTTGTACAATGTTTATGTTTCATCTGGTTCCAGACATGATTTTTGTTGTATTTTTTTATGTGTCATCGAGTCAGTTCCACCTGATCAATGATAGACAGCAGCCAACAGCAGCCAAACCCAACCTTAACTGAGGTGCATGAGGGTGAACGGAGAACTATGCACACTCTTTTCTTTCTCTAACTACACCCCCAGGAGTCAGTTGTTGATAATCCAAGAACATAGTAGCATAAAATCATCAATTAAACAAAAAATACAACAATATCACAATAATTCAGAAACAACAGACAATTTTAGCTCACACAAAGAAACAAGCGAGCATGGGTCAAACAAATTACCAAGATGCAGAGCCAGGAAATGTTTCCAAAGAAGAAAAGGTAAGGGAAGTAACTGAAAATTAATTTAAAAAATTATATTTAGGCATCTTTAAAGGATTGACAGAAAGATCAAGGAAAGCAAGGAGAACACAGAAAACAACTTTAGAAGGATTCAGGAAAGCACTACAAGAGCAAGCAGACAAAATAAATGCAAACCTTGAAACAATACAAAACCTGCAAATAGAAATCCAGAAGATTTCAGAAATGGACAATACACTGAAATGGCAAAGGAGTAGATTCAAAGTAATGTAAGCCTGTATTAGTGAGCTTGAAAATAAATCTCTCAATACTAGTATGCTGTATGCTAGGAGAATTAGAAAAAAAGAATGAAAAAAAATCTGAAGAAAGCTTAAGAGTTATGTGAGATACCGTGAAGATGAATAACTTATGGGTAATTGGGATTCTTTTGATTTCAGGATCATAGAGATTAATGTCTACTTGGCATAACATAGTCCATAAAGACAATGTTCTCCATTCAACTTTGGTGAGTAGGATTTGGACAACTGGGATCTTAAAAACTCATCAGTGGCCACTTGAAGTGTAAATATTGTTATCTTCCTATCCAGAGAAAAGAAGAGTGATGAATATTGAAGACTATAGACTAGTGGGACATCGCAGTCTTATTCCCAAGCCCTCTGCTATTATATCAATTAAGACTCATAATAACCCTATTGTTGTTGATTGTGGATTAGTGCCTTGACGTTGATTGCAACTCATAGCAACCCTTTATAGAGTTACCAAGGAGCAGCTGGTGTATTTGAACCACCGTCCTTAGAGTTCAAACTGACCTTGTACTACAGTGCTTATCCTGTAGCACCTCACCAGGACTTCTTTGTTGTTGTTGTTGTTATGTACCATGGCATCGGTTCTGACTTATAGCGACCTTATACAGCATTTCCAAGGCTGTAAATCTTTACAGGAGCAGAAAGCCTCCTCTTTCTCCTGCGGAACAGCTGGTAGTTTCAAACTGCTGACCCTGAGGTTAACAGCCCGATTTGTAACCACTACGCTACCAGGAATCCTTTAGAACAGAATAAAACTTCTACATAGGGTCACCAAGGCTGTAGATCTTGAAGGTAACTGCCACATCTTTCCCCCACAGAGTATATTGCAGACCTTTCAATTAGCGCCCAAACACTTTAACCTTTGCACTCCCAGGTCTTTTAGAACATTTATAATTGATTACCTAGCCTATCTCTTTTTACTCCTTTAATTTATCCTCTTAACAAATCTGATTTTCAAGAGGAGTCAGAACTAGATAGGGGGATTTGGCAAAAGTGTACCTTTCCTCCTCAGCTTCAACCTGCACAAATACAGTTCCTGACTTTATCATTATAGTTTCCAAGTTTGAAGTGAAACTTCTAATGTCACTAATTTGGAACTTGTCTTTTTATTAATGCTTCTTTTTTAGTTTGATGTTTATAGCTGTAAATATACATTAATAATTGAAACACAGGATATACTAAGTATGAATCTAGGAAAACTGGAAGTTGTAAAAAATGAAATGGAAAGCATAAAGATCCATTAGTGAGCTAAAATGGACTGGTATTGGCCATTTAGAATCAGACAATCACATGGTGTTGACATGAAGGGAATAACAATTTGAAAAGAAACGGCATTACGTTTATGATCAAAAAGAATATTTCAAGATCCATCTTGAAGTATAATGCTGTCTACAATAGAATAATGAGGGAGCACAATAAATCCATACAATAAGCACTGGTTTACAAATCACATGATACATGCTTCAAGCCCGCAAAGTGCTCCCAGGGAGAAAGACAAAGCTTTTTGTTTCTGCAAAAATTTAAACCCTATACAGGGTCTTTTTGAGCCAGAATCCACGCCATGGTACTTAACAACAGCAATAGGATATTGATATGTCTACAAGGCAAACCAGTTAATACCAATATTATGGAAATTTATGCACCAACCACTAAAGACATTGATGATGAAATTGAATAATTCTACAAATTTCTTCATTCTGAAGTTGATCAAACATGCAATCAGTCATTGGAAATTATGGCCTTGGTTATAGAAATGATGCTGGAAATATCATGGCAGAATTTTGCAAGACCAAAAGATTTGTTCATTACAAATAAATTTTTAAACAACATTAAAGAACTATACACATGAACCTCATGAGATGGAGTACATAGCAATCAAATTGACTACACTTGTGAAAAGAAACAGTGGAAAAGCTCCATATCATCAGCCAAAACAAGGCCAGTGCAGACTGTGGAACATTCCATAATTTGTTCATATGCAACTTCAGGCTGAAATTACAGAAAATTAAAACAAGTCAATGAAAGCTAAAATATCACCCTGAACATATCCACCTGAATTTAGAGATCATCTCAAAAAAAGATGTGATAATTAGACACTAATGTATGGAGGATGACATCACAAACATCAGGAAGAATGCAAAAGATATTAAGAAAACAACAAAGAAGGAAAAGACCAAAATGGATGTCAAAAGAGACTCTGCAACTTGCTCTTCAGTATGGAGATAGCAAAGAAAATGGGAGAATTGAGGAGGTAAAAGAGCTGAACAGAAAATTTCAAAGGGGGGTTGAGAAGACAAAATTAAGTTTGAAAAATCAGCATTTCTCAAACTGAAAGAACTTAGAAAAAATTCAAGCCTCCACTTGTAATATTGAAGGATTAGAATGGGACCACAAAGTTTGAACTGCAATGCCATCAGTTCACACCCACTAGCTGCTTCTCAGAAACTCTATGTACAGGGTCACTATCAGTCCATGCTGACTCAACAGTACATAACAACAACAAAAAAGTGGGCAAAACAGTGAGTGATACAGAAAGCATCAAAAGAAGATGGAAAGGGAGAACAAACAAGATGGTGTATTGGGTAGACATGCAGTGAGGAGCTCTATCAGCAACAACACAGAATGCCAGACCAAGGAGGTTCAGGGGATGGTCCAGAACTCTGAACCATATATAAAGGAATATTTAGAAGGTTGGAAGGCTTACAGCCAGAGGAATTTGTAGCAGAAGCAAGAAATCCAGTGCTTTCTAATCCAAGACTCTTAGTTGCTCTCAGAGCCGCCATCTTGGGGGAGACCAAGCAGGGTAAGGATCAGAGCTGCCATGGATGCCTGACAGAATTGCAGAAATATATGTTGTTGTTGTTGTTGTTGTCAGGTGCCATCGAGTCGGAACCGACTCATAGCGACCCCATGCACAGCAGAACGAAACAATGTTCAA
>NW_006408535.1:8047617-8059417 GCF_000296735.1 Chrysochloris asiatica | reverse complement strand
CTTGGTATTTCCAAGAACTCATGTGAGTGATACTGCACAGTGAATGTCACTGTAAAAGAAGACACTTCTCATATGCTAAAACAACCTCATTTCAGGGGGCCAAGAGGGAGGAGAGTGATGCCAGATCCCTGTGGAGACCTAAAAGTGAGGGCTCAGAATGTGTGACAAGTGATGAGGAATGAAGTTCAGATCCAGATTTCAGAGCTGTAGTCTCCCCCAGGGTAATGGACCTCACGGGCCAGGGCTGCACCAAGAGGCTCCTTCCCAAAGTCCACCAGGAAGTTGGGATTCAATTTCAGGCCACCTTGGACTATGTTTACATCAATTTGCAGCATCACAGAGCCTTCCCTGATGAGATAAGGGTAAAATTGCTTGTCCCAGGCACTGACTGTACTGCAATATGGTGACATAGAGACCTTTCTCATCTAGGCTAAACTGGATCATCTTGGGGCCTCCAGTCACATGTTTCCCCTTGACCACCAGGGGCTCTGTCTGGCATTTCAGCTCCTGGTCATCCAGGACTTGCACAGGGCCTCCCTTAACAACACTGCCCCCCAGGAACACCTGTCCTATGAGGCAAGGCTTCTTTGAATTAGCGATCTCATACTGGCATAGGTTCCCATGCAGCCAGGTGCTGAAGTACAGAAAGTGGTCATCCAGGGACAGCAAGATATCAATGCTCAGGCCTGGCATTTCAGGCAGCACCCAACCCTTTACTTTCTTGGGGGGCACCTGGATTACCTTCTCTACTGACCAAGTACCGCCCTCATTCTTGTAGAAGCGTTGGAAGTTGGAGCTGAGGGCACAGCCCACGAGGCTCTGGGTGGTGTCTGGGTTGTGCAGGAAGCAGATCTCCAGGGGGATGTGCCCATCCTGCAGTGACAGGATCTGCAGGATCTCATGGCGATGCCAGTCCCACACATGAAAGTGGCTTCTGTAGAGCCCAGCTTTCACATCAGCAGGGTTGAAGCCATCCCTAGGACATTGGGAGCCATCCATTCGGTGCTGATCATGACGTTGTGTCGAGGCTGGTACCAGAAGTCATAGCCCATTGGTGCAGCACCCCCCAGGCCTCTCCCATACCCCCTTCACCTCAAATGTCTCTCCATCCAGCAGCACGAAACCTCCTTTGGCATTGCCCTTGGTGTCTCTGAGAGCGTTGATCATCACCTCCCCACTGGCCAGACAGTGACTAGTATGGAAATAAGTTAGGCCACACTTGGCATGGAAATTACTGGCCTCAATGATCTTATGCAGCTTCAGGGCCCATGGTTCCAAGCCCATGTCCACCACATAGATGCAGGAGGAGATAAGGGTGGGAAGTACTAGCTTGGTATGAGACTTGGTGCTGTCCTGAAGCAGCTGCTGCAGGCATTCCACCCCGAGTGATGCAACTCATCCTTCATAGTGGGCATGGGCAGCCGATGGATGACCTGGCAATAGTGGGGAGATGGGAGATCAATGTCCACAGTGGCCAGATAGTCTGGGGCCTCAGGGCCTGTGTTTTGGTAAATACAGGGAAGGTAGACAATCTTCTTCTGGTGTCCTTTCATGACCTCCTGAGGGTTAGGATAGCCAGCTCCACATTTCTCACATTTCATGACCATGATCCCGTTTAGGTCCTGGTGGGTCTGCCTGTTGGAGTGGGCAGCGGTGGACAGCAGTGCTCCTGTCAGAGGTGTGCTGGCCCATGGTACTTTCAATATTCTTCTCTAACACTATAACTCAAATGAATCAATTCTTATATGGTCTTTCTTACTCACTGTCCAACTTTCACATGCATATGAGGCTATTGAAAATACCATGGCTTGAGTCAGGTACACCTTAGTCTTCAAACTGACATCTTTGCTCTTGAACACTTTAAAAAGGTCTTGTGCAGCAGATTTGCCTAATACAATATGGTGCTCAATTTCTTGGCTGCTACTTGTATGAGTGTTGATGGTAAATAAAAGCAAAATGAAGTCTTGGGCAATTTCAATCTTTTTTTCCAGTTTTCATGATGTTATTTATTGGTCCAGTTATGAGAATTTTTTTTGTTTGTTTGTTTACATTGAGTTGCAATTCATACTTACAGCTGTGGTCATTGGTACTCATCAGTATTTTAAGTCCTCTGTTTCCAGAAAGCAATGTTGTATCATCTGTATACCGCAGATCATCCAACCCTGATGCCAAGTTCTTATTCATATAATATAGCTTCTCATATTATTTGTTCAATGTCCAGATTGAATAAGTATAGTGAAGAATGCAACCGTGATACACACCTTTCTTGATTTTAAACTATTTTGTATTCCATTGTTCTGTTTAAATGACTGTCTCTTTGGCTGTGTACAGGTTCCTTTTAAACACAATGTTCTTCACGATGTTATCTAGAGCTTCAGCTATGTTGAAAGCCTTTGTGTATTCAATAAATCACAAGTAAACATCTTTCTGGCATTCTCTACTTTCAGCTAAGATCCATCTGATGTCAGCAATGACATCCTTAGTTTCATATCCTCTTATGAATGTGGCTTGACTTTCTGGCAGTTATCTGTTGATGTGTTATTACAGCCATTTTAAAATAATCTTTAACAAAATTTTAATGCCTGTAATGGAAATTATATTGTTAGATGAGTTTCACATTCCATTGGGACACCTTTCTTTGGAATGGCCTCAAATATGGATCTCTTCCAATCAGTTGGCCGGGTAGTTGTCTTCCAAGTTTCTTGGCATAGATGAGTAAGTGCCTCCAGTGCTGCACCAATTCGTGGGAATATTTCAGTTTGTATTCCATCAATTCCTGGAAGCTTTTTTTTTTTTCCTCCAATACCTTCAGCACACTGTATACCCCTTCCTTCAGTTAGACTGAATCTTGATCGTATGCTACCTCTTGAAATGGTTGAACATTTCTTTTTGGTACAGTGCTTTTGTGTACACCTTCCTTCTTCTTTTGATGCTTTCTGCATCATTCAATCTTTTTGCCCATGGAATCCTTCAGTATTATAAGTTGAAGCTTGAATTTTTTTTCTTGAGTTCTTTCAGCTTGAGAAATACTAAGTGTGTTTTTCCTTTTTGTTTTCTTACTATAGTGTGCACATTTCATTATAATACTTGACTTTGTCTTCTTGAGCTGCCCTTTCAAATTTTCTGTTCAGGTCTTTGCTTGTGTGACTTTTAATCAGCCTCTAGCTCCATAGTGCCTATTTCTCAATCAAATGAAAGAAATGACATTTCATACAGTTTCGGATGATAGTAATGAAGAGTGGCAGGGAGAAAAGTTATAACATTATTTAACCCTACTGTAAAAGTTTCCAAGATAATCCTGAGTGATATTGACATGCCTTAGATGGAATCCCAATCAAATTCCACCACTTTCAACTATAGTAGCTGTGGAGATATAGAGGTCTAACTTCAAAGAAAAAAAAATGAGGAATCCAAAAATGAACTTGTGGAATCACACTTGCCACAGGGAAAGTACTTAGTATAAATGTAATTTCTGGAGGTGAGTATTTCATGTACTACTCTTATTACTGAAAGCTGAAATCAACAGCAGTCACTATATTTGAGTGTGTCAAGGGAATATATGTGAAATGGCATATTGTTTAGAGTACATGATATTTGCAGTTCTGTAGATAGAGTATTAAGTGGTATCCTAATGACTAATGACAGCTAAAAAGTTGTCATGACCATGACATCGATAGAAGTCATTAATTAATCAAGAATTTATGAGAGATTTGTCAGTGCCATATAATGTAATATACACACAGTGCTTTGGGACATGCAGACTAGTGGGTAAGTTAAAGAATTACATTTTAATTTTATAATACGTCAAGTAATTTTTTTTTCTTTTAAATATAGAGCATGAATGGTGGTGGCATTGTTGGTGATAAAACATATTGCTTGGTACCTACAGCACTTTATACTTCTTCTCTTTGAATACATGCCACATTATTTTATTTGTCCTTTTTTTCTTTCTTTCTTAATATGTCTATCTCCTTTACTAAATTGTGAGTTCTCTCATGAATAACTTCATATGATCTATCATATTTTTGTTCTTTGCATTTCACTGACACTTCGAAGATACTCAGTGTACATTTGATGGATTAGATTTTGTTAAATTATTGAAGGAAAGAACTCTATTGTATCACAATTTTAGCATTTACCAGGCACAAGGCACTATACTAAATCTTATATTTGGCCAAAGTGGTTTACCAATTCTTATACTTTTTACAGTAGCTAAGGAGGGCTGATTTAGAAAATGTGAGCATTTGTCACCATATGACTTTGAACTTTCCTGGCCTGGTGGTCTGGGTATTTAAAAATTGCATCCCCTTAGGCATGTTCCTGAAGCTTCCCCAGGACTCTGAGCCTGGGACAACTGACTGTCAGCAAGTCATCAAATCTGCTCTGTTATCCAGATTGCATGTAAAACACCTATCAGTTGTGCATAGTCTCCTGAGAATTTGATTTCTAAGCATGCTTTTATAGACCAAATGTCCACAGTGACTCAAGAATTTAGTTACTCAATTTGATATATTCAAGGGTTATATCATTAAATTGTACATCTGCTCTATATTTTAATTGCATAAACAAATAAAGAAAAAAGAAAAGTTAAAAGCTATACGGTGTCCTAAGATATGTGTAAAGTCATGCAATTAGATGTTATAACAGAAAGGGATATACTATAGAGAACTCTCAAGTCACCTCAGTCATTTTTTACTATTTAAAAAATCACAAGCAAGTCAATTAAATGACAGATTGTTAAGATTTTAAATGGACATATGCTTTCTTTTATATGACTTTTGAAATCACAGATATCAAAATGATTTAAAAAAATTGTGAACTATAAAAAATAATTAATTTTGCACAATTCCAAGAATCAAGTGATGATCAAGGGAAGGACATTCACGAATTGTGGTTATGCTAAAGTAAATATGCAGAGCTGGCAACATTTCCAAAAAGATACAGTTTGAATAATTGCCTCTATGTTAATTCAAAGAGAATTCATTTTTGAAGTGCTATAGAGATCTTGTGAAAGTAATTTGCATTAAAATATTTGAATAATTTAGGCTCAGAGAAAAAGTTTGGAACACTTAAAAGCCCCCTATAAAGTTCAGAACAACTATATTATGCATCTTTATACACTGTATTCTCAGTTCAAGCCTGGAGACCAACAACAAAAAGTGGTCAACACAAACCCTAAGGCTGCCAGACACAAATGAACAAACAAAACCTACAAATTCAATATTCTTTTATTAGAATTAAGTCAAGCTTTCAGGAACTTGCCTAAAGGGAAACAGCCCTGGGAAACTAAGACCACAGGGACAGGGAAGTTCAAAGTCATAGATAGCAAAAAGTACTCAAATTCTCTATGAGTCTAAACACTGAAAGTTTTTAAAATAAAACTTTAAAATAATAAAAACCTGAGGTAGACTCAAAGACAACCCTAGTAGTCACGGTAAAAGATGGGGATAAAAGGAGAGCTCTGTGCTGTCTTGAATTGTTTAAATACAAGAGTAAAGTCAAAAAGCATTGCTATTACATCACAGGAAACTTTATAAAATATAGTGTCAAAATATGAAGCTCTTTTTTCTTATCATTACCTCTATTTAGGTCAAGACACTTCTGAAGGCAATGTGTCCATCTCTCTAACCCTTCATCAAAAAATTCTGAGCTATTCAATTTACACCACATCAAAAATGGCAATTTTGGTATCTTTGTTGTTGTTAGGTACCATCGAGTCAATATCAACTCACAGCGACCCTATGCACAACAGAAAGAAACACTGCCCAGTACTGGGCCGACTTCACAATTGTTGCCACACTTGAGCCCATTGATACTGCCACTGGGCCAATCCATCTTGTTGGGGATCTTCCTCTTTTTCTCTGACCCTCCACCTTACTAAACATGATATCCTTCTCCAGCAACTGGTCTCTCCTGACAATATGTCTGAAGTAAGAGAGACTAAGTTTGGCCGTCCTGGACTCCAAAGAGCACTCTGGCTGTAATTGTTGTTGTTGTTGTTAAGTGCTATCTAGTTGGTTCTGACCCATAGTGACCCTGTATAGGGTTTCTGAGGAGCAGCTGGTGAGCTTGAACCACTAACCTTGCAGTTCAAATGACTTTGTAGTCTGGCACATTAACCCACAGCACCACACCAGGACTCCTCTGGATACACTTGTTGTTGTTAAGAGCCATCAAGTCAGTTCCAACCCATAGCGACCCTGTACAGGGTTTCCGAGGCTGTAAATCTTTACAGGAGCAGAAAGCCTCGTCTTTCTCCCGTGGAGCTGCTGGTAGTTTCGAACTGCTGACCTTGCAGTTCGCAGCCCGATTTGTAACAATTGTGTTATTTTAAAGTGCTCCTTGAATTTTTTGGGAAAAAAAGAAATCTTAAGGGGCAATACCCAGGCTGTAGGGTGGGTAAGGAGTCCCAATGTGACTCTGTGGAATAAAGCACTGGACTGTAAGGTCAGTTTGTACTACCAAGTTGGTGGTTCAAAATCACCAGCCTCTCCTAGAAACCCTGTCTACACAGGATCACTATGAGTCAGAACCAACTCGACAGCACATAACAACAAAAACAGGTGGGCGGAGTAAGGTTTTCCAACAAAATTCTTGTAGGACAGCTCTTGGTACTATAGAATTGTCAGACACACTGCTATATGGATAACAAAAGTTCCTTGGCACACGTTTCCTGGCCTATTTTTCACCAAGCAATTGTTGATTTTCTTAAAACTTCTTCATAGTAATCCCCACAAGTATCCTGTGTCCTTTGAGAAAATATATCAACACTTCCCTTTTTGAGTACCCCAAAACAGTCACTATAACCTTCTGAGCTGATCTTTCTGCTAGTCCCAGTTGATCCTCTTTAGATTGGACCTTTCATTTTTTTTGAAGGCACCCTAAACAAGGCCAAGACAAGTAGTATCAATGAGGGATCTTATCTGCAGTCATCCGTTGATCACAAAGATGTGTTTAAACACTTTTTGTTTAGGATAAACTTATGCATGTATGAATTGGAGCCCTAGTAGAAATGTTTTTTGACTTATCTTTGAACAAACATCTCTGACTAATGTCAACTCCATGTGTGTCAGAGTAGAACTGTTCTCTTGAGTTTTTCACTGGCTAGTTTTGCCAAAGTAGACTGCCAGAGTTTTCTTCTAGGTTCCTCTGGGTGAACTGAACCTCCAACCTTTTGGTTAGCAGTCTAGCATGCTACCTGTGCACCACCCAGGAAATGTTTAAACTAGAACATGTGTCTAAATATATGCCTGTATTTCTTTCTTCTCAGTTTCAAATGTAAACTCTGGAAGGACTTATAAGGCTTTTTTGGTACATTTTTAGGGCTATTTGCTGAACTGAACTATGGCATAGCAAGTCTTCTGCAACTTTGAGATGAATAGGGCTGTGGCCATAAAACAACATTTTGGGTCTTATCCATACAAAGAAATTGAGCTACATCAGTTAGGATCATTTGTGGGTGAAGAACAATGATAAATTGAAGATAGTGCTTAGAATCTTGAGTGAAATGCCTGAAGGAAAGTTGATTGTGCCATTCAACTCAACAGCACTTTCTTCATCACCATACTAGTTTCCACTCATTAGTTCATTCATTCATTTATTCTTTCATCAGTATTTACTGAACCTGTAGATATAGTGTACCAGCTCCTGTGTTTCCTGAAACATGATCTTCAATATGAGAGAGCTGTTTTCAATATGAGAGAACTAACGGATTATTCATTTACTTGTATAAAAACAAACAGGTAAGCCAGTCATAGCCTGATGGGTGAAAATAAAGATTCTAAATCACAGAGTCTATCAGAATAAAGGGGTTCCACAGTAGCAAGTGGAAAGGCAATTCATTGTTCAGATGCTACATTCTGTAAGTTAAGGTGGTAGGTATCATCACTGAAAGACAATATTGCTTGGGTTTGACTTGGATTGCTTGGATTGTAATTTGAATACAAAAGTTCCATTCTAATGTGTATGTTGTAAAGCTGTTTTTAAAAAATCAAGAGGAGTTTAATATATTCTCTCTTATTTTAGTTATGTGGAATTTTTTAGAGCTCTTACACATTTCTGTGAGAAGTGGTATTTAAATTTATAGATTTCCATTAACATGTCTCTTGCATATTTTAAGAAAACAAAGCTGTTGAGATTAAAGAAGTTAAAAAAAAGACAGGTGCTACCAAGAGAGTGTTTTGTTTTTCCCAGGGAAAGAAACTGGTTCTTATTTAAGAGTTAGATTGTACAATCAATTCGGAGCACAGTTGGAAATCTTTGGGTATCATCCATCTCAAACTATTAATACCATGGTAGATTCCTGATGTTCTAATTATCTAACCTATGAACTCAGAACTGACTTAATTAAACATAATGGAATGGTTGTGTAGTACACAGTATAAAATTAGACCCCAACAAACCTTTGTAGCTGTGCCTGACTGTCTGTCCCACTTCTGTGGAGGTATAAAGGCAAATGAAAAAAGGTCAGTCTATTAGCACAAATAACTTTTCTTAACAACCCTGCATTGAACTGGAAGGTGAAAAAAGAATTTTTTCCTGAAATAAAGGCATTTGTAAAGAGAGGACTTAGAGCTCCAATCCTCTGCACCAACCGTTTGTCTAGAAGGCCAACCAAGTCCTTCTTCCTCTCACTTGTAATGTCACTATTACTATTTAGAAAGAATTATAAACCACAAGAGAGGCAAATTCAGTTTTATTCATTATCTTTGACAATTAATTAGATATTGCATAATTTTAGTTTTACATTTTATGTTGCTATGCCTAACTGCTTATTATTATTATTATTATTATTAAATTGTGTTATGAGTAGGAAAGAGAAAAAGAGTCTTTTTCAAAATATATAATACCTTGTTTATTGAGGGACAAAAAGGGAGGCTCTGAAGTTATAGAGATCCCTTATTATAGAATTTTCTTTTGAAAACCACTAATGTATTCTGAAAATCCTTAGCTACTGAGGAAATACTACTATAATTTGAGAGCTATTTTTTTTATTTCTAGGAAGATATTTGTAACATGAATCATGACTTACCTTTTAGAATGGTGCATCTCAGTTTTTCTAAATGTATCAGAATCACATAAGGAGCTTGAAAAATACCAATGTCCTGGCCCCATCATGAATATGCACCTCTATGAGTCCCTGACATCTATAGTCTTAGTAATTTTACTAGTAATTCTGATTCACACCTCTGTCAATGAGGGATATCGTTGATGACATCAGATGGATCTTGACTGAAAGCAGAGAATACCAGAAAAATGTTTTCCTGTGCTTTATTGACTATGCAAAGACTTTCAGTTATGTGGATTATGACAAGCTATGGACAATATTGTGAACTATGAGTATTCCAGAACACTTAATTGTACTCATGAGTAACCTGTACATAGACTAAGAGGCAGTTGTTTGAACAGAACAAGGGAACACTGAGCGGCTTTAAATTAGGAAAGGTGTGCACCAGGGTTGTATTCTTTCACCATACTTATTCAATCTGTATGCTGAGCAAATAATCTGAGAAGCTGGATTATATGAAGAAAATGTGGTGTCAAGATTGGAGGAAGACCCATTCATTAACAACTGCTTTCTGAAAGCAAAGAGGACATAAAATATTATTGATGAAGATCAAAGGCCACAGCCTTCAGTAGGGGTTGTATCTCAATGTAAAGGAAACAAATATCCTCACCACTAGACCAATGAACAACATCCATATAAATGGAGAAAAGATTGAAGTTGTTGAAGACTTCATCCTCCGATCAACCATCAACACTTGTGGAAGCAGTAGTTAAGAAATGAAAAGACATATTGCATTAGGAAAATCTGCTGCGTTAGCTCTCTTTGGGGTGTTGAAGAGCAAAGATGTCAGTTTGAGGACTAAGATGCACCTGACACATCATGGTATTTTTAGTAACCTCATATGCATATGAGGTTGGACAGTGAATAAGGAAGACTGAAGAGGAATTGATGCAATTGAGCTATGGTGCTGGAGGAAAATATTGAAAGTACCATGGACTGCCAAAAGAACAAACAGATTTGTGTTGGAAGAAGTACAGCCAGAGTGTTTCTTTTTTTTTTTTTCATTCTTTTGTGCATAGGGTTGTTATGAGTCAGTACAAACTGGATGACACCTAACAATAGCAACAACAGCCACTTTACCAGGCATGGTGTTCTTCTCCAGGGACAGGTCCTTTTTGACAACATGTCCAAAGAAGGAGAGATTGTTACCTTGCTCCTAAGAAGGATTCTGGCTTCTTCCAAGACAGGTTTGTTTGTTTTTCTGGCAGTCCATGGTACTTTCAGTATTGTTTGCCAACATCATTATTCAAATGCATTGATTAAAATGGAGGATAGTTACACATTATTACAAAATCTAGAATGCTTACATGAAACTGGAAGTTATGGCCTACTCAAGTTGACAAGTAATATTAACCATTGTACCTGTATTGACCAAAGATCATGAATATGTAAAACTTTCAACTGATTAGTTCTTAAAACCACCTAATGAAAGGTTAAAGGCATCTTGTACTTTTAATTGGAAGTTGTGCACTACTCTGCAATCAATTAATGTGAGCAAAGAAGCAGTCACAATAATTAATTTGTAATGGTAGTAAGAAATCCACTGCAAGATAGGGTAAATGGAGAGCCAACTTCTATATGCAGATATCATAAAGATTCTTAGATGAACCTAGCTGAAGAAGCAACCTTTTGATTATGAAATATTTCCTTGTAGCAAGTTGAAAATTTCTGGCAGCATCTAAAGTATTGATTTTTCTGAGATTGATGAGGACTTCTGTGATAATTTGAAAGCATAGGATATAAACTTTATGTTGTTATCCATCATGGAGACATAACCTTTTTTTTTTTTTTAGCCCCTTAACATTTCCACCTGAGCACATATAAAATTAAATCAACTTCTAATCTCAGTCTATCTATTCCCATAAGTACTGCTCTTTAACTGTTAGCAAGTAGAATTGTTATTTTTAGACCAACAGGCATTCAAATTATAGAAAGACAATAGGGAGGAAGAAACATGTTACCACAAAAACATTTTTTAATGCAATTGAGTTGATTTCAATTTCTAGCCACCCCATGTATTTTAGAGTAGAATTGTACTCCACAGGGTTTTCAGTAGATTGTCAAGCCTTTCTTCTGAGCAATTCTGAGTGGATTTATAAGCAAGACCTACAGCAATGTATTGGTATAAACAAAGAAAAACTAAACAGTTTTATTTATATTTTGGAAATAGAAGCATTTCACAAGACAAAAACTATAAGATTCTTTTGATTTCGCTTCTGTAATTATCAAATATTTGCAAAACTCCAAATTTTGGCTTTTGTTTTCCAAAGGAGATTTTTTGCATAGAGTATGGGCTAAAAATTCTGCTATCATGGTGGTTCTCTGTGATACAGCAGCATGAGTTGTGCGGAAACAGCTGGAGCCTCTAGACAACACCATCATTGTTAATTTCTTCTTCCTTGCTGCAGTTAACAGCTTCCTTCTGTCCTTAATGGATCTGGATTAGGCACTGGCAGAGTAGGCACATACTTCCGACTCCACCCAGCAGAGCAGACTAGGACTATAAATCTCATGGAATAAACTGTTTACAGGCATCTATTGTTTAGACATGTAATTACAGATGAGCATGCATTCTAGGTTCCTCACGGCTCTGGGGAATCACAGGGATATCTGAGACATTGTCAGTCCATTCAACTTTCACTTCCTATCAAGGCTTCTCCATCCCCACCCCCACCCACATCATAATGCATTTTTCATCTCCTTACTTTGTTGTTGTTGTTGTTAAGTGCCTTC
>NW_006408535.1:8044929-8047012 GCF_000296735.1 Chrysochloris asiatica | reverse complement strand
ACTGCTTCTTTAAAATGACTTTTCTCTTTTCATTTCTTGTTTCACAACTCAATTTCAAATACTCTGGCTTTGTGAATATGTGTGTGACTGTGAGTGTGATTATTATGTGTGTGTCTGATTTCTTGAACTAGTGGAGCGAGATTTACTCCAATTTAGGTTACCACCAAGGTCAATATATTATCTAACATTGTAAGTCCAGTTTAAACATGAGTACACTGCTCAATAAGCACTTAGCTAAATACAAAAGGTAAACAGTTTCCTAAATGTATTGTTGTTGTTGTTAAGTGCCATCGAGTGGGTTCCAACCCATAGCGATCCTGTTTCCAAAGAGCGGCTGGTGAACTTGAACTGCCTACACTGTAGTTCAAACCTACTTTGCAGTCCAGTGCATTAACCCACAGTGCCATACCAGGACTCCATACTTAGGTGGAGGCTGTAAATCTATTTTAGTTGTAGTGGTTGTATACTATGGAGTCTGTTTTGACTCATAGTGACCCTGCATAAGGTTTCCACGGCTGTAAATTTTTACAGGAGCGGAAAGCCTCATCTTTCTTTCACGGAAGGGCTGGTAGTTTCAAACTGTTGACCTTTAGGTTAGCAGTCTGACTCATAACCAGTATGCTACTAGAGCTCCTTATTATCAAGTTAATGTTTTAAACAAGTTAAACACTTGATAATAAAAATAAAATTACAAATTTCCAATATGATTATTAGTTGTAAAATGGGTTATGTATTATTTGAAATATGGGCTTAAAATTAGTCTTTGACTCCAGTTACTACTTTGCTTCAACTCTTTTCAAAAATTGGAAAGTTTATTGTCATTCATAGAGTTTGACTGAATCTTTTTTCCCCCAGGTAATACCTGTGAGTAAGCATAGTCTTAGCCTTAAGCAAGGAACCCTAATGCTTTAGTAGTTAAGCACTTGACTGTTAACAAAGAGGGTAACATTTCAAACCAGTTGTTCCTTGGGACAAAGATGAGGCAGTAGTACTTCATAAAGATTGTACTTTGGAAACCCGATGGAACAGTTCTACTCTGTTCAATAAGGTTCCTATGAGTTGGAATTGACTCAGAGGCAGTGTGCTTGGTTTAGTTTTAGCTTTAAATAAAGTAAAGGCATTTAACATGTATAAAACTGAGAAGGTGTTGAAAGCTGTTTTTCAGACTAGAAAGGTGAGTCTTGAGGTAGAAAGGCTAAGGCACAATCCCTGTGGGTTTCAGTGGTTAGATGCCTAAACCAGGTATTTTGTACAATACCTGGTGTGGCGCTTCAGGATAATGCACTGGACCACAAGGTCAGTTTGAAGCACAAGGGCAGTGGTTCAAACTCACCAGCCACTCCTCAGAAACCTTATACAATTCAACTTTGAGTTTGAACCGACTCTACAACACTTAACAACAACACTCTACTTCAGTGGTTCCAGGGATTTCATGGTACATTAAAATATGTACATTTCTCCAACTGAACTAGGATTGAAAATTTTTACTTCTCTAATAAAGTTTATTAGAAAATGCTATTTACCATCTACTGCCACAGATATTTTATAAAAGCAAGTTAACTTAATGCCAAATACCCAGGAAGAACATAATTTCAACATAAACTATAGCATTCTCCAATTACATAAGTTTAGTACTTTAAAAAATGAAACCTATTGTCCTGACATTTTCCACTCTCTGAGTATAGCTACTGTTGTTCTATTCTTATTTCTGTGATTTACCTTCCACTCTATTCTCCCATCTGACATGCGGTAGGATTTTGAAAAAAAAAATTACAATTTTAAGAAGAGACAGCTCTGGACTTAAATCGTTGGTCTTCCATTTAGTAGCAAAGTGTACCAGTACAAATCAAGCTTAACTATTCTGAACCTCTTCTTCTTTTCTTTAAATAAGGAAATAATACCATCTAACCTCCAGTCCCCACAACTCGTCTGTCAGTTAGTCATACTGTGGTGGCTTGTGAGTTGATATGATTCTGGAAGCTATGCCACTGATATTTTGAAAACCAGCAGGATTACCCAGGGTGGACAGGTTTCAGATGAGCTTCCAGACTAACACTAGGAAGAAGGAGTAATGAAGTACTTC
>NW_006408535.1:8028380-8043864 GCF_000296735.1 Chrysochloris asiatica | reverse complement strand
GACCTCACCAGATGGAATACATAGAAATTAAATTGACTACATACGCGGAAAGAGACTATGGAAAATCTTTATATCATCAGTCAAAACAAGGCCAAGGGCAGACCATCAATTGCTCATACTCAAATTCAAACTGAAGCTGAAGAAAATGAAACCAAGTCCATGAGAGCAAAATATGACCTTGAATATATCCCACCTAAATTTAGAGATCATCAGAAGAACAGATTTGATACAGTAAACACTAAAGACCAAAGATCAGAAGAGTTGTGGGATGACATCAAGAACACCATACAGGAAGAAAGCAAAAAGTCATTAAGAAGACAAGACAGAAGGAAAAGGTCAAAATGGGTGTCAGAAGAGACACTGAAACTTGCTCTCCAGCATAGAGATGCTAAAGCAAATGGAATAAGTGAAGATGTATAAGAGCTAAACAGAATATTTCAAAGGTCAGCTCAAGAAGATAAAGTCAAATATGACAACAAAATGTGCAAAATCTGGAGTAAAAATTCCAAAAAAGGAAGACTACACTCAGCATTTCTCAAGCTGGGGGAACTGAAGAAAAAATTCAAGCCTTGACTTTCATTATTGAAGGATTCTCTGGACAAATTATTCTCTGGACAGAAAGCATCAAAAGAAGATGGAAGGAATACACACAGTCACTTTACCAAAAGGAAATGCTTGATGTTCAACCATTTCAAGAGGTAGCATATGATCAAGAGCCAATGATAGTGAAGGAGGAAGTCCAAGGTGCATTGAAGGAATTGATGGAATAAAAACAGAAATCTTTCAGGAAAGTGAGGTGGCACAGGCAGCACTCACTCTTCTCTGCCAAGAAATTTGGAAGACAACTATCTGGCTAACTATTGGAAAAGATCCGTATTTGAGCCCATTCCAAAGAAAGATGACCCAATGGAATGCGGAAATCATTGGACACTATCTTTGATGTCCCATGTGAGTAAAGTTGTACTAAAGGTAGTACAGAAATGGCTGCAAGCATACATTGTCAGAGAACTTCCAGAGGTTCAAGCTGGATTCAGAAGAGGCTGTGGAACAAGGGATATCATTGGGGATGTCTGATGGATCTTGGCTGAAAGTAGAGAATATCAGAAAGATGTTTACCTGTGCTTTATTGGCTATGCAAAGGCTTTCGATTGTGTGGATCATGACAAGCTATGCACAACATTGTGAAGTATGAGTATTCTGCAACACTTAATTGTGCTCATGAGGAATCTGTACCTGGACCACGAGGCAGTTGTTCGAACTAAACATGGGAACACTGAATGGTTTAAAATTAAGAAAGTTGTGCGACAGGGTTATACTCTTTCACCATACTTATTCTACCTGTATGCTGAGCAAATAAGCCAAGAAGCTATGCTATATGAAGAAAAATGTAGCATCAGGATTGGAGGAAGACTCACTAACAACCTGCGATATGCAGATTATACCTTGCTTGCTAAAAGTGAAGAACATTTCAAATATTTACTGATGAAAATCAAAGAGCACAGGCTTTAGTATGGATTGCATCTCAATGTCAAGAAAACAAAACTCCTCATCATTGGACCAATAAACAACATTCTTATCAACAGAGAAAAGATTGAAGTTGTCAAGGACTTCATTCTTCTTGGATCAACTATCAACACTCATGGAAGCAGCAGCATCAAAGGATGTATTGCATTAGGCAAATCTGTTGCACACGACCTTTTTAAAGTGTTGAAGACTAAAGATGTCAGCTTGAGGACTAAGGTGCACCTGAGCCAAGCCATAGTATTTTTAATATCCTCATATGCATGCGAAAGGTAGATAGTGAATAAGGAAGAATGTAGAAGAATTGATGCTTTTGAGTTTTAGTGTTGGAGGAGAATATTGAAAGTGCTATGCACTGCCAAAAGAACCAACAGATCTGTGTTGGAAGAAGTGCAGCCAGAGTGCTTCTTGGAGGTCAGGATGGCCAATCTTTGTCTCTCATACTTTGGACATATTGTCAGGAGGTACCAGTCTCTGGAGAAGGGTATCATGTCTGGTAAAGTGGAGGGTCAGAGAAAAAGAGGAAGACCCCCGATAAGATGGACTGGCAAAGTGGCAGCATCAATGGGCTCAAGCGTGGCAACAATTGTGAGGTTGGCCCAGGATTGAGCAGTGTTTTGTTCTAAAATTGTGCATAGGGTCACTATGAGTTGGTACCAACTCAATGGCACCCAACAACAACAACCCCCAGTCCTGGTATGGCACTGTAAAATAATCTCTGAACTGTTAACCGAAAGGTCGGCAGTTCAATCCCACCCACCAGCCACTCTTCGGAAACCTTGTATAAGTTTGTAATGAATCAGAACCCACACGATGACACTTAACAACAGACAACAACAATAACCCCCATGAAGTTGTGCTGAAAATAAAGATAGAATATTTAAATTATCTAGAACTTTGGCATGAACAAATAAAGCCTATAAAACTTTACAAAATGACTTGTATTTGCAAAGAGAATAAATCAGAATGCAGAAAGAGCAAATAACCTGCATCTCATCAGCGAGAGACATTTGTACAAATTATGATACAGTTAAATTATAGAAAATTATGCAGCTATTAAAAAGAATGAACTAGAATTTTATGTATTGACCTGGAAAGACATTAGTGATTTAAGTGAAAGAAAGAAAAAAAAAAACAAAAACAAAGCAAGTTGTAAAGTAATGTGTGTAATAGAATCTCATTTTATAAAAAGTATTGAAACAAAACTGAATGTCTGCATTTATGCTCAGCATCTTTATATGAGTACAGAGAAAATTAAAGATGTATTTGCCTACCTCCTCAACTTCAGGTTACTAGAAAGGTATTTCCTGGAGACCCTATTCAAATTGCTCACTTGCCCCACACTACTGCGTTGGCCCTTTGTATCCTTGCCCTGATCTATCACCTCATTAGTTCTTATCATAGCTTACATTCTGTTTATTTTACTTATTTATTTTTTAATTATCTGTCTTCCCCAGTATATAGTCAATTCACTGCTGTATCTAGACTAAGGCATGGCAAATAGTGAACAGCCCATGAATATTTGTCGAATCAATAATTAACAAAATAGTTAAGGTTTTTGACCTGATAGGTAGAGTGATAGTGGGGTCAGAAGTGGGGAATTAGAAGACAGTTGTTGACTTTTTCATACACCTGGTTCTATTTGAATTATGTGAGATGTATAAACAGCTTTTGAAATCTTAAAGAACAATATAACAATTTAGTAAAAAATCTGACTTCACTTTAAGCTTAATAAGTGATTGTTTCTATAATCCTTCACAAACTCCATCCTATAGCTCCAACTCTTCAATATGTATACATTTCCCTTGGCACTCAGGAAAAGATTTCCTGCCTTGTAAAACTTAGTGTGAATTTAAAATAGCCTCTTAAATTTCTCAAAATTCTTTGCATATTAAACCTTATTTCCAGTCATGTAACATTTGTTTCCTCTAGTAAAAATGGTAGAAAACAAGAACAGAATGAGTCCTGGGGTATCCTGGTGGTACATTTGCTTTGCAGGGCAGTAACCAGATTAGAGAGGAAAACAAGGAGACAATGAGGGAGGAGGAGGAGAGGGCTGTGGACCTTGGCCGGTAAAGGTCAGGGGGTGGACCCTAAACACATAGAGAAGGGGCGGAGCACTGTGGGTTACTTAGGAGGGCAAGTTGATATGGAGAAATCAGTAGAACAATGGGTGCCTGAGATATGTTTTTAAGACCTAATGGTTATGACCTTCAGAGCTAGAAAGGTCAATGATATCACCTAGTCTAACAGTCCTTAGGAGCTCTGGTAGCATAATGGTTTCGAATCGAGCTGCGAACTGCAAGGTCAGCAGTTCGAAACTACCAGCGATTTCGTGGGAGAAAGATGAGGCTTTCTGCTCCCGTAAAGATTTACAGCCTCGGAAACCCTGTACAGGGTCGCTATTAGTCGGAACCGACTCCATGGCACATAACAACACCGACAACAAATACAGTCCTTGGAGTCCTGGTGTGGCGCTATGGGTTAATGCGCTAGACTGCAAAGCCGTTTGAACTACAAGATTGGTGGTTCGAGCTCACCAGCTGCTCCTCAGAACCCCTATACAGGGTCACTATGGTTCGGAACCGACTTGATGGCACTTAACAACAACAATACCATCATTGAGGTAAAGTGAAACTCAACTGAGAAGTGGAACTCACTATCAGTTTATCCAAAGGGAGTATGTGTGCAATGTTCAGAGAATGGGGTAATGAACAATTGTGAGCTTCTAAAATGCTGAGGAATTAATCCTTCTTAAGGAGTCTGGTGTGGCACTGTGGCTTAATGCAGTCAGACTGCATAGCCGTTTGAACTGCAGGGTTGGAGGTTCAAGCTCACAAACTGCTCCTTGGGAACTCTATACAGGGTTGCTATGGGTTGGAACCAACTAAATAGCACTTTAACAACAGAGTCCTGGTGTGGTACTGTGGGTTAATGTGCTGGACTGCAAAGTTGAATTGAATTGCAAGGTCAGCAGTTCAAGCTCCCCAGCAGCTTCTCGGAAACCCTATACAGGGTTGGAACCAACTCAATGGCACTTAACAATAACATGAAGTAACTGGACTAAATCATGTAGGTGGGGCATGAAATACTTTTTCTGCTAAAAGAACTGAAACATGATGCCAAAGCCAAAGATGCTGTTAGGCTTAGAGTGAGAAATCCCGAAGCCCATCCCACAGAACAACATATCTGTGGCAAGATTTATGGACTTGAGCATTGAGTCCTATCTTCAGCAGAGGGAATCTCAGAATGATTTTAAATGGACTATCACCAGCCTCCACTGCCTTATCAATTTGACATGATTGCCTTGCCACTAAATTCTATCAACTAGTAGTATTTCTCACCAACATATAACTTTTGGAGTTGTTTATCTTACTTAAACTGACTTGTGTAACTTTGTGGAACTCCTGGTGTGAGCCACTATGAATTCAGGCTGGAAAGAACAGGTCATTTAAAAATTATGTTCTTTAAACCTTTACCATCAGGCTGAAAGAAAATGAATGGCAAGATCTGCTGTATAGGATAATAAATTTGATTAGCAGAAAAGGCTGGTGGGTGAACATTGGAACAGGAAGCGGCAATATACTGTGGCTGGTGAGGCAAAGCTGAATGTCAGCACTTAATTGCAAAGCAGGAGGTCATTATCCACTGGCAGCGATTACCCCAGTGACTTTATTTGTTTTATAACAAATTATTAAAGCAGGGGAAGAGCAGTGTTAGTTAGAAAAGCGCTGCATCTGAGAGAAGGCTTTCTCTTCCCCCACCACCCTGCATTGAGAGTGGCAGCTTCCCTATAGCAGGGCTGTCTTTATGGCAGGCTGACAAGCCAGGAGTTAAGAAAGAGAAATGTGAGCACCCTGAGCCCTGTAGTGGCACCTCCAGACTTCAAATCACACACTTGCTCACAGCTAGGATATGGAGGTCTGGAGAGAGAGAACTTAGACTGACAGGTTTTTTTCTGTGGGCACTAGCAAGCTGTGGGATTCTAGATTAATTAAATTGATGAGGCATCTGGGTGAAACATGAAAATGAGCTTTGCAGACCTCCAACCCCAATGAGCAGAACGGACAGTGGTGGTCAGATGCTGGGCTCTGAAGTTTACTACCATGGGCTTGCTTCCTGTCACCAAGCACAGTAAAGTATACTAATGCAGATCCATTCTTGGGAAATGTAGGACACCTTGTTTGGTGTCCTTGGCTCCAGAACTCCTTGTTTGGCCATTCTTAACTCAAGGATTCCCTGACCACTTTGTCCTACCTTTTTGAGACTCTGCAGCGATCCAGGAAGTTTCCAACCAATATTTGTCTTTCTTCTTCGCATGAACTGTGTTTGATGGCCCCTCCACTTCCTGTGCACTCTTCCTATTTCCTTTCACAGAGGCATTTTCCCTAATAAAATGCTTGCAATTTTAATCCCAACCAGGTGTTTGCTTCTCAGAGGACCTAGACTACCTCAGCCTCAGTTCCCTCATTTGCGAAATTGGAAAATTACTTAATGCTTTCTTTGCAGAATTGTTATAGTGATCAAATGAGTCAATGTATGAGGAATGCTGAAAGCAACACTTGGCAAATAGCAGTTGAACATGTGACTCACAACAAGTCCCTATTCTTTCTCTATTGAGTCACATATGGGTTGAACTGCCCAGAAATTGACTGTGTTCCCTACAGGAATAAGAATCACAGTACAGAGGGCACATTCTAGCACCTAGCTCTGCGATCTATCTTATCTAGTAAGTGAAATATACATTTGGCACATTGCTAATATTTGGAGAAGTTCAAGTTGTTTGTTTATTTTATTTTATTTTTTCCAAGGTGATACAGAAATATCCAGGAAAGGTAAATTCCTTTACCTGTGAAGTATGAAGATTAGTTTTATGGTCCTTTGAACTTTGAATTACAGTTAATAAATTACCCCTCCTCATGATAAGGAACTCTGGTAGCTTAGTGGGTTACGAGTTGGACTGCTAATCAGAAGGTTAGCAGTTTGAAACTACTAACTGCTCCATGGAAGAAAGATGAGGCTTTCTGCTCCTGTAAAGATTTATAGCCTCAGGAACACTAAACTATGTGTTGGGACTGACTCCACAGCACATAACTACCACACCATCCCATAATACTTGGATTCAAGTTATACTCCTACTTATCAAATGCCAGATTAGATCTATGTTGAAAAAATCCTTGAACTAGTGGAGAAAATTGGAGAAAGAGGAGGCTTTCTTGTGTAGACAGTGAGTGTGTGATATGTAACCTACCATTCAATAATTGTTCTACTAGGCGTTCTGCTCCTGTAAAGATGTACAGCCTTAGAAACCCTGTTGAGGGTCATTATGAGTTGGAACCAACACCAAGGCACATAACCACCACCAACAAGAAGTAATGCAAAAAACAGTTTCATTTCAAGCTTTGGCACAGGAGATAGAAATCTTATTTTTATCAGATATATTCTAGGCACCAGGAGCTATAAAATCTGTATTAAATTAAGAAAAAGTAAACTTAAAGTTGTGAGTTATCTCTGAAGTACCAATATATAACAAATAGAAAGCAAAGACTACATGTTTTCCAGGCAGGGACTCCTGTTACGGTGCTATAGGCTAAGCACTGGACTGCAAAACCACAAGGTCGACAGTTCAAAACCACCAGCTGCTCCTTGGAAACCCTATACAGGATTACTATGAGTCAGAACCGACTAGCCAGCACTTACCAACAATAACATACATTTTATACAGGCAAACTGGCAAAACTGAAACAGGGTGACCCGTAGTGTTAATAAGATCAAATCGGATGTCAGGAGCAAGTCTGCTTTTGCAACAGTACTGAGGGAGGGTGACTTTTTAAAGGACATTTAAATCTTCACCTGTCTTAACCTTTTAATGCTAAGCTAAAGGCTTGCTTTATTGAAGTCTACTCTATGTGACTTCCTCCTTCAGCCATTTACCTTTTCTCTTCCTCCACCCTGCTACTTCACAAACAATTTTCATCAGAAACAAGTTTGATGTTCACACAATCCCTGGGTCTTGCAAATTTCTTTGGCTTGTGTCCTTGAACCAATCAGTCTTTGTTTATGCATGAGCCTGCTCAGCAGGATGCTAGCATAAATACTCTCCTTGCCCAGGTGGAGAGCAGTCCTTTACATAACTGTCATAGAGCCAGATGGTTGGGTGACTTAGCGTTCAGTCTAAATGTGTCCAAAACTTTAAATCCAGTTATACATCCATTAGAAAAAGATGTGCAGATGCTGGTTCTCAATATTCATTCCCCCTGCCCACCCCCTTAATTTGGAAGTTCCAAATGGAGCCAAACTGCATTTATTCTGATGACAAGAGCATTGAGCCATTAGTGGGGAAATGCAGGGACTCACAACAGTCCTCTACAAGAATTCAGAGCCTTCACTTTACAAATAAGGAAACTGAGGTGCAGGGAACATAACTACTCAGAGCTGGCTAATGTGGTCAGAGGTCATTCTGGTTGTTCTAAAGCCTTATCACTGCTTTGCATGACTTGGGGGGGATTTACACTTGGAGATTTGCAATGGCTTACCCTGCCACACTCTCTAGTCAGAGAATGTTAGATCTACCAGGGACCCAAGGTCTTGTAGCTCAGTTTGCCTGTTCTCAGAGGTGGAAAGCAAGAAGCAAAGAGGTAGGTACTTGCCAATGGACTCACAGCTGGGTTAAGAAATCTCTATGAAGTGTTCAAGGGCTCTTCAAGGTGAAGCCAAGAACGAAGTCCACTGCTCTCAATTCTGAGGCTTGAAAGTACACCTTCCTATTTTGTCATCCTTCAGTGAAATTAATCTGCAATTTGTTTTGAGCATTAAACCAAACCAAAACAAACTCATTGTTATTGACAGTTGCTTAATTTGAAATAAGGTTAATATTTGACCTTCTTTGGGGGAAGGGACAGAATAGTTGCATTTTCATCTCCCTTTCTGCATGCTATTTCTTGAAAATAGCAAAGATTTGTAATTAGTTTATAAGCTAGATTCTCCCAGGAGGAAGACCTTTGCAGTGCAAAGGTGACTACTCATTATAGAGGACTTGTCATTTGGCAAATTTTCATAAAAGAATCATTTCTCTGACTTTGAAGCATCTAGGCAGTTCTGTTGTCCCAAAAAGACCAGAGTAGTTGTGCGAGGTAGATTTTATAATCTACTTTATGGCTTCAGGTTCTTACCTACCTAATTATCTCCTTGGAACCAGAAGACTTAGCAAATTATTTCCAGTTTGAAAAATATTTTATGATGTATCCATGTATAAGGAGCCCTGCTGGCACAGTGGGTTAAGTGCTGGGCTGTTAACTCTAAGGTTGGTGGTTCAACCCCACCAGCTACTCCTTAGGAGAAAGGTGAGGCTGTCTGCTTCTGTAAATATTGACAGTTATGTAAACCTTAGAGGGCAGTTTTATATTCTGTAGGGTCACTACGAGTTGGAATTGGCTTAAAGTAGTAGGGCTTTTTTTAAAATCCATATCTGAATAAGTATGTGGATTTAACTAGCATTCAATGTTATTAATTTATTAAGCATGTTTATTATGTATTGATAATTACTGGAGATTGGAATATAAAGGTTGGAAACAAAGACGAAGGAAAATATGGCCCTGGTGATAGAAATGTTGCTGGAGATCACATGGTAGACTTTTGTAACACCAGTGACTTCTTCAATGCAAATACCTTTTTTAAATAGCATAAAAGATGGCTATCTCACCAGATGAACTGCACAGAAATCAAATTGACTACATTTGTGGAAAGAGACAGTGGGAAAGCTCCATAAAAGCAGTCAAAACAAGACCAGCGGCAGACTGTGGAACAGACCATCGATTGCTCACATGGAAGTTCAAGCTGAAGCTGAAGAAAATGAAACCAAGTCCATGAGAGCCAAAATATGACTTTGAATATATCCCACCTGAATTTAGAGATCATATGAAGAACAGGTTTGATGCATTAGACACTAAAGATCGAACACCAGAAAAGTTAATAGGATGACATCAAGAACATCATACAGGAAGAAAGTAAAAAGTCATTAAGAAGACAAGAAAGAAAGAAAAGACCAAAATGGATTTCATAACTGACTCTGAAACTTGCTCTCCAGTGCAGAGATGCTAAAACAAATGGTAAAAGTAAGGAGATTCAAGAGCTGAACAGAAAATTTCAGAGGTTATCTTGAGAAGACAAAGTCAAATGTTTTAAGAAAATGTGCAAAGACCTCGAGTTAGAAAACTAAAAGGGTAGAACAAGTTCAGCATTGCTCAAGCTGTAGAAATTGAAGCAAAAAGTCAAACCTTGACTGTGGTATTGAAGGAGTCTATGGGCAAAATACTGAATGATTAAGACATTATCAAAAGAAGATGAAAGGAATGTCATTGTACCAAAAAGAAGTGGTCAGTATTCAACCATTTCAAGAGGTAGCACATGAGCAAGAGCCAATGATCCTGAAGGAAGATGTCCAAGGTGCACTGAAGACATTGGTAAAGAATAAAGCACCAGGAATAGACAGAATACAAACTGAAATATTTTAGCAAATTGATGCAGCACTGGAGGCACTCACTCATCTATGCCAAGAAATTTGGAAGTTAACTACTTGGCCAACTGACTGAAAGAGATCAGTATTTGTGCCCATTCCAAAGAGAGGTGACCAAATGGAATGCAGAAATCATTGGACAATATCATTGATAGCCCATGCAAGTAACGTTTTATTAAAAGATAATACATAAACAGCTACAACCATACATTGGCAGAGAACTTCCAGAGGTTCAAGCCAGATTCAGAAGAGGATGTAGAATGAGAGATATCATTGCTGATGTCTGATGGATTTTGGCTGAAAGCAGAGAATACCTGAAAGACATTTACCTGTGCTTTATTGACTACACAAAGGCTTTCAATTGTGTGGCTCGTGACAAGCTATGGACAACATTGTGAAGTATGAGTATTGCAGAACACTAAATTGTGCTCATATGGAATCTGTACATGGACCAAGAAGCAGCTGGTTGAACAGAACAAGGAAACACTGAATGGTTTAAAATTAGGAAAGTTGTGCACCAGGGTTGTATTCTTTCACAATACTTATTCAGTCTGTATGCTGAGTACATAATCCAAGAAGCTGGATTATATAAAGAAAAAAACATGGCATCAGGATTGGAGGAAGACTCATTAATAACCTGTGATATGCAGATGATAGAACCTTGCTTGCTGCAAAGAGGACTTAAAATTCTTACTGATGAAGATCAAAGAGCACAGCCTTGGGTTGTGTCTCAATGGTAAGAAAACAAAAAGCCTCACCACTGGACCAATAAACATCAATATAAATGGAGAAAAGCTTGAAGTTGTCAAAGACTTCATTTTGCTCAGATCAAACATCAACACTCATGGAAGCAAATTGCCTACACAAGACCTCTTTGAGGGCGTTGAAGAGCATAGATATCAGTTTGAGAACTTAGGTGTACCTGACCCAAGCCATGGTATTTTCAATAACTACATGTTCACTAAATGTTAATTTCAAAGTAATATAACCAAAAATCAAACCTCCTGCCACTGAGTCAAGTCTGACTCATAGTGAAACTATAGGACAGAGTAAAACTACTCCAAAGGATTTCTGAAGCTGAGAATCTTTACAGAAATAGTCGGCCTCACCTTTTGCTGCACAGACCAGTGCTTAACTCATTGAGCCACCAGGACTCCTTCAAAGTAATATGAGGAATTAACAGATAATGAACTTTTTGGAGCCCACTTGTACAGTAAGGAAAAAATGACATACTATTTACCAAAAAGGGATCCCTGGTGTGACACTTACTGTAGGATATGCCCCGGACTGCTAATCACAAGATTGGCACTTCAAATCCACCAACTGCTCCTGGAAATGCAAATTGAATTTGACTTGACAGCACTTAATAATAACAATAATTACAAATTACTAAAAAGGGCATTTGGTAAAATTCAACAGCCATTCCTAATAAAATTTTTGATAGGAGGAAGAGAAATAAATACCCTTAACAATAAACATGTACTTTTTCTCTTTCACATACTTCAGAAATCAACATTAAATGTATTTAACATTAAAACATGAAATGAATTTCATTAAAGTAAGATCAACATAAGGCTGATCATTATGAATATTGTTATTTAATTTAGTATTTGGAAAAACTTGAAGCACAAATTATCCTAGGCATACTATGTGTTTGATAAATAATAAAGAATGACAGCATTTTTAGTGGTCTTGATATTTGTCACAAATACAGAAGTTCATTAAGGACCTGGGTTATGAAATTGAAGTCTTCATCAGACCAGAAAATTAGGATCCACCCTTCTCTTCTTTAGAGACAGAGGACAGCTGTTTGCCAGCATTGTAATTGGATCTGGTATGACTAACAGATATTGTGGCTTTATGTAGCTGATCTTACACTTCTGTTTCTCCAGGTATATAACTGTTTCACTCCCATTGAAACCTCCCACCTACTAAACTTCTTGTCTATGTGCTAAAATAGCTGTTGATCATTTGTTTTTATGGCAGTATTGGCTGTGTGTCTGGAGTTGGAACTAACTCCTACCAATGCTGTAAATCTGTACGGGAACAGAAATCCTCATCTTTCTGAAGCAGAGCAGCTAGTAGTCGCAAATTGCTGACCTTGTGATTAACAGCCCAATTTATAATCCACTATACTACCAGGGCTCCTTATTTGGCCTTACATAGACATCTTAAAGGAAAAAAAAAAAAGAAATCAATATTCAATACTCAATGGTGACAATCTTTACTTTTTGAACAAAGGTGTTACTTCGTTGAAAGGTAACTTCAGGTGATAGTTTTAATTCAAGGTTTGAAGAGCAGCTCAGAGTAATAGTCTTGGGAACTCTTCCAGCTTTAATATGTCTAGTAAGACTGGATTCTTTGAGAAGCTGAAAATCTATTCTACTCAGGATTATGTCTTTAATAAAGTTATTGACCACATCAATGTCTAATCAATTCGAACAGCACATTTACAATGTAGTTTTTAGCAATGAGATTTAAACAGGTTCTTTACACAATGATGTAATACATCGTAGTTCTTAAATATGCAAGTACTCTGGAACCCAACAGCCTGGCTCTGCCAGCTACGAGCTGGATGACTTGGGTCTTGTTACTTAATTTTACTGTGTTTGGAGTCATTGCCTACAAAATGAGAAAGGCAATATTAGCAATATATACGTCATAGTGCTCTTGTGAAGATGAAATTCGTTAATTTCATGTTATGAAGTGTTTGCACTTTCACTACAACTTTTGCAAAATGTAACCTAGAGTGGGTTGTTGTTGTTGTTAAGTGCTATTGAGTCAGTTCCACAGTTCCACCTCATAACTACCCAATATAGGATTTCTGAGGAGCAATGGGTGGGTTTGAACCACCAACCTTGTAGCTATCAGTCCAGTTTTTATCATAAAGTGGCACATCAGGACTTCAACCTAGGGCACTGTAGGTATTTGTATAAGGCTTGTGAATACTTCCTTCCTGCAACTTCTATAACCAATCCTGACCACTGTCCTTCCTGGCTGCACCAGGAGTCCGGGGTCCACTCCTTCGTAACAGGTTAGAGTCATAGGAATATGTGTCATTGTTGTTAAGTGTCATCGAGCCAATTCCAATTCATAGTGACCTTGTATAGGGGTTTCTGAGGAGTGGCTAGTGAGTTTGAACTGCTGACCTTGTGGTCCAGTGCTTATCACACAGCGTGTCTAGTCCAATGTCCTGCTCTCATTTCTTGAAGACAATGCTAAGATCCAGAGAGGGGAAGCCACTTGTCCAAGTTCTCAACAATAATTGGTGGTCAGTTCAGAGCTAAAATGTCTGGTTATATAAGGAAGCACAGACAATTTCAGTGCTATTTTATTCCAAATCTCTTAATGGATTTTATGCTCCTAAAACAACAATAATAATGAAGACTAAAACTACCCAATTTTACTAGGGTATTTCCCTCATGGAGAGTTAAATGTGACATATTATAAAAATCTAAATTACTTGAAATAACTAAGCAAATGAAATAATTACATACCCATTTCTAATTTTCTTTATCACTTACTTCTTTAAAGTTCTGGATATTAAGAATGCAAAGTGGAATTGTCCTCTTATCCACATCTTCCTGGGTCTCCCACAAGGTCAAACTCATCTCATATTACATGAGTGTTGAAGGGAAAGTAACTCTGTTGCCTCCAGATCATGACATAAAGGTTAATTCAAATGTCACAAATCTCAGAACAGGAAAATAAGCCAAAAATCTCTAGTAATAATCCTCACCAGCCATTATTTCCTAAGAGACTCTAAATCGTTCCCATGTCACACTCAACTTGCTTCCATAATCATGATTTTTATTTCCATCTTCATTTTTCATTTTAAAAATTAAGATACTGACTTCTAACACAAGCTCGTTTTTAAATGTCTTATTGAACACAAGAGGCTAACTGATAGGTAAAGATAAAGAGGTCTTAAATAGATGTTGTTTTAATGTTTGCAGTAGCTACATTTAATTTTAAGAGGCAGGAAATTCTAGCTTTCTGTGAGAGAACTATAATTTATTATTTGTTAATTATAAAGCTGAGTAAAGTAGGAAATGGAAAATCAAATCTTAAAGCTGATCAATTGTAATTATGTTGTATCAGAACTGCAAAATATACCTGTTTAAGAATTGATATTCCAGAAATAAATCTGTCCAGCTCTGTGCCGCTTATCTTTGACAAAGGATCAAAGTTCATTAAATGGGGAAGGGATAGTCTCTTTAACAAAAAGTGCTGGCAAAGCTGAATATCCATTTGTAGAAAAATGAAACAATATTTGTACCTCACACCATGAAAATAAACTAATTCAACTGGATCAAAAACTTAAATATTAAACCTAAAACTATAAAGTTCATAGAATAAAATATAGGTAAAGAGTTATGGCACTATTTTATAGCATAACTAAATTATCAACTATAACTAATAATGCATAAGCATCAGAAGATAAATCAGATAACTGGGATCTCCAAAAATTAGATATTTATGTTCATCAAAAGATTTCACCAAAAGAGTAAGAAGAGAACCTACAGACTAGGCAACAAAATTTGGCAAGGACATATCTGACAAAGTTCTACTTACTAAAATTTATAAAAAGACAACCCAATTTAAAAATTAGTAAAGGACGCATACACACACTCCATCAAAGAAAACTTTCAAGCCATCAACAAACACATGAAACAATGCTCAAAATCAGTAGCCATTAGAAAGATGCAAATAAACACTACTATGAGATACCATTTCACCCTGTCAATAACAACACTGGTTAAAAACAACAACAGTAACCAGAAAACAACAATTTCTAGTGAGGATGTGGGGAGATTAGAATGCTTATATACTGTTAGACTGTATAAAGGCACATCCATTATGGAAAATGGTATGTTCCGGCAATTCCACTCCCAGGTATATACCCTGGAAAATGATAACTATGACAGGAATAGTTACTGGAACACCCATTTTCATTGTAGCATTATTCACAATAGTTAAAAAATAATGGCAACAACTTAAGTGTCCATCAACAGATGAATAAACAAATTACAACAGAACACTATGCAAGGGATAAAGAATAATGATTAATCTGCAAAATATCTCAACCTGGGTGGCACTGACTCTGGAAGATGTTATGCTGAGTGAAATAAGTAAATGACATATGAGACCACTCTTATAAAGCCACAACAGATTTACACACACCAGCAATGAGATGGGAAGGGAGGGAGATCACTAACTAGATAGTCAAAAACCACTGCCATTGAGTCAATTCTGACTCAGCGTAGCCCTTTAGAACAGAGTACAATGGCTCCAAAGGAGCTCTGGTAGCGTAGTGGTTATGAATTGGGCTGTGAACTTCAAGGTCAGCAGTTCAAAACTACCAGCTGTTCCATGGGAGAAAGATGAGGCTTTCTGTTCCTGTAAAGATTAACAGCCTCGGAAACCCTATATAGGGTTGCTATGAGT
>NW_006408535.1:8002033-8026595 GCF_000296735.1 Chrysochloris asiatica | reverse complement strand
TGAAGACTCAAGGAAGCAATTAGTCCAAAGAACTATTGGCCTACATGAACCATAGCCAACCTGAAACTAAATGAACTATATGGTGTCTGGCTACTCTGCATAGGTACACAATAGAAGGTCTCAGTAACAGTGGATGAAACATGTAGAACAAAATTCAAATTCATAAAAGACCTGGTATATTGGTCTTGCTGAGACTGGGGGAGTTCCTGAGACAATTGTCTTAAAGTTGTCGATGTTGTTAAGTGCCATCCAGTTGGTTCTGACTCAGAGCAATGCTGTATAGGGTTTCCAAGGAGTGGCTGGTGAGTTTGAACCATAAACCTTGTGGTTCAAACCGACCTTTCAGTTCAGTGTTTTATCCTATAGCACCATACCAGGACTCCATTTGGCCTAATATAACCTTATAACTTTGAACTGAAGGACCTGACCAATGGTATAAATAATAGCTGGGAGGAATGTGCTCCTTAGAATAATCAACTATAAGAGACCAAAAGGGCAACATCTCCCCAAAAGCTAAGATGAGAAGGTAATCCGGTGCATGGAAACCACTGGACAAATGGAAACAGGAAACCCAGGCTAAAAATGGGAAGAGAGCTGACATATTGCATAGATTACAATGTATGGTATGAAACAATTTGTGTATAAACTATTAAATGGAAAACTAATTTGTTATGTAAACATTCACATAAAGCATTAAAATGTTCAAAAAGGATTCTTCATCATATAATCTTTCTGTGACTTTTTTATGTTATGGTGGTAGAGTGCCATTGAATTGATTCTGACTCATAACCATCCTGTAGCAGCTGGTGTGTTTAAACCACTGATCTTTCTGTTAGCAGTCCAGTGCTAATCCTACAGTGCCATAGCAGGATGTAATCTCACACTATTGAAAGTATGTTTTTAACTCTTTCTGTGATAATTTTAAAAATGAAAATTTATGTATGAAAAAAATATATACCTGTATAGCTCCCAGCTTCTCTCGAAAAAACAAGTATGTTAGAACCATCACCGTAGCCTTATGACAGCCTTGTCACAAAGAATCTGTGACTTGCTCATTGATGCATGAAATTGAAAATTAAGGAGTCATTATTTTTTTCAGTGCTTCCCAAACATTGTTAATCCTCAGAGCCACCTAGACACTTTCACTCTACTGGTTCCACTCAATTAGAATCATCAGATGAGAGACATTTTTCTCAAGTGCTATAGTTATTGCTAGGAGTTTATCATGCTTGAGGGAGTTCTGGTGCGGTGCTTTAGGATAAAGCACTGTATCAAAAGGTCAGCTTGAACCTCAACAGTTGACTGTTCAAATCCACCAGCTGCCCCTCAGAAACCCTATATGAGTCGCTATGAGTCGCAGCTGGCTGTATGGCACTAAACAGCATCATGCTTGAGAGCTCTGCTTTAGTTTAATGGAGTCCCTTAGTGGTGCAAATGGTTAACATACTTGACTGCTAATCACAAGGTTGGAAGTTTGAAAGTGCCTTCGAGGAAAGACCAGGAAATCTACTTTAGGTAGCCACTGAAAATATTATGGATCACAGTTCTAATCTGATACACTTGAGATTGTTATGAGCTGGAATCAACTTGACAGCAACTGATGTGGGGCTGTAGGATAAGAACTGGACTGCTAACCACAAGGTCAGTGATTCAAACCCCATCAGCTAATCCTTGGAAACCCTATACTCATATACGGTCACTATGAGTTAGAACTGACTTAATGGCACTTAACAACAACAGAAATAAATTTAACTTTCCTGCAAATATATCCATGAATATGGTGGAGCACACAGGGACTAAATTATGAAAACATCTTAGACATTGCCAAACACCTTGAGGGAATCAGTTGCTGGGCCTGGGCGCTCAAGATCAGTCTCAGGGGATGCCGTGGTCAACTGGCATAGTCCACGAAGAATCCTACTTTTGTGAGTAGTGACTGGTATCTTAAAAGCTCATGAGTGGCCATCTATGGGGCAACTATTGGTCTCTCTGTGCACAGAGAAAATAAGAGTGACTAATCCTGGTATGGCTCTGTGGGCTAATGCGTCAGACTGCAAAGTCATTTGCACTGCAAGGTCTGTGGTTCAAGCTCACCAGCTGCTCCTTGGAAACCCTACACAGGGTCCCTATGGGTCAGAATTGACTCTATGGCACTTTACAACAACAACAACAGACTAATGGAGCATGTAAACATCAATCTCCATGACCGTGAGACCAGAACTAGAGATGCCCAGTTACTACTTCCAACTCTTCTGATAGAGATCACATTGGAAGGTCCTGGATGGAATGGGAGAAAATGTGAAACAAAACTCAAAATGATAAAAACAAAAACAGGTTTATAGGTTAGAAAGAGACTGGAAGAAACCGAGACTATGGCTCTTAGTCACCCTTCAGGTCTGGAGCTGAACTCACTTAATTTGTAGCTCAGTGTCCACCCAAGCAGTAGATAAGTATATAGGAGTGACAACAACACTAGGGAGGTCTCCACACCATGAAATGTTCAAAATCAAAAGGATGAAGGCCAAATTCAGAAGGTTTGGAAAAGAATCTTGCAGGAAAGCAAGAATCACAGGGACGAAATGATGTTGCTTTGAGGGATTACAATCACTGAGAGACTTGAAGCATAGGCTTCGTCAGCTGTGGAGCTGATGGTCTTCTCTGTAAATCTTCGCTCAATTCACAAATGTTTTTAAAAAACAGATTAGAAGAATATTTTCACAGGACACATTTTGGGAAAGGATGTATTTCCAGACTATGTAGAATCCCTGTAAGTTAATAATGAGTACACAAAAAATCCCTAGAAAATGAGAACATATTTGACAAACCATTCACAAAAGACAATGTATCAAAGGACAAAAAAAAAAGGCATTTTACAACTGAACTTATGTCATCATATCCTTTTTGAGTTTTGAAGCAAGGACTAAGTAACACTATTGAGGAAGAAATGAAAGAGTGGAAAAGAGGAGAAAAATTTCCATAATATAATCAATCCAACAATGCCTCCTATACCAACTGGGTATGAGGAAACTAAAATCTACTATGGGGAATATGTTCTTAGTTCATCCTGGAGTTCTCTGCCTTCCTATGGTAGAAATGACTACATTATTTAAAGTCTGGGTTTTATTTGTCCATAATTTATACATTATCAAAATAGATGCTTTGTTGTTTGAAAGGGTAAGCAGAATCAACTAATTTTTATGTTTTTAATGCACTGTGCATGTAAGAAGCTTGTACTTGTAAGGTTTATTTTTCCTTTCCATTTTTTGAATCAGCCTTAACCAAAGTTCGGTGCCAACTAAGCAGTTTAGAAACAAATGTGGTGGTGGTTGCACAACATGATAAATACAATTAATGTACATGTAAAACTACGTTGCTATCATAAAATGTTTTGCAACATATATATTTACCATCACAACCACTGAAAGGTTTTTTCTAGTTTCTAAAAAATAATAGAATAGAAAATAACATAAACTTCTAGTATATTGTTTTCTGTATTTATATTCCATTGTACTCATTTATTGACATCCAAAGTATTTGTTTATCTTCAGAGATTGTGGCAATTTAGGGTCTTGGCTTCCTTAGACTAGGTGTGAGATATGTGAATAACCATTTCAATTCTGGAATAAGCAAATAAAGATTAGTACCCCTTTTCTGGTAACAAACAAATGCATGGACAATTGAATGAACTTTAAACATCTGGGTTTATGTCTGACTTGATGTAAGAGCATCTCCATCATGTCTAGAATTTTTATAACATGAGAAAACCAGAACTCATAAATTGATATGGCTTTATCATTTTAAAATGATATGGTTTTAAAATGTCCATTGTGGGCAAGAGGTACAGTTTTGAAATGACTTATTGTTGTATGGTGTTTTTGTTTTTAATTATGATGCAGGAATGACTGAGTTAGTTCCAGCTAGTTTTATATAAACATAAGAACAAAATGTTTAATGCAGGTGCTAACCTCTTAGTCTGATGTAATGTCCTTTAAATTATAAAAAAGGCAAATGTCTTTATTTTGAATTCTCTCTTTATTTTCTGACTTTTACTTCCACTTGAATCATTCAAGATGTCAAGTAATATCAAGCTATAGAAATGAAATATAAATTAATATCATTAAAATTATTTGAGATAATCTGATAATGAAAAACACACAAATGGAGGAATTGTCAGAAAAATGATTGAATTTTAAGCAGTAGAGAGATACAACGTCTTTTATAGTTCATAAAGTTCACTATATTATCTGTGTGGAAAATGGATACAAAAGGAGGAAGCCTATTAAAGAATTAAAAAAGAAAAGAAAACCAAACAAACCAGTAACAGTAAAGAGTGACCAGTTGCTGCCGTTGTTATTTGCTGAGGAGATGGTTCCTGCTCATAGCAACACTCTGTAGGATTCCTGAGGCTGTAAACTTTACAGGAGCAGAAAGCCTCATTTTTCTCCCATGAAGAGGCTGGTGGCTTTGAACTGCTGACTTTATGGTTAACAGCCCAACCAGTAATCCACTACATCACCACTAAGATTCCTGGTGTTAAAAAAAATGTTTAAGCAAAAAGGGCCTTGTAATGACCTCATTGACAATCTCCTCCTATGCTGTACTGACCTAGGGGAAAAGGACCCTGATCAGTGCAAAATGGATCCTACCCACAAGTAATTCTGGGAAAGAGAGAGAGTACCTTATCAAGCAGTGACCTGAGTCATGAAAAAACACACTGAACACCTGAGTTCAAGGTACCATTATTTGAAATCCATTAACTACTACAAAAACTAGCCCATTAATCATTGTTTAGACTCCCCTGCAAGTAGGTACATTGTTCTCCCTACACGGTGGCATTAGATAACAGAGCCATATCTTTGGGAAATAGTGCCTATGACAAGCACTGAAATTGAGCCCCTGTCCAAACATTTGACACCTATTTTTTAGATAACTTTACCATTATGTCAGCTCAAAAACACAAGCCCACTTCATTAATCTTGTGCTTAACACATTATGGCACTATGTGAAAATCACTACTTCAGCTTCCTTGCTGTCATTGATGAAAATTGTCTTCAAAGTCATTTATTTTTTTCATTTTTTTCTCTTTCTACCATCAGCAGAGCAAGATCACTCAGTCCACAGAGGCTCTCAAATGTAAACGTATAATTTTAACTTGCTGAATGATCTCTCACAGCTGATGTTGAAAACTGTCATGGTTAATGCCAACTGCTCAGAGGTGTACCCCTTCATGTGGCTCCCAGGGTATGTGTCATAAATGCCATACCTAGCTAAGTCTCTCAACACAATATGCAAACATTCAGTCCTCATTCTTTCACACAGACCTCAACCCAGGTGATTTTTGGCACTTTGCTGTCCACTGAGAGGTTTCTGGTGTTGAACTGTGTATGTAAATTTCCTAATAAAGCCTGGTCTGATCAACTTCATTTTTGTTGTTGTTGTTGTTGTTAAGTGCCATTGAGTCGGTTCCGACCCATAGTGACCCTGTACAGGGTTTCCGAGCCTCATCTTTCTCCCGCGGAGCGGCTGGTAGTTTCGAACTGTTGACCTTAAGGTTCACAGCCTGATTCATAACCACTACGCTACCAGAGCTCCTTATAACTTCATTTTTACTGCTTTATTTTTGGAATCAGACCGATGCCACTCTTGAAGCCAGTATTTCCTCCAAACTAGGGATCAAAGTTTCCATATTATAGCTAATTTCCATAATTTTGTGCAGCTAGTCAGTGTTATAAGGAGCTCTGGAAGTGTAGTGGATACAAGTCAGGCTGCTAATCTCAAGGTCAGCAGTTCAAAACTACCAGGCTTTCAGCAGGTGAAAGATGAGGTTTTATGTTCTAGTAAACATGTACAGCCTCAGAAACCCTATGAAGGGCTGATATGAGTCGGAACTGACTCTATAGCACATCACCAAAACCAATCAGTGTTACAAATAGTACTTTAATATAGGTTTCCCGTAACTTAAAATTGCAGCACTATGTGTGTGTATTTTAAGATCTTATGTATATCCTGGAGTTCTGTTGTGGAACTGTATGATAAGCACTGGACTGCTAGCCACATTATCGTTAGTACAAATCCACCAGCCACTTTTGAAAATCCTATATACAGGGTTGTTGTGAGTTGGAAACTGACTCAACAGCACTTAACAACACCAAACATATACATAGTGTGAGTTTTAATTAAAGCCTAGGAGTCACTAAAAGTGTCAATATTATGCATTAATAAATGATTACATCAACCAATTGCAAATAAGAATTATGTGGTTACATATCAAAATTTTATTGAAAATTATTATGACGTTTTAACATAAACAATGAAAATGAGAATATTCAACATTAATATTAATCTGAGGTTGGCAGTTGTTTGCATTAATCATATAGTTAATGTCAAATAAAAAGATATCAAATGTCAAATATAAAATGAATAATACATATGAAAAGATTTTTCTCTGGGAGCAAAATAAAAAAAAATGACAGGCTACCTCTAGGTGTGACTTTTTTAATGCTCATATTATTTAACAGAAATAGTATCCCTGTATTGAAGGATTAACTGAGAAACATCTGTTGCACCATTGATTTATTTGCTCTATAAAATTATGTGAGTAGGTGCCCTTTTTCTGAGCAGATTTATATTATGGCAATATCATTTTTTATCATGAATATAATTATTCTAGGTTAGTCTTTCAGTGATGACTAATTTCATACTATGGTGAGTCATATATCTCACCATTAAATAAGGAAGCATGTACTTCTAGAATTTTTAAGAGAACTTAAGCTAAAGATTTACATTTTGTTAAGTGCAATCAAGTTAGCACTTATAGGGTTTCCAAGAAGCATCCGGTGGGTTTGAACTGCCAACCCTGCGGTTGTTGAATGACTCATAGAGACCCTGTGTGCCTCATAGTAAGCTATACTCTTAATGGGAGCAGATGGCCATTTCTTCCTCTCATAGAGCTGCTGAATGAGTTTGAACCACTAAACTTTCAATTAGCAACCAAGTGCTTAACCATTGTGCCACCAGGCTCCTTTAGTTTTCCCAATTTGAAGCCTCATTTCTGCTACTGAATTGCCAACATTTTGACTCAGAGTCACACAGACTAGCCTCAAATCCAAATCAGATGCTTTGTAACTTTAATATCAATGAATTCTTTTAAATTGATCTTTCTTGCTTTAAGAATTAAGTTGTTGTTGTTGTTAAGTGCCGTCGAGTCGGTTCCGACCCATAGTGACCCTGTACAGGATTTCCGAGGGTGTAAATCTTTACGGGAGTAGAAAGCCTCATCTTTCTCCCGCGGAGCAGCTGGTAGTTTCGAACCACTGACCTTAAGGTTAAGTATGTGCCCCAAAATCAAACAGTAGCAACAAAAAGACTTCACTTTTCCCCTTGGAGGGAACGCTGGAGATCTCAAATTTTCATGGCCTCTCAGAAGAGGTAGAAAAAGTTTTATAGGCTACTGTCCCCAAAAAGGTAGGAGAGAGAGTGGTATCCACACTAGTTAATGATTCTCAGTCATTTAGTGATTTCTCAAATCAATGAGCAGATGTTGAATCATTCATCAGTGTTCTGAGGGCTATGGAGGTCTGGTTGTTAATGAGTGTCCAAGGACAAACAGAATAGAATAATGGATCAAATATAAGAATCTGAATAACCCGCATTTCTTCCCTCTGCTGAACACTCTATTTAATCAGGTAAACCTGGATACAAACCCAGCTCTGCCACTTACCAGATACTTGTCTTATAACAGGTATCATGTGAAAACAGAGCTAATAGTAATGCTTGCCTGCTTCCCTAGGTCCATTAGGTTCGGATTGGCATAAAACCTACCCAAAGCATATGTTCAATAAGTTGTTGCTGTTGCTGAGTGCTGTGCCATCTATTTGGTTCTGACATGTAGTGACCCTGTATAGGGTGCCCAAAGAGTAGCTGGTAGGTTTGAACCACCAAACTTGTTGTTAGCTTTTCTGTGCTTATCCTACAGTGCCACAGCAGGACTCTATTTAATAAGTAGTAGCTTTCATTTTGCACAGATAAAATATTTCACCAGAAAAGCAAACTGTTCTCATGTCTCATTTTGATTTAAATTTCAGAATAGTTCATGAACGGTAATTAAATTATAATGAAGATTTTTGACTTTTCCTTGCAATGGATAGAAGTCACTTTAATAACATTGAGGTTTTGCAGTGACTTCCACAGTGGAATATTTTTTCTTTAAGACAGAGTATGAGGGAGTTAGCAAAGTAACTTCTGCTGGGCTCATAAATAGCTTTATCAATAAAATTAGGAGTATTGTGACTACTTAAATAAACTTTGTATGGCGCTTGATCTTTATACTCATATTAGATATTTTGATATAGACATTTAGAATTTGGTAGATATTTAAATGTGGAAAATTTTGAATATAAAAATAGCCATTTGGCATCTTCTAGTGGATCAGTGGTTATAGTTAAGATTTTCCTTACTTTCAAAGACTCATCATTGGAATCTGTTGTTGAGTTACTCAGTCTATCCCATTTCATGTTGTATTCATTACCTATGGATTCATTCATAGTCCAAAAGAATTCTTTTTTCTCAGCCAACAAATAGGATGCTTACTTGAATAAGAGTAATGAAGATGCTTAAAGATGATGCAGTTTTAAAACCTAGATAGAGTCTTACTCAAAATCATGCAGAGAACTCTCTCTGGGCTAACTGTCTGATTTTTCTATCATTGGTCCAGTGAAGTTAGCCAGAGACACCCCATAGCTTCTTGGTTCGTATGTCCAGAATAAGACTCCAGTGTGATAGCCCTCTCATAGATGTGCAATTCTGCTTGATCATCATGAAATTAAAGTGCTGAGAATATGGCCCTCATCTTCTCACAGCAGGAGAGTTCATCCTTTATGGATGTTATTAATCCCTATACCTATACCTATACCTGTGATTCTAATCTCATTTGGAAATAAGGTTTTGTGTTATATTAATGAGGCTATGTTTTAAGTCTATCCGTTTTGAGCTATAAAAGTTGCAGATTGGTCACAGAAGCAAGCAAGCACAAATGGGAAAAGATGCCAAGTAAATGTTACCTAAGAACTGAGGAAGCAAAACAGAGACAAAAAAGGATTTTCCCCAAAAGCACATAAAGAGAGCCTTCCCTTAGTGTTGGTTCCCTGAACTGGAGCCTTTAGCTTTGTAAACTTTGAAAAAATAAGTATCTGTTTGCTTAAGCCTCCCACTTGTGGCATTTCTGTTTTAGCAGCACTACGAAACTAAGACGCTTTGCCAGTACTTACAGAGGCCATCTCAAACTACATCCTCCTTCCACTTACTCCCTCCTCACCTACGTATTATCCAGGAACTTCCTCTTCTCCTGTCATAGAAGATTTCCTTTTCCTCTTGCTGCAGATCCTGCTTTCGCTCTGACTTCCTTCTCCTGTTTCTGGTCCTTCCCTCCCCCATTCTATCTACTGCCCCTCTTCTCCAGATTTGGGTTAATATTTCTCCACCTTGCCTTATTACATGCTGGTGGCCGAGGTAAATATGTGAGTTGAGAGGACACTGAACTGAGACATTGGAGAAATAATAGGAAATGTAAAGGAACAGAACATTTCTCTATGATGTCACCTTTGAAAGTTAGGAAGAAACAAGAAAGTCAGCTGTCTTGTGTGAAATAGGATCTTATACCATCTCTATTACTTCTATGTTACATGCCCTCAGCCCAAGGTCCACCTCCCACCCACAGACCCCATCTGAGCTCTTCATCCTGGGTAGGTGTCCCTGTCCCAGGTCAGGGTTTAGAGCAGCATCTTGTCTCACATTGAGAAGCAGATATGTCCCAGGCAATTGATCATGTAATAGGCTGATCCTAAGTCACTACTGAGGGCTCCTGCAAAACTGTGGTACAAGAAATGAAAAGAATTCACCTTCAATTAGATATACTTGTCCTTTGCAATCAGAAAATGTAAAGGATTATTTTGATTTTGGGACATAGAGAAGTTTTTGTAATTTTGATAAAGCAATGTATTATCTTGATTCGAATGTAAGGAGATCATGATCTTTGCAATACTTAGAGCTTAACACAGTCAAATCATAATTCATGCACCTACTTTACAGGATAAAATTGTTTCTGTGAGTAACCCCAAGTAAAACATTATCTACTTGGAAAAATTTATTCTGAGCTCTAATCAATTTACAAATCTTCTAAACTACTAAAACATTGTAACTTTTAGATTATTTATAATCTAAAATACATTTTATGTTTTTCATTCAAATGACTTGAAAGTAATCAAAGAAGCTTCTACGGGTTTTTTGTTTGTTTTTTTAAGTCCTAAGTGAAAAACGTTAATCACAAGGAGAAACATTTATTCAAGGCCAACTGGTAGAAAATTCTTTCTCTTCTTATGTAAACTTCATTGCTGCTGTACACGTATACCACATATCTTTAAAGCATGTTGTTCTCACATTCAAATTTCTATTCTCTCTTTTAAACAGTGTTCTAAAAGTTCAATTAAATTAGAAAAAAATAAATAGAATTTAAGTAACCTTAGCTTTGAAAACTATCCTCTGAAATAACTAGAAATGTTTTCTATTACTATAAATCCATTTATCCATGGTTAAGAATAGACTTCTGGTGTGGCACTGTGGATCAGCTCTGGACTGTGAACCACAAGATAAGCAGTTCAAACCTACCAGCTGCTCCTTGGAAATTCTATACAGGATCACTATGAGTCAGAACCAACTCTATGGCACTTAACAACAACAACAACATGGTTAAGAATGAGTAGCTTATGTGAATAAGAAAAAAAAAGTAGAAAATCTGATTTTTTTTCCTATCAAATACTTCCATTGGCCTAAGTAGTATGGAATGAGATTTCAGAATGTGGTATGCTTAAAAAATAAGACAAGGACCATGGGGAAGACCTCTCTAGACACAGGAAAACCACAGGGGTATTGCAGGGTCCAGCCAGAGTGGGCGTGGTGATAATGAGAACTATCTTTACGTGCTCCTCTTACTTATGAGAGATTTGCCAGTGTTATTTTAGATGCCAAAAACTGATCTCATAAATTCCCAGCAATGAATTAGTAAGGCAGGAGAGTGGTATTTTCTGATAGTTACATTTCTTATGTGAAAATGGATGTAATTAATTATCAGAATTAGATTATTTTTCAAAGTTTAGCCTCCAAGGTCACCTTCTATCATTTTGTTATTGCAGTAAAGATGTGGTGGTGGTGTTTGTGCACAATGAGTCCATTCTGACTCATAGCGGTCCTTCTATTGTGTTTCCAAGGTTGTCAGTCTTTATGGGAACAGAAAGTCTCATCTTTCTCCCATGGAGTGACTAGTAGATTTAAGCTACTGACCTCGTGGTTAGCAGCCCAACTAGTAATCCACTATACTACCGGGGCTCCTTAGTAATGGTGTGCAGACTTAACTAAATTGATAACTATTTTGCAATAATTAAGACTTCAAATGCTCATTGAACATAACATGTGAAATGATTTGCTGAAAGGGATAATGTAAAGAGGCAGCATTTGCATTCCTGATTGCAGGGCACACAGTAGTCCCCATTTAAAGTGTTTATAAATTGTTGTTGTTGGTAGGTAGGTACCGTCGAGTTGTTTCTGACTCATAGTGGCCCTGTATATGGTTTCTTAGGAGTGTCTGGTGATGAGCAAGGTCAGCAGTTCAAGCTCACGAGCTACTCCTTGGAAATCCTATACAGGGTCACTGTGGGTCAGAACCGACTCAATGGCACTTAACAACAACAACCTTGCAGTTCATACTGACCTTGAGATTGAGTGCTTATCCTATAGTACCACATCAGGACTCCACATTAGTAGCTACAAAAACTTACTGGATCATCTTACTGTATAAATCTCATCTGTAGTTGAATATTCTTTCAAATTTAGAGCACAAAGCTCTCTGCTAAAGTGTGCCTTATACAATTCTACAGGCCAGTTTAAATCTAACAAGAGAATTGGTTTTATTATAACACATTCATGTCTTTAAAATATGACATATTCATGTCTTTAAAATGATAACAAATTGTTTTCTTCAAATTTGTCAAAATAAAATGATTAAACATTTAATAGGTGTGTTTAAGAGAGAGTTGTGCATATCTCCAGTAAACCTCATTAAAGTGTGCTGTTGTTGTTGTTAAGTTCTGTCAAGCTGGTTCTGACTTATAGCGCCCCTGTATAGGGTTTCTGAGGCTTCTAAATCTTCACAAGAGCAGAAAGCCTCATCTTTCTCTGTGGAGCAGCTGCTAGGCTCAAACTATGGACCTTGTGATTCACAGTCCAGTGCTTAGTATTTGGAGCCACTGTGCTCTCTAGTGTGTGTTGTGGCCCATTTATTTAGATTTCAGAGTCACTCAACTCCTCAAAGCTTACTGAGCATTATACGAGGGTAGCCTAATCTGTCTTTAAGCAGCTTAGTGAACTAGCAGGTATGATAATGTAAAAGTGATGTAATACAACTATGTACAAATGCTAAATGAACCTAAGAGAAGTAAACTAAGCCTGAGGAAAGCTTCACACAGGAGATGATGTTTAAACGGGACTTAATCAAAGAGTAGGCATTTGGAAGACAGGAAAGAAAGAGCTGAAATTTCAAGTCATGGGACAAATATAGCATAAGATGTTATGTTCAGGGAAGGGCAGGGAGTTGAAACTTGGACTTTAGGTGAGTGGGTGAGAAAGAGATCCTTTCTGGACTTCGGTGTAGAAAGAGCAGGTTTTTTCTCCTAAGAAAGTACTCATCATTCATTCATAATTGGGTGCCACATATGAAATTTATTAGGTCAAAGTCTTGTCTTATGAAATATAAGCAGATTTGCTTCCTGTCTACCAGAGTTTTCAATTCAGATTAGACAATATGTAGTGTGTTATTGAGGAGACTGGACAGGGGGATAGACACAGTTAGAGACAGAATACTAACCAACAACATAAGCACTGCTACCTGGAATGATGCATTATAGGAAGATGCAGCCGAGTTCGCGTCACAGACCTAAGGACATCACTGCATCACTGTAAAGCACAAACGTTCATATTCATCATGTTCCTCTGAGTCATCAAGAAGTTACATCATAGAATCATCAAGAAGTTACATTTTATAATCAGAATCGAACTTAGAGGTCAAGTCCCCTCTATTCCAAATCACTGCTGAAAACAGATCTACTCTTTTTTTGAGACAGAAAGTGAATTTCAGTATTTGAGAGGCAGTTAGTTTCCTTTCATTTTAGACAGCTCTGAGGGTGGTAAGAATCTTCCATATGTTATCTCCCCTTTAAATTCCTCCTACAGGGAGCTTCTGAGAGAATGAGATCAAACTACTATATTCTGCTCATCAAACCTTAGAATTCTATCTGATTTTAGAGAAACAAAATAGGAAATTGTGTTTTTAGGAGCTTTCAGTCCACTAAGAGCTTTGAGGGGCAAGACTTGTTTTGTTTTGTTTCTATATAATTACAAACAATTACAAGGATAGCTCCTCCTACAGGTACTTGACTTACTTTATACCTGACTGCCCATATGTCAGACTGTAGCCATGCCAAGACCTCTGGTATATTTATAAATCCAATTCATAGACTGATATTTTCCCTCCCCAAGCATTGCAAAACCAGTACAGCAAAATGAGCACAGTCATTCTGTGGCCTAGCCTAAAAAGTTCATCTTGTAGAGTTCATAAATGTAAGAAAAAAAAAAGGGGGGGCAAGCTCTTCCTAGGGCAGGTGTGGAGCTCACAATGAGCTGGACGTGGCTTATGTGGTGAGGTAGTGATAAAACTACTGTCAGTTTTATCCTCAGTGAGAGATCTGGAGTCACCTCTGTAAAATTGGTTGAGAATAATCACTAAACTCAAATAATATGTCATCTTTCTCTAATTCTAGATAGCTTGAAACTTTTCTTGTTTTCAGGCACAGTGGGTTAATGAATTTGATTGCAAAGTCAGTTTAAACCACAAGATTGGTTTAAGCTCACCAGTCATTCCTCCTAAGCCCTATACAGGGTCGCTGTGGGTCGGAACTAGTTGATGACACTTAACAACAACAGCCTTATGGAGTTCCTACAAAGATGATGGAGTGTCCCACTCTTTGAAAACTCCATCAAAGTCTCTTCCATATATTTAAAGGGACTCAAGATCCTTCCTTGGACTCCTGGCTGCTCAGAAATGTGTCTCCCTCTCCAGTGTATTACCTCAGTTACCTCCCCAATACAGTACCTTAGTCAGTTACTCAGTCAATCCATTAATACTTGAATCTGAATAATGTACTGAGCACTGAGCTAGGGTATAAGAACAAACATCAAAATTTAAATTCTTATTATCTCATAGCTTAATAGTCTAGTGACAGAGACAGTTTTATGAGCAAGCAATTTTAAGGGCACATGATGGATGTTGTATTTACATATATAAAGTGCTAGAAAGAACCTAAAAGTGGAGCAGTTACCTGAACAAAACAGAGGCCAGGTAATTAGAAAACTATGAGAGGAGTGGCATGCAGAGGGAACAGTACATGTAAGATGAGGCCCAGAGATGAGAGATCAAGGTGTGCTCAGAGAATTGGAAGATGCTGTTTATGAAACATGAAGTGGGAGGGGTCAAGAAGTAAGAGATGAAGTTCCACTGGTACGCAGGAGTATACAAAATGTTTTGTAAGCCATAATGAGGAGTATGGGCTTTGTGTTAAGGGCAATGATATTTCATTTAAGGATTTTAAGCACATGGTAATATGGTATGATCATATATGATAGCATAACACTGGCTGCAATGAGAAGAAAGTATTAAAAAGCCATATTTGTTGTTAAGTGCCGTTGAGTCGATTCCGACCCATAGCGACCCTGTATAGGGTTTTCGAGGTGCAGCTGGTGAGCTTGAACCGCTGACCTTGCGGTACAAACAGCTTTGCAGTCTGGTGCATTAACGCACAGCACCACACCAGGACTTCAGATTAGGAGCTGGAAAATTCATGAGAGGACTGTTACAGTGACCCCGAGTGGTAACCTGAGTCAGGATTGTTGTGTAGGGATAGGCAGAAGTAGTTGGATTGGAGATATATTTAAGTGATATAATCAATAAGCTCTCATGCTTGATCTAATATTGCAAGTGATGTAGAAGAAAGGTTACTAAATGACTCTCAGGCTTCTGACTTGGACAACTGTGTGGGAATTGAAAGTGGGGACACGGAGAAAGAGCACACTTGAGGGAAGGTTAAGAATTGAGGTCTGCAATTATTAAATGTGAAGTGACTTTTAGATGCAAAAAACAAAACATATGCAGTAGCCAGAATTTTAATAGCATCATTTAGGTTTAAGATTTCATAGTCATATGTATAACTGAAGCTATAGGAGTAAATGAGATACTGCAGAGGCAAGTGTGAAATAACAGTTCAACATTAAGAAAAGGACTTCAAAAAGAAGACTGAGATAGAATAATTGATGATTATCAGAAAAAAACTAGATGAATAATAGCATGCAAGCCAAAGATGATGTGTGCCAAGATGAAGGGAACATTCAACAGAATCTACTCTTGCAAGAAGAGACATGTACAATAAAAACTTAAAGCATTATTTTTATTTGTTCCATATATTGTTTGGAAAGAAAGATGGGTGTAGTGATAGGGCAGTGGGGGTTGGTTGTGTGCCACAAAGTCAGTATTGACTCATAGAAACTCTACATAGGATTTCTGAGGCTGTGAATCTTTATGGGAGCAGAAAGCCTCATCTTTCTCCTGTTGAATGACTGACTGGTAGATTAGAACTACAGCCTAACTTGTAATTCACGACACTACCAGGGCTCCTTGAAAGGGCAATAGCTGTAAAGTGATCTCAAAAGACAGAAATGAAGGGGAGGTGCTTGTTTGTATTGACTTGTTTGCTTGTTTTAATGGAAGAAGTTATTTAAGCATATTTAAATGCTGCTGGGCTATAGCTAGTTGAAGATGATATTAAGCATGTGAAAGAGGAACCAAACAATATAAACAGGTATGAGAAGAGGTGGAGCTGTAAAATCTAGAGACCTGATTAAGGGATTAGAAAATGAGGGGACGATTTCATCCATCTTAATCATGAAAATGGCTTTATTCTGAGGTCAAATAATATTTTAAGATGCTGACCTTGTGAATAAGACAGTAGTTTTCATTCCACTTTACTTATAGAGAAATTTGATCATAAAAATAATAAATGTATTTAGACAAGTTTGTTCAGCTACAGAAGAATGGGGCTAATTGCTACATTGTGGATATTTGAGACTTGGGAAGCCACTTTCTTCATCAGTGGAATGGCAGTGACATCTTCAACAGTAAGTAAGAAATCCAGTAAATAACATGGGAAGCAAAAATACCTTTTTGATATTTTGGGACAGCAATTAATAACAACAACAAATGTAATTTCTAAGGATAAATTCTGTTGCCTAAGAGATTCATGAGTTTATTAAAGTAATTGGAAAATATGGCCTTGGTGATAGAAATGATGCTGAAGATTGTATGATAGATTCTGCAAAATCAATGATTTGTTCATTTCAAATACCGTCTTTAGACAGCATAAGAGATGACTATGCACATGGACCTCGCCAGATGGCATACACTGAAATTAAATTGACTACATCTGAGGAAAGAAACTATGAAAAAGCTCCAAATCATCAGTTAAAACAAGGCCGGGGCAGATGGTGGAACAGACCATCAATTGATCATGTGCAAATTCAAACTGAAGCTGAAGAAAATGAAAACAAGTCCACGAGAGCCAAAATATGACCTTGAATATATCCCACCTGAATTTAGAGATCATCTGAAAAACATATTTGGTACATTAAACACTAAAGACCGAAGACCAAAAGAGTTGTGGGATAACATCAAGAACATCATATAGGAAGAAAGCAAAGAGTCATTAATAAGACAAGAAAGAAGGAAAAGGTCAAAATGGATGTCAGAAGAGTCACTGAGACTTGCTCTCCAGCGTAGAGATGCTAACGCAAATGGAAGAAATGAGGAGGTACAAGAGCTGAACAGAAAATTTCAAAAGTCAGCTTGAGAAGACAAAGTCAAATATGACAACGAAATGTGCAAAGATCTGGAGTCAGAAAACCAAAAAGGAAAAACATGCTCAGCATTTCTCAAGCTGGGCAAAATTCAAGCCTTGACTTTCATTATAGAAGGATTCTCTAGTCAATTATTGAACGATGCAGAAAGCATCAAAAGAAGGTGGAAAGAATACACGGAGTCACTGTACCAAAAGGAAATAGTTGATGTTCAACCATTTCAAGAGGTACCATATTATCAAGAGCCAATGATACTGAAGGAAGAAGTACAAGGTGCATTGAAGGAATTGGCAAAGAACAAGGCACCAGGAATTGAAGGAATAAAATTGAAATCTTTCAGGAAAGAGGCGGCACAGGAGGCACTCACTCATCTCTGCCAAAAAATTTGTAAGACAACTCTCTGGCCGTCTGATTGGAAGAGAGCCATATTTGTGCCCATTCCAAAGAAAGGTGACCCAACAGAATGCGGATCTCTTTGGACAATATCTTTGATAGCCCATGCCAGTAAAGTTTTACTAAAGGTAATACAGAAATAGCTGCAAGCATACATTGACAGAGAACTTCCAGGGTTTCAAGCTGGATTCAGAAGAGGCCGTAGAATGGAGGATATCATTGTTGATGTCCGATGGATCTTGGCTGAAATCAGAGAATATCAGAAAGATGTTTACCTGTGCTTTATTGACTATGCAAAGGCTTTCAACTGGGTCGATCATGACAAGCTATGGACAACATTGCAAAGTACGAGTATTCCTGAACACTTAATTGTGCTCATGAGGAATCTGTACCTGGACTAAGAGGCAGTTGTTCGAACAGAACATGGGAACAGAATATGGTTTAAAATTAAGTAAGGTGTATGACAGGGTTGTATTCTTTCACCATACTTTTCAATCTGTATGCTGAGCAAATAATAGTAGAAGCTTGGTTTTATGAAGAAAAACATGGCATCAGGATTGGAGGAAGACTCATTAACAACCTGTGATATGCAGATGATATAGCCTTGCTTGCTGAAAGTGAAGAACACTTAAAATATTTACTGATGAAGATCAAAGAGCACAGCCTTCAGTATGGATTATATTTCAATGAAAAGAAAACAAAACTCACCACCACTGGACCAGTAAACAACCTTCTTATCAATGGAGAAAGGATTGAAGTTGTCAAGGACTTCATTCCTTTTGGATCAACTATCAATGCTCATGGAAGCAGTAGTCAAGAAATCAAACAAGGTATTGCATTATGCAAATCTGCTGCACAAGACCTTTTCAAAGTGTTGAGGAGCAAAGATGTCAGCTTGAAGACTCAGGTACGCCTGACCCAAGCCATGGTATTGTCAATAACCTTGTATGCATGAAAAAGCTGGGCAGTGAATAAGGAAGACTGTAGAAGAATTGATGCTTTTGAGTTACGGTGTTGGAGGAGAATATTGAAAGTGCCATGGCTGCCAAAAGAACAAACAGATCAGTGTTGGAAGAAGTACAGCCAGAGTGCTCGTTGGTGGCCATGATGGCCAAACTTTGTCTCTCATACTTCAGACATATTGTCAGAAGGGACCAGTCACTAGAGAAGGATAACATGTTTGGTAAGGTGGCAGGTCAGAGAAAAAGAGGAAGACCCCAATGAGATGGATTGGCCAAGTGGCAGCATCAATGGGCTCAAGTGTGGCAACAATAGCGAGGCTGGCCCAGGACCAGGCAATATTTTATTCTGCTGTGCAAAAGGTCGCTATGAGTAGGTACCAACTTGATGGCACCTAACAACAACAACAACAACAACAACAACAACAACAAGTAAATGGAATTCCTAAATTAGAAAACTAAATATTGCAACAATAGGTCCATTTTCCAAATTAGTATATAATATTAAGGAAAATTCCATTTGAAGTGAGAAAATAACCATGTAAAAATAACTAAAGGGTTTTAGTTTTTTTTATAAATGAGTAAACTTAAAACTGTAATACCTAAAACTGTGTAATGGTGGACGAACAGACAAGGTGACCAAGAAAACTTGGCAATCTAGCAACAGACTTTAACGTGCACAACATGTGTCATGAATGTACGTAATAGCAATAGTAATGTGTAATAACACCTTGCCTTCAAATAAATTCTAACTCATGGAGAGCCCATATATTTCAGAACAGAACTACTCTCTGTAGGTTATGGTCTTTTGGAAATATACCAGCAGGCCTTTGCACCAAGGATTGTTTGGATAGATTTGAACTGCCAACCTTTCAGTTATTAGCGATATACTTGCTTAATTATTTGCACCACCCATTTATTTCATTCCTTGTCTGTGCATTTGAGTTATGACCCTGAAGGAGAACGTTAAAAGTACCACAGACTGCCAAAAGAACAAATCAATCTGTGTTGAAAGAAATACAGTCAGAATGCTTCTTAGAACCCAGGATGGCCAGATTTCGTCTTTCATACTTTTGACATGTTGTAAGGAGGGACCCGTTCCTGGAGAAGGACATCATGCTTAGTTAGATGGAATGTCAACACAAAAGAGGAAGACCCCCAGTGAGATGGATTGGTACTGTGACTGCAGCAACAATTGTGAGGTTGGTGCAGGACTGGGCAGTGTTTTACTCAGTTGTGCATAAAGTTGCTGCAAGTTCGTACTGACTCAATGACACCTAACAAGGTCAACAACTGTGCCAGGCACTCTTCTAAATGCTAGACATTTGTTAGCTAATGTAATCTTCATAACTACCTCAAGAGGTAGATATAATTATTGCTGTTGATGTTTTATATATTCATTTGTTGTCAAAGGGGACATCACAAATCAATAGAGAAAAGAAAGAAAAAAATATTCTACACTACTGTAGTTGGAACAGACTATAATAGCCTTATCATTTAATCAATTCATTTGTTAGATTCCAAACTCTTTCAGAGACTGTTAGTTGACCTTTTAGGATCAGAGGTACTCATCTCTGCTCCACAGTTGAGTTTTAGCAGGACACGTGGTCATCTTAATAGACACTGCATTATTCAGCCTCTCTTGCAACTAGGAGCAGCCATGTTACACGTTTCAGGGTAATAGGATGTGAGCAGTGTTGTGTGAAATTCCAGGTCATAGTCTTAAAGGAAAAGTGTACCCCTTCACACATACACACGTGTTCCTTCATTGTCTCCTTGCCTCAGACAGGAGGATGGACATGGTAGTGAGCTAGCTCTAAGTGGACAAGGACCACTTAGATAGTGGAAAATAGTCATGTTCTATAGTTTCTGGAGTCTGGTACATTAGCCTGAACCAAAACTCAGACAGCTAACTGATTGGCTTTTCACGTAAGCATTACAACAGAAAGTGAACATTTTAAGGATAATTGTCCTTACAACAGCTAATAATAATAAATGAATACAGTTTTACTTTGCAAGTAATTCTGCTGAAGGAAAACTGGACTTGCAGATGTATTAGAGAGTCATATTGCAAAGTCAGTTATTGTCAATCCACCTCTGAGTATTAGTGTGGACAAAATTTAGTTTGTATCTTGCAAAGCTGAAGGCCAGATTAGATTATAGTGAGGGGAGAAAAAAAAAAAAGTCTCACTGAAGTTACCTTTTAAGAGAAATCTAGCTCATTTTTCCCTGACCGGTTCATCTTCCCCAGAGTAACTCATGTCTCACTGAGTAACCACACACAATGGCTATAATTTTAACTTACTTGATATTCTGTCAATCAAACAGAAATTTGTAAAAGGATAATATGACATTCGTAAAATGTACATTTTAATTCATTATTTGACAACAAAGGCAATGGCTGAATTTCACCTGCTTGTCTGAATGGAATACTATTATTTTCAAAATCCCAAACTTCTCAGCTATGTGATCTTTAGCTTTGTTGCTGTTGTTGTTCACTTCCTGCTTAGCTTTTTCTTCCGAGTCTTTTGCTGTTGGGTAGACTACAGTAGGAGGGGAAAGGTTATTTGTCCATTTTTAATTATAATAAAGTAATGTGCTTTATTCAACAATAAAAGCTGGGCAGCAGCTGGCAGTATAAGTTCATTTTCAAACAGTCTTGGCAAACAACAGAATCCAACCTCCACAGCAAAACTTGAGCAGACTTCAAATGGCTGCTTTGGGGCTCAATGAAAATTTTGGTGTTCTCATGTGCTCTTCTTAGGATTTATGTACTGAGAGACTTTCATTTTATTTCACAGTGAAATAATGTAGAGAAGTTGTATTGAAGTATGGGGTGTTGTTGACAAAGAAGGGGCCCCAGAGTTAGGCAAAGTAAGGTTCCTCCTTACTCCCATTACACTTATGAGCAAAATTTTGGGTGAAACGATTGCATTTCTGAAGCAGTCCAATCAATCACTGTTCATATATTTAAATATTACAAATGGAGATTCTGCAGCTCACGTTGCATAGTTTTACCATCTGTTTCAACAAAGAACATTTGGGAATATTTTAGATGCTGTGTAATCTTCTATTATGTAGGGACTCTTATTTGCCTCTCAACTGAACTAAATTTGTTAATTTTAATGATCCAGGAAAAGGATGTAGCAAAAGAAATTGCATAGCCAATTTTCTGAAATTAAAGAAACAGTTTTCAATTTATAGCAGTGCTCTTATCATTTGAATAAGAAAAGTAGACATAGAACCAGTTTCCAAAAAGCCATAGTTCATTCAGACATAACAAATCTTGAACATTTTATAAAGAATTATGCTATTGCACTGCTTGAAGCGTCAAGGAAGCAGAATATAGATGCTTGGAGAGTATGCCACTCAAAATTTTGTAGGTTGAACAGCATTACCCTGAACTTGATTTTTATTATAATTACAACAAATAACAATATATCCAGGAGAGAAGCTTCAGGACCTGAAAAAATATTCATCCATGAGACTGTGAATGCTGAGCCTAAAGTTGACTTTAATAATTTATACATCATTGATTAAAATACCTTCTACAGTTTTATTTTCAAAACTATTTTGCCATATGTTGGTCGGATTGTTAAAACCAAGGTTGTTCCTTAAGATTAATATTGTAAGAAGGTAGTTGTTAGGAACTGCACTATGAACATACAATATGTTTTCCACACAAGGAAACTTCAACTTCTTACAGCAGAGAAAACGCAAAAGAATTTTGGAAATAAGTGATTTCCAACACAAGGTATCTCTGCTAGTCAAACAGCTTTAATATAGGATGAAGTTAATTTATTTTCCAAAAGACTCTTTGAAGAACTAGAAGACTCTTATAAAAGTGAACCAGCATTATTTAGTCATCTAAAACTAGTCATTCTACAAATTTGAATGCTTAAAAATATTTTTTTATTAAAAAAATAACATAATGTTATTTTAAACTAACTGTGCTCAAACTAGTTCCATTTCTCTGGAAGTTATTCCAAAAGTCTTGGAAATAAAACTTCTCTCAGTGCAGAAGTGAATGGAATGTTGAAATAAGTAGAAATGTGCATGTTTTCCCACATTCAAGAAAAGAGAGATCTTTACAAATAATAACAATAAATAAATAATAATGTCTAGGGTCATGTAGTCAGTTCTGACTGTAGCAACCCTATCAACAACAGAACAAGAGACACTGTCCAGTTCTGCACCATCCTCAAAATCCTTGCTATTCTAGAACCCCATTTAAAAAAAAAATGTTTTATTGTAAATTATGTGATAGCTTACATGGGAGAACATTAGTTTTACATTCATCCTAAAGTATATCATTTCATTGTCATGGTTACAATCCCCTCCATGCATCACCAACCACAGGGTATATCCTGTGAGCGTTTTCTCTCCCCCCCCCTCTGCGCTCTCCCCCCCCTCTCGTGTTCTTCTGCGCACAGCGCCCTTCTCTCTTGTTGTTCTTTCGTCCGCTGCTGCTTCTCTCCACGTCATCATCTCTGCCTCCATCTCTGGCATCACTGCTTCTCTGGGTTGGGTCCTACTCTCCTTTCTTCTCCCTTGATGGTCCAAGGGAACTCCGCTCCTAGATTGCAAAGTTAATCACTCCCCTCCTTGCTACAAAATGTCTACCTTTGCATTTCCAACCCTCACAATCAGTCCTGATAACCATTATTCACTATTGTACTACAAGAGACCTATCCCCATTTCCTTTCATCAGCCCTGCCTAGACAGATTGGATACTACTCAGTGGAGATTTTACTTTCCTCCATGCCCTCTATCTAGATTCCCTCTTGAAAGCTTATCAGCCAGTCACTTCTCTTGCCTTTGAAGGCCCCTCATTTTGCATTGCCAATGTCCAAGATGTCCATCCCTGTCTACTGTGTGTATGGAGGGGGTGGGAATGATCCTCACTGTAAAGATGTGTTCCCTCTTTTGAGGTACTGCAACTATAGGTGTAGGTCAAGTTCATCAAATTGTATCAGATTACTCTTTTTTCCTCTTCTTTCTTCTTCTAGTTGAGCTCTGATCATCCAGTTATTGAAGCCAGGTCAAGTAGGTATTATCTGCAAATGTGGTATTATCTTCTTGTGCTTATGCCCTCTCTTCTTATCAGCTGGACGCTTCACTCTCCACTCTAGTCCTCTTTGGCTATGTCACTGACTCTGGGCTCAGGAGTCCCCAAGTCTTGCCACACTGCTGACCAACCAGGTCTCCACCTGGGTTGACAGGAGTTTATTGAACGTTATAGGGCTTAGCTCGCAGCTTCATTGTTGTTTTTCCCTCACTTCCTCTTATCGGTGACGAATGTGGTCACCAATCAAAACGTGTATTCCCATTGAGTCTTAGTCTTGGAAGGAGGTTTGCACTGAGGGGACCAGACCATTTACCTTGATATCTCCTGGGAAAGCAATTTGCTTGTTCTTGTAATAATCAGTTGGTCTGCGTATATTGTTTTGTATTTTTCCTGTCAGTCTTTCTTTCAAGAATTATTTTCTGTTCTTCTAGCCACTCCAGGCTGGTCTGCTTGTCCTTTCAAGTGGAAATTTCCCTCCTCTGAAGAGTCTGGATGCTGTTCAGGATTCCACCTATAGTCTTATGTAATGCAGAGGCTCCATCGGAAGCCTCCTTCACTGGGCACATTGTAGCCCTGTTTTAGGTATTGCAGTCAGTTATAGGCAGAAGATGGACTTACAAGCTTTCTAAGGTGATATTTCTGGCTATTCATTTCTCTCCCCCTCAAGTGTCTGTCTTATAATGGTATACCATGGAAACCAAGATTCAAAAGACAGCCAGGCATCTTAACATAATTTTCCCCTCTTTCCCCATTGCAACCATGTTTAAATTCCTATATCCCAGAGTCCTGTTGTTCCAAGGCTGTGCATACATGTTTATTTACCTCTGTCCCATTTAGCCCATGCAAACCTGCCTAATTGTTCTCCCATCTGCTTTGCTTTTCTATTCCCCTCCCCCTTCTTGTATACTGTGCCCCTCCCTAGCTCCCAAACTATCCTGTGTCTATTCCTTACCATGTGTTCCACCTTCCCCTTCCTCCCCTCACCTCACGCCCCACATCCAGTAGCCAGCAAAGAATCCCCTCTCCCTTTAGTATGGGTTCTTTTTCTTAGTCTTTTACAATAGTGGTCCTATGCAGTATTTCTCCTTTTGTGACTGACTAATTTCACTCAACATAATGTCCTCAAGGTTCATCC
>NW_006408535.1:7978575-7981509 GCF_000296735.1 Chrysochloris asiatica | reverse complement strand
AAATTTTGAAGTTGGGAAGTGACAGGCCTCCAACCTTATTCTTGTTCTTAAGCAGTGCTTTGCTTATCCTGGTTTCTTTCCTCAGAAAGGTATATTCTTGATCATGCAAAGGCATTTGACTATGGGGACCACAACAGACTATGAATAATGTTGCAAATAATGGGAATTCCAGAAGATTTCATTGTGCTCATGACCTGTGTATAGAGCAAGAGGCAATTGTTTGAACAGGACTAGGGGATACTGACTGGTTTACAAACAGGGTTTTAAAAAAAGTGCTTATCAAGGTTGTATCCTTTCACCATCTGTATGCTGAATAAATAATCTCAGAAATTGGATTATGTAAAGAAGCGCATGGCATCAGGATTGGATAAAGACATTAACAACCTGTGATATGATGATACTACCTTGCTTTCTGAAAGCAAAGAGGACTTGAAATACTTATTGATGAAGATCAAAGACTACAGCCTTCAGTATGAATTATACCTTAATGTAATATATATACATATATATATGCATATACATATATGCATACACACACACATATATATATATATCACATATCACAACAGAACCAATAAAAATCATGATAAATTAAGAAAAAATGGAAGTTATCAAAGACTTCATTTTGCTTTGTTCTACAATCAACACTCATAGAAGCAGTAACCAAGAAATAAGTAATGTATTACATTAGGCAAATTTGCTGTAAAAGCCCTCTTAAAAGTATTACTGAATAAAGATGTCACTTTGGGACTAAGGTGTGTCTATGTTATTTCCTATCACCTCATATGCCTGTGAAAGTTGGAAAATTAATAAAGAAGACTTCAGAAAAAGGATGCATTTGAAGTGTGGTGTTGATCAAGAATATTGAAACTACCATGGCCTGCCAAAAGAACAAACATATCTGTCTTGGATGAAGTATAGTCAACATGCTCCTTAGAAGTGAGGATGGTGGGACAAAAAACTTGTTTTTTGGACATGTTGGCAGAAGTGACCAGTCCCTGGAAAAGGACATCATACTTGGTAAAGTGGTGTGCCAACCAAAAAAGAGGAAGACCTTCAATAAGATGGTTTGACACAATGACAGGAAAAATGGGCTGAAACATAACAACAATTTTGAGGATGGTGCAGGACTGGTCAGTATTTTGTTCTATTGTGCATAGGGTCACTTATGAATGGAAGCCAACTCAGTAGCACCTAATGACAATAAAAATAGGCAAAATATTGACTGAAGAGATGGAAGGAATAAACAGAGTCACTGTTCCAAAATTATTTTTTTATATTCAACCTTTTCTAGAGGAAACATATAATCAAGAACCAATGGTATTGAAGGAAGAAGTCCAAGCTGCACTGAAGGCATTAGCAAAAAATAATGATCCAGGAATTGACAGAAAACAAGTTAAAATTTTGACAACTGCTACATCACTGGAGACACTCACTTGTCTATGTCAAGAAATTTGGAAGACAATCATTTGGAAGATATCCATACTTGTGCCCATTCCAAAGAAATGTGACTCAACAGAATGTGGAAATTATAAAACAATTCCATTATTATCACATGCAAGTAAACTTTTTCTGTTGATAATTCAAAAATGGTTGCAGCAGTACATTGTCAGTGAGCTTCCAGATATTTAAACCATAAGATGAGGCGTGAGGAGGGATAGCTTTGCTAACTTAAGGTGAATCTTGGCTGAAAGCAGAGACTGTCAGGAAGATGTTTAATTGTGTTTTATTTACTATGCAAAGGCATTTGACTGTGTGGATCATAACAAAATGAATAACACTTTGAAATATTGGAACTCCAGAACAATGTGCTCTTAGAACACAGTACATAGAACAAGAGGCAGTTGTTCAAACAAAACAAAAGGATACTGGATGTTTTCACATCAGAAAAGGTGTGGGCAAGGGGTATATCCTTTCACCATGCTTATTCAATCTCTATGCTGAAAAAATATGAGAAACTGGATTATATAAAGAAGGATATAGCACCAGGATTGGAGGAAGATTCATCAACAGCCTGAGATATGCAGATGATACAACTTTGCTTGCTGAAAGTGAATAGGCTAAAGATCAGTAAGGATACACCTCAATGTAAGAAAACAAAAGTCTTCACAACTGGACCGATAACTAACATCATGATCAATGGAGAAAAGATTGGAATTGTCTAGCATTTCACTTTACTTTGGTCTTCAATCAATACCCATGGAAGTAGCAGTCAAGAAATCAAAGGATGTATTTCAATAGGCAAAGCTACTGCAACACAAAACTCTTGTGAAGTATTAAAAAGCAAAGATGTCACTTTGATTGACCTATACTTATGGATGTAGTAGCTCAAAAGAGGGAATGAATCTTTCCAGCGAGGATCATTCCCTACGCCCTTGGTACACAGGGTTGACAGGGATGGGCAACTTAGACATTGGCTACCCAAAATGGGTGGGAGGACGGGGGTACAAAAGAGAGAAGTGACTGTCTTACAAGCATTCAAGAGTGAGCCTAGTTTCAGAGGGTACAGTGAAGGTAGAATCTCCACTGAGTGGTTTCCAACCTGTCTGAACAGGGCTGGTGAAAGGAGATGGGGATAAGACAACTTGTGGTTCAAAAGTGAATAATTGCTATCAAGACTGACTGTGAGTGTTGCAAATGTAAAGGTAGATGTTTTGTAATAAAAGGAGGGGAGTGACTGATGTTTCAGTCCAGGGGCAGAGGACCCTGGGACCATCAAGGGAGAAGAGCAGAGTGTGATACCATATCCAGAGAAGCAGTGATGCCAGAGATGTCAGCAGAGATGATGACATGGAGAGATGGGAGTGGTTGGGGACTCTGGACTCAAGGAGGGAGAGGAGCTGTGTGTTAATGATCAGGGGGCACGCTTGCGGGTGTACCCTTTGGTTGTTTGAAGGGTTATATATTCCTGAGCCCTTCAGTGTACAGCAAAAA
>NW_006408535.1:7975411-7978145 GCF_000296735.1 Chrysochloris asiatica | reverse complement strand
ACAATGGCAACAACAGTGAGAATGGCCCAGGAACAGTCACTGTTTGTTGTGTTGTACATAGGGCCACTATGAGTCCAGTTCAATGTCATTGTAAAACAACATAGTGTGCATAACCATGGACCTGAAGTACGAGATGAAACACAGAGGCCCACCAATATCCTTGCCCCTTTAGAAATGAGGTTCTGCCTTGGTTTTATGAGCATTCCCCTTCTCCAGGGAAATGAATTCTGAGATAAAGCTTTATCTTCCTAAAAAATTTCCCAGGTCAGTTGTGCAACTGTGTTTCTAGTGTTTTAGCTATGCTGTCTTTATTTTGGTGTATTTGTTATTGATGGTTAAATTATTCTCAGATACCTTGAGCTTTACCTAGCTGTGGTTTTCCTAAAAATAAATACTCTATAATGTTTGTGCACGCCCCACCCCCTGAATCCTGTAACAAAACCTCTTGTTCTTTTATAGAAATAGTGGAAACATTTCCTCATCAGCTGCTCTGTAAATCACAGTCTTGGTCTATATGAAGTCAAGAGAAGAACCAAATTATCCATAATTTTGCTAGACTTATGATCGGGGCCTGTCTTGAACAGTTTTGACTATAAAATAAATATTTTACTGTAATAAGTTCTTTGCCTCTGGCCAGAATATGTTATAATTTAGTCTTCTGATTTAGCTGCTTGAGCAGAGTAGTGGATTCCTCCTGAGATTTATTTTTGTCCTAGGAAAAAAATTATTTCACGCTGAAACAGAAAACACAATGTAATAATTTATTTGGGAAGTTCAGGAGCTTTCTTTAGGTTGGCTAAATTCCAGAGTTTAAACTACATTGTGACTCTTGCTTTCTCTTTCTGTTCAATTCGAGTCTGCTTCCCTCTGGGAGCTGGCCTTGTACTTGCCTACCTGCAAATGTGCACCTTCTGCAGAAGATGGCCACTGACAGTCTCTAATTCACAATTCACTCCTCTCCCATTTAGCAGTCCAAGGGGAAGGAAACTTCTTTCAACTTCTTTCTACCAGCGTCCATATATAACCTTCAAAGAACTCCCATTGATCCCACAGGTTTACATGCTCACGCCGGATTCATTACTGGTTCTGGTAGAAGGGGATATTGTGGTGGGTAGATCTCTATGAAATACCTATGTGACACTGTAGGATAAGCACTGTACTACTAACCACAAGATCTGCAGTTCAAACCTACCTTGTTATACAGAGTTGCTCTGAGTCAGAACTAACTTGACAGAACTTAACAACAAGAGTCAAATACAACACTCGATCAGTAGTGACAGGCAATAAATGTTTGGTGAATTGAACTTGACTCAGTGGCACCGAATACTTTCAACAAAAGAATGTTAGCTAGTATATTTGTATACTTTCACTGTGTATGTGTATGTTCGGAGAGGATGATTTTCTTTTGTCTGTGCATGTGTGTCCATATATAGACAAACATGTATTGGTACATACACATATATATCTGTGTAAGTGAAAAGCATATGGATATGTTATTGGTAATCATTTAAAATGTTTTATTTATTTCCTGCACTGTGGGCTAATGCGTCAGACTGCAAAGTTGTTTGAACTTCAAGGTGGTGGTTCAAGCTCACCAGCTTTTCCTTGGAAACCATATACAGGGTCACTATGGGTCAGAATTGACTTGACGGCACTTACCAACAACAACAATACATGCTAGATCTTTTGATAGATTCTACATATACAAAGATGAGAACTACATGATCCTTGCTTTCAATGTGTATTAAAACGCATACACACACTAATCATGTTGGACCCTGAATCCTCAGGACTGATTAGAATCACCATGCAAAATCAGGCCGTTCAATTCTTAGTAGAATCTTCTTCCTTGTACCCATTGCCTTCTTCCTCAGAGATGACTTTTTTATTTTACAATTAAAAGGTTTATTTACTTATTTTCCAACACCTGAAAAAATGAGAGAATATCAATAAGTAAGAATAAAAGTAATTTTATGTTACCCTTTTACAGAGGTATATGAACTGCATATATGAGTAATTGCTTTAAGAAACAGTTCACTGTGTGCTCTCCATTTAGAGAAATGAATAGATTATTTTCAGGACTTTAGATGTTCTCTGTGTATCACTCCCCAATCACATTCCCTTCTTGCACCTGATATCACATGTTTTGTATAAAATTTCAGGTCATGAAATGTATGTATGGCAACATTCCCAAAGACTGCTGTCACTTGCACAAATAGGGTGATACTTTAGTTTTGAACAGTAGAAAGCTATGTTGTTGTGCTAAGACTCCTTTCTCCTTTCCATGCCCTTTTCTTCTTTCCAGCTTTGACAGTACATCTCTCTAGTTTATATATATATTTCATATATACAGAGGAATTGGAAGAAATTACTTCTAACAACAGAAGTCAGTGTTTTCACAGTGAGAGAATCAACTAGAAATTTCTACTTATAAAAACTTGGAATGATGTAATTGTTTTAAAAATGCCTGGATTTACCAGGAACACTATTTGATAATTATTTATACTCCTAGTTATAAGTTCTTCATGATTGTTGTTATTGTTGAGTACCGTGGAGTTGGATCCGACTCATAGTGACCCTGCACAGGGTTTTCAAGGCTGCAAATCTTTACGGGAGCAGAAAGCCTCATCTATCTCCTGCAGAACAGCTGGTAGTTTCGAACTACCAACCCTGAGGTCAGCAGCCCGATTCGTAACCACTACGCTACCAGAGCACCTTTCTGCAGAATGTGTAA
>NW_006408535.1:7974386-7975126 GCF_000296735.1 Chrysochloris asiatica | reverse complement strand
TTTTTTTTTTTTTTGCCTGTGAGCAACTCCAGCCTAGCAGAGCTTTTTAGAGCCTCAGTTTAAGTGTTCAGATGGCCAATTTTTCTTAAGTACCTCATGAACCTCTGACTGCTGAACTGCCAGAGTTAAGAGATTATATTTAAAAGTAGGTTGGGGGCCACTTTTCCCAGCCAACCCTGAAAGGGACATTCCTGGATACACCCTTAATGGTTATCTAGTTGTGATGTCATACCCCAAGAGTCTCAGGCTGTAGCTTTCCTATCTACAATAGTCCCCTCCTTGCTTTCTGTAAGCCCATCGTCTGTATGTGATGGATGGCTGTTGCCATCAGTCATGGTTGTGGGAGGACATCGCTTTGTTCCTATATAAGGTTATCACATAAAGACTGTTGTTGTTTTTAAGTTATCACATAAAGACAGCTCTGAACCATAATGATCCTGTATGTGGTTTCTGAGGAATGGCTGGTAAGCTTGAACCAGTGACCTTGCTGTTCAAACTGACTTTGCAGTCCAGCGCATTAACCCACAGAGCATTAACCCAGGAGTGGAAATGGGACTTTGGAAACTCATCATAGCATCCATGTTTTCCCTTACCTTGGTAATTTATGTTTGTTTTTGCCTTATGTTTACTTTTGTTTAAGACTCAATAAAGAGTCTGTATAATATTTATTATTTGAAAATGGGGTTCTCCTTTCTCCCCTACATCATTTGTTGTTGTTGTTGTTGTTGTTAAGTTGTTAA
>NW_006408535.1:7973247-7973731 GCF_000296735.1 Chrysochloris asiatica | reverse complement strand
TGGAGGGGGAGAGAATGATTCTCGCTGTAAAGATCTGTTCCCTATTTTGAGCTCCTGCATCCATAAGTGTAGGCCAAGTTCATCAAATTGTATCAAATTACTCTTTTTTTCCTCTTCTTTCTTCTTCTAGTTGAACTCTGATCATCCAGCCATTGAAGCCCTGTCAAGTGGGTATTATCTGCAAGTGTGGGTGTTCTTGTGTATATGCCCTCTCTTCCTATCAGTTGGATGCTTCACTCTCCACTCTAGTTCTCTATGGTTATGTCACTGACTCTGGACCCAGGAGTGCCCAGGTCTTGCCAAACTGCTGGCCAACTAGGTTTCCACCCGGTTTCACAGGAGTCTATTGAACGTGGTTGGACTTAGCTCACAGCTCATTGTTGTTTTTCCCTCACTTCCCCATATCGATGACCAATGTGGTCACCAGTCAGAGCATGTGTCTGCTCATGTATTCACATAGAGTTTCAGTCTTGGAAGGGAGTTT
>NW_006408535.1:7933507-7964252 GCF_000296735.1 Chrysochloris asiatica | reverse complement strand
TTTAGGTATTCCAAACAGTTATAGACAGAAGATGTACTTACAAGCTTTCTATGGTGATATTTCTGGCTATTCCTTTCTCTCTCCCTCAAGTGTCTATTTTATAATGGTATGCCAGGGAAACCAAGATTCAAAAGACAGCCAAGTATCTTAACGTTATTTCCCCCCTTTGGCCCATTCCAACTATGTCTCAATCCCTGTATACCAGAGCCCTGTTTTTCCAAGGTTGTGCATACATCATTATTTACCTCTGTCCCACTTAGCCCATGCAAACCCTGCCTAATGGTTTTCCCATCCGCCTTGTTTTTCCAATTCCCTCCCCCTTCTTGTGTATTCCCCCTTCCCTAGCACCCAAACTATCCCGTGTCTATCCTCTACCCTGTGCTCCACCTTCCCCTCCCTCCCCTCACCCCACCCTCCACAATCTGGTAACCAGCAAAGAATCATCCCCCTTGCTGGGTTTTCTGTCTTTCTTTTCTTTCCTGTTGTGGAGTTTACATTCACTTTACCCAAAGCATTTGTTCTTTGTTCTAGGTTTCTGAGTGATACCCTCTAAAACCTTAGAATTTCCTTAGTGATTGAAGTGTCTTTGATGAAGCCTCCAGACCACACCTGAATGATTATGCTAATGAAGAGACTCAGGTGAGGGCTGGCCAAGTTAAGAAGAGTACCTTTGTGATTATTAGCTGACTGCAGGGGAGGGGAGCCCTGTGGTGGTCCTGTAGACTAAGTGCTGGATTGCTAACTGCAAAGTTGGCAGCTGAAACTCACCACTTAGCTGCTCTCAGGAACCCTATACAAGGTCACTATGATTCAAAACTGACTCTTCAGCACACAACAGGAGAGATTGATTGATTAAATCAATCATGATAAGACGATGAGACCCCATTTAAGACTTTAGACTTGGAAGTTCCATGGGTACCTTGGTTGGTGAGAGACAGCAATGCACATAAAGGGTTGTTGTTGTTGTTGTTGTTAGGTGCCATTGAGTCAGTACAGACCCATAGTGACCTTATGCATAGCAGAACAAAACACTGCCCGATCCTGGGCCAACCTCACTTCTGTTGCCACGCTTCAGTCCATTGATGCTGCCACTTAGCCAGTCCATCTCGTGGGGGTCTTCCTCTTTTTCTCTGACCTTCCACCTTACCAAAAATGATATTCTTCTCCAGTGACTGGTCCCTCCTGACAATATGTCCGAAGTATGAGAGACAAAGTTTGGTCATCTTGGCCTCCAAGGAGCACTCTGGCTGTACTTCTTCCAAAACAGATCTATTGGTTCTTTTGTCAGCCCCTGGCACTTTGAACATTCTCTTCCAACACCATAAATCAAAAGCATCAATTCTTCTATGGTCTTCCTTATTCACTGTCCAGCTTTCGCAAGTGTATGAAGTGATTGAAAATACCATGGATTGGGTCAGGCACACCTTAATCCTCAAGCTGACATCTTTGCTGTTCAACACTTTTAAAAGGTCTTGTGCAGCAGATTTGCCTAATGCACTATGTGGATTATGACAAGCTATGGACAACATCGTGAGTTATGAGTATTCCGGAACACTTAATTGTGCTCATGAGGAATCTGTACGTGGACCAAGAAACAGTTGTTTGAACAGAACATGGAAACACTGAATGATTGAAAATTTAAAAAGGTGTGCAACAAGATTGTATTTTTTCACCATACTTATTCAACAGAAAGGATAGAAAATCTATTTTGGGGGACTTGGAACCTTCCCAGACCTAACACTATGTTATTGTTTTTAGGTGCCATGGAGTCTCTTCTGACTCAAAAATGACCTTATGTACAACAGAACTATGCCTGATCTTCTGCCATCCTCACAATTGTTGCTATATTTGAGCACATTGTTGCAACTTCTGTGTCAATCAATCCTGTTGACTTTGCTCACCCTCTACTTCACCAAGCATAATGTCCTTTTCCGGGTTTCTTCTGATAACATGTCCAAAGTGTATGAGATGGTGTCTTTCCATTCTTGCATCTAAGGAACATTCTGTCTGAACTTCTTCCAAGACAGCTTTGTTTGTTCTGCTAGCAGTCCATGGTACTTTCAATATTCTTTGCCAAGACCGTAATTCAAATGCATCAATTCTCTGTTTTTCCTTATTCTTAAGCCTCACCCTATGCATCTCTTTATTTGCATCCTTGTGCTGTAATAAAACTATAATCCTATGTATAGCTTTTCCTGTAAATTCTGTGAGTCCTTCTGTTGAATTAACAAACCTAAGGGAGTAGTGGGAGCTGGTAGGTCAGAAATGAAAGTCCTGAGAATCCTGGAGTTTATGGCTAATGTCCTCAAGGGTAGTGGAAAACCCAGGATGTGCAGCTGTATATCAGAAGTGAGGGTGTTATGTGGACTCAAGCTTGCAGCTGCAGTCTGAGGTCTTGGGTAGACTTGGCAGTAGAAGACTGTGTCCTTTACCTTGTGAGAACTGCTGGAACTGTAGGATAAGCATTAGACTGCTAACCACAAGATCTTCTCTGCAGGAGAAAGATGAGACTGTTCCCTTAAAGGTTTATAGTCTCAGAAACCCTGCATAGAGTCCCCATGAGTCAGAAACAACTTGATGACAGTGGGCTTGGTTTGTGTTTAGAACCTAGCTCAAGGAATCATGGTGGAACAGTCTATTAAGATGGGGCTGCTAACTGAAAAATCAGTGGGTCACAGCCTCTGCAAGATCATCTACTTCTATAAAAGCTTGCAGCCTTGAAAACCTGATACAGGATCACTATGAGTTAGACTCAATAGTAATGGGTTTGTTTGGGGGGTTTATCCTAGCACAGATTCAAAGTTCAGGGTTAGAGAAAGAAGTGCTGCATATGTAGCTGGCGTCAGAGCAGAAGTGAAACAAAGGACAGAATAGATAACAGACTGATGGAGGTTGCAACTGATCCTAGAGTTTGGTGTCAGAGAAGCACAAAGTGGGGACTTGCTCTTTCCTCACACAGATCTTTCTATAACTGTCTACCAGTGTAAGTTTTAATATTTATTAGATCATTTTGAGCATGGTCTGTAAACATTTTGTTCTTAGTTTTTGACATTGTCTTGTGACATTTTGAATTACTTTAGTATGTCACACTGATTCATTGTTTCCTTCCTATGATACCAAATTTATTTTTAATAAAATATTTCCATGTTAAAGAAAAATAATTCCTAGATAACGATTCTTTTTTTAGAATTAAAAAAACTAAGTAACAACAATATCAGATCATATTAAACTAAGGGGAGGAACAACATAAAAATCATATTTATTGACACTTCTGGACAGACAAGTTTTCATTAAATAAATCATTACTCTAGCTTGGAAAATACCACTTTGTTGACCTGAACGAGTTCCAGTAGCCCTGGGAGAACAACTGTTGATTACATATACATTGGCACAAAAAGGCCAGTTTAACTTAAAATCAGGGCAAGTGGAAGTTCACCTGAGGATGAATGAATAGGTAGTTGAGAACATCGTCATTGATTTGAAACAACTTAAAGGAAGGTAACTAAGGGCATGCATGCTCTTAGAGGCATGGACACAGACTTACCCATCTGCCATCCAACAGATTCAAGGCCTTTTACAGAAAGTCCTATTGTAATTTTCTGATGATCCCTTAATGACTTTAATGTTAATGTAGCTTCCAACATTACATGACCTACTCTCAGGGGTTGAGCACCTGGTTCAATAAATCTAACAACTAATGTCTGGGCATATGAAGCTTATCTTATAAGCCATTTTATAAACACAAACAAAAGTAATGAAATTATCTGAAATAATTATTGATTAATTGAAAGTGTACTGCAGCAACTCCTTATCTCAAAGCAAAATGTCAATAAAGACTTCAGTTAGTAAATATTTTCATTATAAAATTGAATTTTATTGATCTCATTTTGCATAATCCATTTACTATTAATGCTCTTAAATTGTTTCTACAATTAGAGTACTGATAAGAAAAGCACAGGGTTATATTATATAATTGCTATTGGCATATTTTGGACTTATGGTGTGGCGCTGTGGATCAACACTAGACTGGAAACCACAAGGTCAGGTTCAGACCCACCAGCTGCTCCTTGAGAACTCCACATAGGAAGGCTATAATACAGAACCGACTTGATGGCACTTCACAACATCATTGCCATATTTTAAAAGAAGCCAAGAATTATGAGGCAAGATTTACTTTAAATATATAAGTCCTATTAATTTCTCTTTGAGTAGTTCTGTATAAAGAGCTAAAGTATTTGGGGTTTCCTACTTCATCATACCAACTACTACAGTAGGTTATTCCTCAGTTCTGTTCACTTTTCCTTTACAGCTTGATTGAATGAAAACTTTAAAATGGGTAGTTAGTTTTCTAATGCAATCCAGATGGAAATGCCAGTGTGATTATTACCACTTTCAAATTTGTTCTGGTGTCAACTTTCTTCATCTTTATAATTTGGTCCTTTCAAATTAAATTTTAATTATGCATAAAATTAATAAAGCACAATTTATATTACCATTGTGTGTCGACTGGTTGTCTGGTGATAAATAGAAGGCTGGATCCTTGATGGATTTTTATAACAGCAAAATAATTAAATAGCCGTATCACCATTATCAAAGAGAAGTTATTGAAGTTTGGCTTTTTACACAAAAGCATTATGCTCAGCTATTTGAAAATTAAAAATAGAAAGATTTGTGCATAGGGAATTGGGGCAGGCATCTCATCCTTGGGTTTTATGTGCCAACTATTCAGTCAGTTAAACAGCCTTTGTATGAGTGTAGGACTTAAAGATGATGGGCAAAAAGTTGTATACTGAAGTACACAGCCTCTGTCTACCAGAACTGAATGCTGGGTGTGACTGCTGAAAAGGCATCAGTAGCACATGGAAGGGTTGGAGTAGTTAAAAGAAAAATGTCAATTTGTCTAGGATTTCCACACTGTTATGACAAATGTATCTACACAAATAGGACTTCTTCTTGTTGTTAAGTATCATTGAGTGAGTTCTGACTCATAGTGACCCTGTATAGGTTTCCAAGGTTTGGCTGGTGGTGTGAACTGCCAGCCTTGTGGTTAGTCATCTAGTGTTTATTCTTCAACACCACACCAGGACTCCAGATATGCTTTGGTGGGTTACAATATTACCACATCTCTAGTAGTTTGAGTACCCAGATGGTCAAAATGGTTAGCTTTCTCAGCTGCTAATCAGAAGGTTGGAAGTTTGAATCCACCCACAGGCAGCTTAGAGAAAAGGCCTGGTGATTTACTTCGCAAAAAACAGGCATTGTAAACACTATGAAGCACAGTTCTGTTCTGTCACACACGTGGTCTCCATAAAGGCAATGTTTGCATTACATTCAAATACATAGGTAAGTCGTTTTTTAGTAAAACCTGTAAAATACAAATCTGAGAGACACAATTTCAATTTTAAACATTTTGCCATGTGAGTAAGATATGTATTTGTCATTTTGTTTTCACCTCTATGAAATCCAAAGCCAAACCCACATGCCATGAATCAATACTTACTCAGTGACTATATAGGACAGAATAGAATTCCCCATTAAGGTTTCCAAGACTGTAGTCTTTATGGAAGCAGAGTGATTCATCTTCCTCTGTCAGAATGACTGGTGGGTTCAAACTGCCAATCTTTTTGTTAGCAATTGAATGCTTAACAACTGTGCCACCAGAGCTCTAAACCTCACTAAAGACAGAGATAATTTAAGAAACAATTTTAAATAAAACTTTGATCAGTTTTTAAATTTTGTTGTATTGTGCATCATTCATATATTCATGCAGTAAACAGCAAGGAGCCCATTAACTAGGAACTTGTGGCTGAGCGCTAACAGAGCACAGCAAATCTTAGCTCATCTGTGACAACATAAAAACTTAAAAGCACATTTGGCATTTATATTTTACTTGGAGGTGAACAGCAGAGAGTTCAGAAAATGTTTTCCCCCAGTTTTTGAAATATGTCAAAGAAAACAGCAGTTTATTTAAAATAAAAAAAAAAAGCAGCTATGATATTTATAGAGGATAAAGTAAAAGTATTTAGTGACAAAGAATTCTCCACTGGATCAGAAAAGATCTGCTGAATCTGTGTTTTGAGGTGATAATTCTGCTGTTGCTGCCTCTTCTGTTGTGTCTACTCTTAGCTGCCTTATCGATCATCCCTGGTAGATTGGCAGGGCTGCAGGGCTGCACACACTAGGCCATTCTAACTCACTCTGGTGGTGACTGACAGAGGAGATAGAGTTGGTTCCTTCAATTACTCCTAGAGTAGATCAGAGGTTCTCATGCTGAGGATCATTTATTATCATCCCTTTGTTATTGTTATGTGCTGTGGAGTCAGTTCTGTACAGGGTTTCCAAGGCTGTAAATCTTTACAGGAGCACACAGCCTTATCTTTCTCCCACGGAACAGCTGGTAGTTTCGAACTGCTGACCTTGTGGTTTGCAGCCCGATTTGTAACCACTGCGCTACCAGAGCTCCCTTTACTCTCTTGCATGTTGCTACCCTACCCTCATCCCAATGCAGGTGGCTCCAGACTAGTCTGCCTCCACACAACTTCTGAAGCAGGATTTCTAAGACATTTTCACCATTCCAGGGCATTCTGGTAAGGAGCTCTGGTAGCGTAGTGGTTGCAAATTGGGCTGCTAACCGTAAGGTCGGCAGTTCTAAACTACCAGCCGTTCTGTGGGAAAAAAATGAGGCTTCCTGCCTCAGAAACTCTATGCAGGGTCACTATGATTTGGAACTGACTCCACGGTACTTAACAACAACAGGACATTCTAGAAATTGCTAGTTAGTCCAGTTTTATTTTAATGAAAATGTTGAAGGGAGAGGGAGAGGAGATGTTACTTTTCAAGCACATTTTTCCAGAAAGTTCTAAGTCCTCCCTAATCCCATGAACCTATGCATACTCTCACAGTGCCTGTTTTATCCCATGTGCTTGGTGTGGGTTTCTGTAAGCTTTTCTGACCAAGGCAGAAAACTAGACTATTTAGCTAACTGGCTATATATTTAGCCAGTGTATAAGAAAAAGAAAAATAGGTTTTTTTAAGTGCTGTCAAGTCAATTCTGACTCATAACAATCATGTACAGGGTTTCTAAGGAGTAAGTGGTTGGTGGTTATGTGCCGTGGAGTCGATTCCGACTCATAGTGACCTTAAACAGGGTTTCCGAGGCTGTAAATCTTTATAGGAGCAGAAAGCCACATCTTTCTCCTGTGGAACAGCTGGTAGTTTCAAACTGCTGACCTTGTGGTTCACAGCCCGATTCGTAACCACTATGCTACCAGAGCTCTGGGATTGAATTGCCAGTCTTGTGGTTCTGAGTCCAGTGCTGATCCTACATCACCACGCTAGGAGTCAGTCCATAGGAAAATTGATCTCCATATATTTAGATCACTTCATTTTTTTTTTTTTTTTAAGTGAGGGCTGACTTCCTCAGTTAATGCTTATAGATTAAAATTTTTTTTTTGCCAATTTATTGAACTTGTTTTTAATAATCAGGGAAATGAGTGGGAAGACAGACAAATGCACACACATCATTGGGGCGGATGTGTGTGTGTATTTGTGTGTGTCTCATACTTATTTCATTTCCCTGGTTTAAAAAAAGTGTAATAAAATTTATATTATTACAAATAAATATATACTTCATTTAATAAAATAAAATAATTTGAAAAATCAAGAAATCCCAGAAAGAGAGAAAACATATGTCTTGAATATAGGAGCCAAGATTAGCTCTGTTCCTGGGAGGGGAGTGAGGATAAAGGTTTTGAGAAGAGAGGCAATGGAATGATATATTTGCATATTAATGATGAGTTCATTATCTGCAGTCTGTTACGAATTAGCTTCATATTCCTGGAGAATACACTGCCTTGGCCTCAGTTTTCTTGTTTGTAAAAAGACTGAATGAGCTTTAAATTTTTTCCTAGTTTGAGTAATAATAATAACACAAATATAATTTATAATAGCAGTTTTCATTTATTGAGACCCTACTGTATTCTTTAAGGAGCTCTGGTAGCGTAGTGGTTATGAATCGGGCTGTGAACCTTAAGGTCGGCAGTTCAAAACTACCAGATGCTCCTCGGGAGAAAGATGAGGCTTTCTGCTCCCGTAAAGATTTATAGCCTCTGAAACTCTGTTTAGGGTCACTATGAGTCGCAACTGACTCCACGGCATATAACCATCACTGTATTCTTTGAAATGATTTTCTCAAGTGCAAACAAAAATGCCCAATACTTTATTCAGAATGCTAAGTTTTATATATAAAATATTTTAGCAAGATGCAAAAAGTTAAGAGAAATACCTGTTGTTACTCTTAAGTGTCATCCAGTCTGTTCAAATTCATAGTGACCCTGTATAAAATTTACGAAGCTGTAAATCTTTGCAGGAGCAGAAAGCATCGTCTTTTTCCTGAAGAGCGGTTGGTGGGCTCAAACCACTGATTTTGTAGTTAACAGCCCAGTGCCTGTCCTGCAGAGTTACCTGTTGTTGTTAAGTGTCTTGGAGTAAGTTTCCCAGGAGCAGAGGTGGGTTTCAACTGCTCACCTTGTGGTAAGCAGTCCAATGCTTAACCTTTAGCACCATTCCAGGATAGAGACACCTAATAAGTAGTAATTGTTGTTTTTGTTGTTGAATCAATTCCGACCCAGTGAATTATATCTGTGTTCAGAATTTGTTTCCTGAGCTCATTTTAAAAAATGATTTTTATGGGACTATATTATTCAGCGAATGGTAAAACAGTACAGTGTACAATATTAGATTGGAAATAGAAAGATTTTCCGAGGGATGCTGAGGTGGTCATTCTACCTCTGTGGACCATTTTCATAGTCTCTGAAGTAGACAAGAATTTCAGATTGAAGATTTCAAAGTATGTGAAACAACAGACATGATATGAAAAATTATATGTAATTTTCATATGAAAAATTATGAAAGTGTGTGCATGTAGCATACATTGTGCTGTTATTGTTAAGTGCTGTCAAGTCTGTTCCAACTCCTGGCGAAGATGTAAAGGGTTTCCAAGGAGCAGCTGGTGGGTTTAAACTGCCAACCTTGTGATTCACCAGTCTGGTGTTGATTCTACAGTGCCACACCAGGTGTCCATGTATTATGTAGATACATCCAATTTTATGAAGAGAGAGTTCAAAATTTTCATTCATTTGTATAACAGTGGTTTTTTAATCAGCAAAAGTTGAGCACCATTGTTTCAGATGATGAAGGGATTTTCTCTTTCCACATTTGATGTTTGGGTATATACAGTGCCTTGCTTTTTTGGGCTTTGCAATCAAATGGTGTACTTCTAAGAGGCTCAGTTCTCTTCCTACCAGTGTCCATATATTATCTGGAAGAAGATTTGGAGTAGGATGTGACCTTTGTACATGGAGTCCTTGCAATAGTAAACCTGCTGTTGTTGCTGTTGTTGTTAAGTGCTGTTGAGTCAGTTCCAAATCATAGTGACTCTGTATAGAGTTTACAAGGAGTGGCTGGTGAGTTTCAACTGCAAAGTTGGCAGTTCAAACTGACCTTGTTGTCTAGTGCTTATCCTACAGTGCCACCTCAGAAGAGAAAGAGAGAAAGATGTTTATATCATGGAAATTGCTTACGCAATTGTAGAGGTAGGTAAGGCTTAAGTCAGATGTCAGTTTGAAGGTTTCTGGTGCATATGACTGCAGGGCTAATGAACCAAGATTGACAGGTCAGATGGAAGTCAGGTCCAGCAGATAAGAAGACAGAATGTTGATGACTCATTGTATCAGCAGTTCTTTGGCTCAAGTCCAAAGAACTTGATGTCAGAGTATGAACCAGATGCAAAATCCAGACCCAGCAGAAAGCAAGCAGGCCTTGTCTGAGTGTCTAATATATTGGAAGCAGGTCACATCTTTGAGGAGGATTCCCTACAGTTGACTGACTGCTCATAACAGATCTCATAACAATTGACTACATTATGCCAAATCTTATCATAGGGGATAAGTACATCTCAACTGCCAAAACACTGAGAATCCTGGCCCAGTCAAGTTGACACAAAATCTTTTATGTCATAACAGGAATGACAAATTGAAGAGGAATGGCATCACATTCATCATCAAAAAGAATATTTCAAGATCTATCATCAAGTACAATGCTGTCTGTGATAGGTTAATATCCATATGCATACAGGAAAGACTATTTTTCAAATTTACACACCAACCATAAAGCAAATGAATAAATTGAAGAATTCTATCAACTTATTCAATCTTAAATTGATTAAAAATGCAATTAAGATGACTTGATAATTACTGGAGATTGGAATGTGAACTCTGGAAATAAGAGGAAGAATCATTAGTTGGAAAATATGACCGTGGTGATAGAAATGATGTTGGAGATTCCATGATAGAATCTTGCAAGACCAATGGACTTACTGATTTCAAATGCCTTTTTTAGAACAACATAGAAGGCAACTATACATATGGACCTTACTGGATAGAATGCACAGGAATCAAATTGACTTTGTCTGTGGAAAGAGACAGTGGAAAAGCTCAATATCATCAACCAAAACAAGGTCAGGGGCCAAATATACAACAGACCATCAATTGCTCACATGCAAGTTCTAGCTAAAGCAGAAGAAAATCAAGACAAGTCCATGAGAGCCAAAATATGGTTTGGAATACATTCCACCTGAATTTAGAAACCATGGCACATCTCAAGAACATTTTGGTCATTAGACATCAATGAACAAAAACCAGGAGAGTTGTAGAATGACAACAAGACCAAAAAAAATAAGAAACTTGTTCTTAAATATAGAGAAGCAAAAATAACTGGAAAAAATGAGGAAGTAGAATGCTGAATAGAAAATTTCAAAGAGCAGCTCAAGAAGACAAAGTATTATAATTAAATGTGCAAAGACCTACAGTTAGAAAACTAAAAACAAAGAACACATTCAGCATTTCTCAAGCTGAAAGAACTGAATTAAAATTCAAGTTTTAGATGGCAATATTGAAAGATTTTATGGGCAAAATATTGAAAGATGCAGAAACATCAAAATAAGATGGAAGGAGTACACAGAGTCATTGCAACAAAAAGAAGTGGTTGATGTTTAGCCATCTCAAGAGGTACCATATAATCAAGAACTAATAGTAGTTGTTGAATAAGTCCAAGCTGCACTGAAGGCACTGACAAAACACAAGGCTTCATGAATTGATGGAAACAAGTAGTAATGTTTCAACAAACTGATGTAGTGCTGGAGACACTTACCCATCTATGCTGCAAAATTGGGAACCTGGCCAAGCAACTGAAAGAGATCTGTATTTGTGCATCTTTAAGAAATGTGACCCAACACAAAGCAAAATCATCAAACAAATCATTAATATCACATACAAGTAAAATTTTGCTGAAGATAATTTAAAAATGGCTGTAGCAGTACATTAACAGGCAACTGACAGAAATTCAAGCCAGATTCAGAAGAGGATGTGTGGAATAAGGGATACTATTGTTGAAGTCAGATGGATCTTGGCTAAAAGCAAAGAATGCCAGAAAGATGTTTACTTCTGATTTATTGATTATACAAAGTTGGCTCTGTGGAATATAGCAAACTATGGATAACATTGCAAAGAATTGCAATTTCAGAACACTTCACTTCCTCATGAATAAAGCTGGACAGTGAAAGAAGACCGTAGAAGAATTGATGCATTTGAGTTATGGTGTTGGAGGAGAATATTGAAAGTGCCATGGGCTGCCAAAAGAACCAATAGATCTTGTTGGAAGAAGTGCAACCAGAGTGCTCCTTGGAGGCCAGGATGGCCAAACTTTGGCTCTCATACTTCAGACATATTGTCAGGAGGGACCAATCACTGGAGAAGGATATCAGGTTTGGTAAGGTGGAGGGTCAGAGAAAAAGAGGAAGACCCCCAGTGAGATGGATTGGCAAAGTGGCAGCATCAACGGACTGGAGCATGGCAACAGTTGTGAGGTTGGCCCAGGATCGGGCAGTGTTTTGTTCTGTTGTGCATAGGGTCTCTATGAGTCGCTACCAGCTTGATGGCACCTAACAACAACAATAGTCTGTACATAGATCAAGAATCATTCATCCCAACAAAGCAAGAGAATATGCTGTGGTTTACTAACAGGATAGATGTTTACCTAAGTTGTATCCTTTCACCATACTTATTCAATCAGTATGCAAAGAAAATAACCTGAGAAAATGGATTGTGTGAAGAATAATATGACATCAGGATACACAGAAGGCTCATTAACAATCTATGACATATAGGTAAATACAACCTTATGTGCTGGAAGTGAAGCAGATTGGAAGTACTTACTGATGAAGATCAAAGACTACAGCCTTCAGTATGGATTGCAACTCAGTGTGGAGAAAATAAATATCCTCACAATTTGACCTATATATAACATTATGATAAAACAAGAAAAGATTGAAGTTGTCAAATACTTCATTTTGCTTGAATCCACAATCAGCACTCATGGAAACAGCACTGAAGAAATTTGCAAAAGACCCCTTTAAAATGTTATGATTCCAAGATATCTGTTTGAGGACTAAGGTGTGCCTGACCCAAGCCATGGTATTTCAGTTGCCTCATATGCATCCAAGGACTCCTAGTATAACACTGTAGGACCAGCCCTGAACTGAGCATCACAAGACTGGCAGTTCAATCACACCAGCTGCTCCTGGGAAACTATACAGGGTTGCTATTAGTCAGAACCAACTTGATGACACTTAACAACAATAACAATGTGCATACAAAAGTTGGGCAATGTATATGAAAGACTTAGAAGAATCAATGCATTTGAATTATAATGTTGATAAAGAATACTGAAAGTACCATAGACTGCCAGAGGAATGAACAACTCTGGTTTGGAAGAAATATGATCGGATTGCTTGTGAGACTTCATGTCTCATAGTTTGGACATATTATTAGGAAGGACCAGTCCCAGGAGAAGGACATCTTGTTTGGTAAAGTTGAGGATCAATGAAGAAAAATAAGACCCCCAACGAGATGGAAAGACACAGTGGAGGCAACAATGGGCTTAAATAGAACAGCAGCTGTGAGAAGGGTGCAGGACTGGGGAGTGTTTTTTTCTGTTAAACATAGGGTTGTTATTAGTTGGAACAACTTGATAGCACTTAAGAACAACAACTACCAAAACAGCAGTCAATGAACCCCCTTTAGTTCTTATGCCCAGTATAGACCACCTGTCCTTGATATGCCGCTGGAATAGTAGGAAGAAATTACTTTCAGTTGAGTAAGGTAAATTACCTTTTACCTTAGAAAGGAACATATTATCAATTATGTTACCTAGTTGCCCATTTATGCTGCCCAGGATGCTGGCTTTATGACAGCTTTTCCAAGAGGATGATCTATGAAACATATTTGAATTGTTTCCAGCTTGATTGGCTCATTTTGTAACAGATAATTTCTTCTGTGTAGGGAAGGTATCAGATAAATGTCAAAACCATGCAAAGCTCTGTCTTTGAAGTTTCTTTAAGTCATGACATTTCTAACAAAAGACCAAAAGTTCTGCTTGTCATTGCCTTGCAGGACCAAAGTTAAAAGGAGCATGTTTCTTGTGTTGACTCCTCTCTTTTATTCTTTTGAATTAGCTAAATGAGATGATGAGAGGATGAGAGAGATTAAAGAATTCAGGCAGAGGAATTTAAATATAGCAAACAACTGTATTAATGAAAATTGTACAATCTGACATTAGTTATGTTTTCATTTAGTTTGTGTAAATAATTTAGCACTTTTCCAACACTAAATGACTTAAGTTGCAGGATATTACATGATTTGTGTTGAGATAGTTTTGTTCATGTTTATTCACTCCTATTAGACAGAGAATTTTTTACTCCACTGCCTTAGAGAGCAGATAAGCTCTTTTTCTGACACTTTTTTTTTCCCCCAAAAGCTCTTTGCAAGCTTTTGTTTGTAGTAGGTAAGTAACGGAAGAATTTGTGTGTTTGGGGAGTCTGAACTATTCATATGCTTGTTCAAATTTTTGTAATAGATACTTAACCCCCAAAAAATACTTGGAATGTTTTAATAGTTTTTGTTAATTAGACTGAATAATCAAGAGGCGAGTGATGCAAACAATTTTTATGTGTGAATTTGAAGCACAGAATGTGTCAAGCCTTTCTCTTGGCAAGAGGCTTTTCTATAGGATAGTGTATTTTGCTGCAGAAAATATGAGATACATGCAAAAGGAGTTTCAAGAACAACAAAGTTTAGGAAATACTGTGCTTTTTCAGGCTAATTATATTTGGAATCTCCAGGAGGGAGATATGATGTTTTCCCAATTGACTACAGAATTCTTTTTTTTTCACAAAGTATTTTTTAAAGCTTTACTTTTCATGAAATCTACTTTGGAAAACTCCTCTCTTCACTAGATCTCAGATGGAAATTGGGAATGGATGGTGGAATGTCTCTTTCCCTGGGATCCCTGTGTTCCATCAAATTCCACTTCCTTTGTTTAGAAATGTGGGTCCTACATATCATGCTATCACCAAAAGGGGCCACCAGGTACAATCTTCTTAACTGGATAAAGCACCTCTAAGATGTCCTTAAGCATCAATGGCACCTAACAATAACAACAACAAGAAAGATGTTCTTGAAATGTGATGTCATAAGCCTTAGCTATCTTGTGTGGCCATAACATACAGGTTGTTGTTGTTGTTGTTGGGTGTCATCAAGTCGGTACCGACTCCTAGCGACACTATGCACAACATAATGAAATACTGCCCACTCCTGGGCCAACCTCACAATTGTTGCCATACTTGAGCCCATTAATGCTGCCACTTTGCCAATCCATCTTGCTGTGAGTCTTCCTCTTTTTCTCTGACCCTCCGCCTTACCAAACATGATATCCTTCTCCAGCAACTGATCCCTCCTGACCATATGTCCGAAATATGAGAGACAAAGTTTGGCCATCCTGGACTCCTAGGAGCACTTCTGGTTGTGCTTCTTCCAACACAGATCTGTTTGTTGGTTCTTTTGGCAGCCCATGGTACTTCGATATTCTCCTCCAACACCATAACTCAAAAGCATCAATTCTTCTACAGTCTTCCTTATTCACTGTCCAGCTTTTGCATGCATATTGAAAATACCATGGCTTGGGTCAGGTGCACCTTAGTCTTCAAGCTGACATCTTTGCTCTTCAACACTTTAAAAAGGTCTTGTGCAGCAGATTTTCCTAATGCAATACATCATTTGATTTCTTGACTGCGGCTTCCATGAGTGTTGATTGTTGATCCAAGAAGAATGAAGTCCTTGACAACTTCAATCTTTTCTCCATTGGTAAGAACATACATGTAGGTGACTTTAAAGAATAAAATAAAAAATAAAAAAAAAAAAAGAATAAAATTTCATTGTCTCACAGTTTTGGAGACTACAGATTCAAATCAAAACATTAACTATTTCCTTATTGGTAGCTCAAAGTTTCTAGGCATTCCTTAGTTTTAAGAAGGATCTCCCATTGGTGTCTGTCTTCCCTCTGTGTGTATCTGTGTCTACTGTGCTTTTTTTCGTAAGACACAACTCAGAACTGATCAGGTTTAGGACCCACATACTTCTGATATGATCTGATGAACATAACAAAACAGACTATTTACCATTGAGTGAATATTGACTCATAGTAAACCTATAGGGACAGAGTAGAAATTCTCTATAGAAATTCTAAGGGTGAAATCTTTACTAAAGCTGACTGTCACATCTTTCTCCAAAGGAGCAGCTGGTGGGTTTGAACCTTTTGGATAATAGCCCAATGCTTAGCCCATTGCACTGCCAGGTTCCTCAACGTAACAAAAGCAAAATCCTACTTCCAATGAGGGTCATACTTATAGGCAATAGGACTTCAATATAATATTTTTGGGATACAATTCAATCCATAATATCAGGAGAAGAACATGAAATTGAAATAGCATTTACATTTTTAATTTGTGTTTATCATATCATGGCTGCATAATGATCGTCATTTCCATTCCTCGCCCAATTACTTGTTTTGAAAACAAAATTTCTTTATGGAGAATTTACTTCATGTAGAGTAGATATGGAGTACAGTCCTAGATCTGCACTATATACCATTTTCTACTTCGTTGCTGTTGTTATTATGTGCCATTGAGTCGATACTGACTTACAGCGACCCTATGCACAACAGAACAAAACACTGCCCTGTCCTGCACCAACCTCACAATTGTTGCTACGCTTGAGTCCATTGCAGCTGCCATTGTGCCATTCCATCTTGTTGGGGTTCTTCCTCCACTTTACCAACATGATATCCGTCTCCAGGGACTGGTCTCTCCTGATAATATGTCTGAAATATGAGAGACAAAGTCTGGCCTCCTGGCTTGCAAGGAGTACTCTGGCTGTACTTCTTCAAACACAGATTTTTTACTTTGTGAATGTGATATAGTGAGCATCTGATATGGAGTCACTGTTAGATAAAGATGTGTTGAAATGATTTGAAAATAAGACACTCATATACAAGATAAAAGCACTTGATGGACATGCATTAGCATATAATACCCATACAATCTGCCAGTCCAAGTGAAAGAAAATGACTTCCAAAAGAGATTTTGAAATAATAGATGATAGCTTGATTTAGTCCTCTTCATCTTGCATTGTACATACAAAATCAATTTGAAGACATTTGTAAGAAAAATCATGTTTTTAAAAAAACTTATGAGTGACTTATTTGATTTGATGTAAACGTATAATGTTTCTAGCTTCCACTCAACAACTATGCTTGGGAATTGGATATGCATGACATTTGAATTTGTTCCAAATTTTAAGATGTATCACTTATATGTTAATTAATAGCATAGGGCCCAAGGTGAGGAAGAAACTTATATTGATCTAGCATGTACTAGGCACAGAAATAAGTACTCAGTTAATTACTCAATTAAGTACTGCTCTCATTTAACCCTAGCCACAACCCTATGTAAGATCTGTTACCATACCAGTTTTACAGGTAAACATGAACCCTCAGATATTAAATAAAATGTTCAAGGTTACATAGTCTTGGTAGAGTCAGGATTGTGAACCCAGATCCAAACTCCAAGTCCTATCCATCATTATGTAATTTTCAAGTAACAATAGGATTTTATTTAATAGGATATTTTTCATAGTATTTCTTTTAATATAATGAGAAGTTTCCAAGTGGATTTAAAATAAATCAACTAGCAAAAAATGGAATTTCCCGTACAACCTTTAGCTAACTCTTCAGTATACTAAAAATATATTTATGTGTCCTTCTTGTGTAAGGTAAACATAAGCTTTCTGGGGTAGTAAAAATAAACACTGTTTAGAGTTATCAATTTAAGGTGATCATTGTGGGATTTAAAAAAATTATTTTCCTTATGATCTGTCTCACAGAGAAATTTCATGTGATGTGATTTGTATTTGATTTCCTAAGAGGTGAAATGCTGATTTTCAGGGTATAGCCAACTCCTGCCACTATTTGGGATTTATGTATGAGGTGAAATTCACACAGAATTTGCTTGTTCAGAGAGCTTTATCAGGCTTTCACTGGGTGCTTGCAAAGTCTTAAGAGCAGTGGCTCTAACTGTTTTAAAATCTCACACTGTTGGCACCTCTGGCTCTTCTCCCAGTGAACACACATACACAAGGCCACATGCCTACGGAGTTGATTCTGACTCATAGCATCCCTGAATAGGGCTTCTGAGACTGTAAATCTTCACAGGAGTAGAAAACCTCATCTTTCTCCCACAGAACGGTTGGTAGTTTTGAACTGCTGACCTTGAAGTTAGCAGCCTCACTCATAACCACTATGCTACCAGAGCTCCTTACTAAGCACTGAATATTTACAGGCAGTTCCATACAATAAGAACTGAACTGCATGGGAACCAGAGTTGATGGTTAGTGCCACCAGCTGCTGTACAGGAGAAAAAATGAGACTCTGCTCCAGGCAAGATTCAAAAGCTTCAGAAACCCTATACAGGGTCGTTATGAGTCGGAACCGACTCCACAGCACTTAATAACAACAAATATGTACAAGCTGTTTTAGAATACACGGAGATAACTCAGTCATAGATTTAGTCATTATGAATTTTACAATCATCTGGGGAAAGAGAATATGAGTATACATGACTTAAAAACAATATGGTGGTGGTGGTGGTGGTGGTGGTTGTGTGCCACTGAGTCAGTTCCAGCTCATGGAGACTCTGTATAAGGTTTCTGAGGCTATGAATCTTTATAGGAGCAGAAAGCCTCGTCTTTCTTCCATGATTGATAGGCTGGCAGTATAGTGTTTAAGCAACAACAACCCACCAAATAAAAATACAGGGTCAGGAAAGAGTATTACCGTATGGGGAGGATTAAAGAACCCTTCATAGAAGTAGTAATATTGGAAGATGATCTTGGAGAACAAATAAAGCTTGATTTTGAAGATGTGAGATAAGAATATTACATATATTACATGGTAAGCCAAAACAAAAAAATATATAAAAGTGTGGGGACATGCATAGCAGTGGTATGTCCAGGAAAATTATTGTAGGAAACATTGGTAATAATGAAGAATTTTCCTCCCTCTTTAGTTATGTTGAGTCTCAGAAAGATTTAGAACCAGGAAGTTATCTGAGGAGACATGCCTTTTATAAAGAGTCATCTGGCAGTGGCATAGGCAAGATTAAAGCAAAACAAAACAGGAAATGGGAAAAATCTACAGAGAAGATATCTTGATATTTCACATGGAGTCTAAGAGAAAATAAGAGAAAAAGACAAGAAGGGAAAAAAGATAAGACAGATTGGAGAGGTATGCAATGAAGTTCTTTATGTTTCCATAATGAACTTCTAAAAGACTAAATTAATTTCAGTTAACATCTCAGTGACAAAACTACCAATGGCATTGATTCCCAAGAGCCAGTACATGGAGTGCATGAAAATTGCAAGGATTTCATAGTCAATAACATTTGATGGCTTGTGAACAACCAAGGTACAGAAGGATAAAGAATGCACTATAGAGACATGGAGCAAAAGTTAATGTAGAGCCCTTTATTCAGAAAGTCTAGATCAGTAACTTGTAGTCTTGGGATTAAAGAAAATAGGCATGAAGAGTATGGTATGAACACTGTATATTGTATGTCCAGAAGTTTTAGCTGAAAGAATTAAGCTGCTTTTGTTATTTTTTATTTCCCATATAAAGTGCCCTCAAAACTATGCCCACGAGGACTGGGTCTGTGTGCTTTGTTTGAACATCCTATCTCTCTGGCTGATTTATGATTTCATTATCTCACAAATTTTATGTTTGTTGATTGAAGGTGACCAAAGTGCCAGGTATTTTTAGCTTCTTATATAAAATATTCATTAATGAAAAGTCAAGAGTCATGGCAGTTTTAAATTTGTTTAATGTTCATTCTCACTCTTTACCCATGGTCTTCACATGACATTTTCCTTTCTTTCATCCTATTTTTAAGTCTCAGGAAAATTTATTTCTTAAAATTCAAGAACTACTTCTAGTGACCTAAAGCATTTATTATATGAGATAAAAAGGAGAGATAAGAGTTATATATGAAAACAAAAAGGTATCTTTGTTTACTGAATCAGAAACAAATTGAGGTAAAAGAAAATAAGAAAAATAAATCGGCACTTTCTTTATATGTACAACTTTGCACATATTTCTGTGACTTTGAAAAATGGCTTTTAAAAATTGTTAATAGTGTTTCCAAATTGCTAAATTGATTGTAACTTAGTAGACAGTAATAATTTAAGAAGTGCTCATTTTGCAATGCTTACTTTAGGCAAGACAGAAAAGCAAAGTAAAAGCTATGCAGATCAGAGCCTTTCTCAGAGTAAGGAATACAATCTAGAAGAGGAAAACATATTGTGTTTACTCTCTATCAGGCTGACCTGAAAGGAATTGGGTTACAGTTTATTTGAATAAAAATAAAAATTGAAAAGCATATGTTCTCCTATTCTTACACAAGTGGTAAGTTACAAACTTATATGTGGAGTTAGAAACTGTACAGGATTTATAGAGAAGAAAATATACTGTATGAATTACTGAAAATGAGAATGTAATCCTACCATAATTCATCAGTTCTCATTTCCACATTTTAATATTTCTAACGTCAAAGGTTTTCTGTAATGAATAAATTGTGTACCATATTTGACACTTTTTTTTTTTCTTTCTTTCTTACTGGAACTCAATAGTACTGCTTCTTATAATCAATAGGATCTTAGATTTAATAATACATAGTACTCAAAAAATAGTCATAAAAGATCAGATACAGAGTTATCTCTTAATCATCTGTGGTATGGAATAAGGGATTAAGAATGGAAAAACAACTGAAATAGGTAAATAAAGCAGATTCTTCATTTCAATCAAGATTTTCACGTGTTTCTTGTAACATTTCCCTATAACTTCTGGTGTGGTGTGGTTCTGTAGGTTCAGAACTGGACTGTGAACCACAAGGTCAGCAGTTCAAATCCACCAGCTGCTCCTCAGAAACCCTATATAGGGTTGCTATGAGTCAAAATCAAAAGAAAAGCACTTAACAACAACAATCATTGCTAGCAAATTGGAGATCCGAATTTCATTATCCATCCTTATTCCATTCTAGGGAATGTGTTGATATTCTCAACTCAAGAATTGATGCTACTCACATATCAAACTGTTTATCCCTACTTTCTTGATCAGAGTCCTGATGGGGCATTGTAGGATAAGCACAGGACTGCTAACCTCATGGCTGGTGGTTCAAACCCACCAGCAGCTCCTTGAAAATTCTATATAAGGCCACTGTGAGTTGGAACTGACTAGACAGCACTAAACAATAACTTTGTTGAACAGAATTCTGGTGTATTATTGTAGAATAAACACTAGAGATTGGCAGTTCAAGCCCACCAAGCGCTCCTTGGAAACCCTATACAAGGTCACTATATTTATATAGGAAAATATTTGACAGCATTTAACAACAACAACAAAAACTCTCTTATTCTGTCCAAGAACCAACATAGACAGAACTTCATCTTTAAGATCTAACTCAAAGGCTAACATAACCTCTCATCTGTGATCATCAAAGATTTTGTAATTTTGCTCCACTCACACCATTTCTACACACCTCTCTGGTAGCATAGTGGTTATGAATCAGGCTACAAACTGTAAGGTCAGCAGTTCGAAACTACCAGCTGTTCTGTGGGAGAAAGATGATGTTTTCTGCTCCCATAAAGATTTACAGCCTTGGAAACCCCGTACAGGGTCGCTATAAGTTGAAACCGACTCCATGGCACACAACAACAGCAACAACATAGTCTATTTGGAGTCCTGTGTGATGCTGTGGGTTAATGTGCCAGACTGCAAAGCTGTTTGAACTGGTCAGAGGTTCAACCTTACCAGCTGCTCCTTGGAAACCCTATACAGGATCTCTGTGGGTCGGAACCAACTAGATGGCACTTCACAACAACATAATCTATTTGCATTAACAACCTGCAATATACATATGATATAACCTTGTTTGCTGAAAGCGAAGAGGACTTAAAATGCTTATTGATGAAGATCAAAGATCACCGTCTTCAATATGGGTTGCACGTCAATGAAAAGAAAACCAAAATCCTCACTACTGGACCAATAAATAATATCCCGATAAATGGAGAAAAGATTGAAATTGTCAAAGACTTCATTTTGTTTGGATTACTATCAACATTCATGAGAGTAACAGTCAAGAAATCAAACGTATTGTGTTAGGCAAATGTGCTGCCCAATACCTCTTTAAAGTATTCAAGAGCAAAGATGTCAGCTTGAGGACTAAGTTGTGCCTGACCCAAACCATGGTACGTTCAATAGCGTCTTATGCATGTGAAAGTCGGACAATGAATAAGGAAGACTGTAGAATAATTGCTGCATTTGAGTTATCGTGTTGAAGAAAAATATTAAGAGTACCATGAATTTCTAGAAAAACAAATAAATCTGTTTAAAGTAGTACAGACAGAATGTCCTAGAAGCCAGGATCTTTATCAATCATTTTTTGGATATATTATCAGGAGGGACCAGTCCCTGTAGAAGGACATTGTGATTGATAAGGTGAAAGATCAACAAAAAAGAGGAAGCATCCCTTCAATTGATTGATTGACTACTTATAGCTGCTCATCACAGAGCTAACTATGCCTATATTAGGTTCCATCACCATGGTAATAAGCATATCTCAACTGCTAAACCTCTAGAAATCTTGGCCTAGTCAAGCTGACACAAAACCCTAACCATTACATTCCACCCTTGTCAACTTCACATCAGTAATGCATAATCTCAAAATAAAATTATATAAAGTCGTATTTGCACTAACCTGATATAACTAAAACATGTACAAGTGAAAATGCCCTGATCCCATTTACATCTTATATTTCACAAATGAATTAAGAAAAAATATTTGATGCACACATATAAAAGAAAACAAACAAAAAGTATATACTGATTCAAAAGTCCAAAGAACACATTCTGTAAACCAGCCTTCTGCCTATAAGTACATAACCTTACTCAGTCCATGGGCCTAGAGTCCATAGCTGCTCTGTTTCCATGACACTGCCTCTGCTGCCATCTTTGCTGCCACTGCTTTTCCAGGCAGGGATCCCAAACTCTACTTATGCTCCTCCTTAATGACGGTCCTGGGATCTCTTTTCCTGAAATGAAAGATAACTACTCCCTCCTTTTAGTTATACATCCTCTACAATTATAGTTCTGACAAACATAATTAATCCAACTAACAATTACAATTGAAATCTTAAATCCTATCTGCATCCTCCCCAACCCCACTTTAATCATACCCATCTGGAAATGAGGGAAACTAGTCAATAGGGATTCTCTTTTGTCCCCTCATTCTAAACTATACACATCCATGTAGGCTAGTAAGCCAGCCACTTTATGCCTTTATAGCCCCCTCCACCGTTTTTTTTAATGCTTTATTGTGAATTATGTGATAGTTTACATGGGAGGACATCGGCTTCACATTGTTTCTATCGTATATCATTTCCTTGCCATGGTTACAATCCCTTACATGCATCATCCATCAGCCAAAGGGTATACACCGCAAGGCTGCCCCCTGGTCGTCCCCATAACACCCCTCTGTCTCTCCAGGTCCAAAGTCTCCAGCTGCTCCATCTCCCCACGTGATCATCTCTGCAGCCATCCCTGGCATCACTGCTATTCTGGGTAGGGTTCCATTCTCTGCTCTTCTCCTTTGATGGTTCCAGGGACCTGCACTCCTAGACTGCAAGGTTAATCACTCCCGTCCCTTTGCCCCAAAAATGTCTACCTTTACATTTCCAGTCCCTTACAATCAGTCCTGAAAACAATTATTCGCTATTATATCGCAAGAGACCTATCTTCATCTTTCATCAGCCCTGACTAGGCAGAATGGATACTATTCACTGGAGATTCTACTTTGCTCCATGTCCTCTAGATCTAGGTTCCCTCTTGAAAGATTATAAGCCAGCCACGTCTTGCCTCTGTACCCCCCCCCCCCCCCATTCTGGGTAGCCAATGTCCAAGTTGCCCATCCCTGTCCTCTCCTCGGGCGGAGGAGTTGGGAATGATCCTTGCTGTGAAGATTTGTTCACTCTTTTGAGCTATTGTTTCCATAGGTGTGTGTCAAGTTCATCAAATTGTATCAGATTATTCTTTTTTCCCTCTTCTTTCTTCTTCTGTTTGAGCTCTGATCATCCAACCATTGAAGCCAGGTCAAGTGGGTGTTATCTGCAAGTGTGGGTGTACTTACGCACATGCCCTCGCTTATCAGCTGGACACTTAATGCCTCACTCTAGTCCTTTGTGGCTATGTCGCTGACTCTGGACTTGGCACACTGCTGGCCAACCAGGTCTCCATCCGGGTACACAGGAGTCTATTGAGCATTGTAGGGCTTAGCTCACAGCTTCATTGCTGTTTTTCCCTCACTTCCCCTTATCGGTGACAAACGTGGTCACCAATCAGAGCATGCATTCCCACTGAGCCTTAGTCTTAGAAGGGGGTTTGCCTTGAGGGGGACACGACCACTTGCCTTGATGTCTCCTGGGTGAACCACTTGTTTGTTCTTGTAGTAATCAGCCGGTCTGCCTATATTCAACAGACAGCCAAGCATCTTAACATTAGTTCCTCCCTTTCCCCCATTCAAACCATGTCTCAATCTCTGTCTCCCAGAGCCCTATCGCTCCAAGACTTTGCATACATCATTATTTGCCTCTGTCCTACTTCAGCTTCACATTCATCCTATCATATTTCATTTCATTGCAATGATTAAAAATCCCCTCCGTGCATCATCAAATAACCAAAGAATACACCCCACAGGCCTGCCCCCTGGCTGTCAGCAAACAGCTCCTCTCCCTCCCTGAGTCCCATGTCCACTTCGCTGAATCTTTCGATGAAGTCTAGTAGTTTTTTTACTGAGTCTTTGGTGTTTTCTATGTATAGGATCATATCGTCTGCAAATAAAAGGAGTTTTACTTCCTCTTTGCCAATTTGGATGCCTTTAATTTCTCTATCATGCTGTATAGCTCTGGCTAACACTTCCAGCACAGTATTGAATAGGAGTGGTGATAAAGGGCATCCTTTTCAGGTTCCCGTTCGCAGAGGGCAGGCTTTCAGTTTCTCTCCATTGACAGTGATGTAGGATCTTGGGGGGAGATAGAAATCACATCGTACAAAGATTATGAAAGACCAAGGAATGGAAGCTAAATGAAACTTGTACCTTTTCCCAGCTCTGATGGAATGAGAAAGACTTTCCCCTGAGCTGGTGTTATGAATTCAGACTTCTAGCATTCTAAACTGTGAGAAAATTCATTTCTGTTTGTTAAAGCCACCTATACTGATGGTATTTCTGTTACAGCAGCACTTAGAAACTGGCCCATCTGCTTCTAATTTGCCCCTTTTCAGATAATTTTCAACACAGTAGCCAAAGTCATCCTTTTAAGATGTCATATCAAGTCTCTACTCACAAACTTTCCACTGGCATCAATTGTTCAGAGGGTAAAAGTGAAGTCCCTTACGATTCTATAAGACCTTATACCATCAATCTCATCTTAGTCCCCTGACAACTCAAATATTAACTTCTTCCATGTCCACTGTACTCCAGCTCCTATGGCCTTCTAGCTGTTCTTGTAATACAACTGACTTTTGTTTCAGGGCTTTTGTACTTAAGGTCAGCGTTTTCTAGAACACTCTTCCCTATGTATCCCTGTCTTACTCAGTCATTCATTTCTTCCCTTACATAAGTTGCAATCTCCACACTCCCTATCCCTCTACATTACTTACCACATTCTATTAGTGTGGTGCTATGGGTTAATGTGTCGACTGCAAAGTCATTTGAATCAGAAGGTCGGTGGTTCAAGCTCACCAGTTGCTCCTCAGAAACCCTATACAGGGTCGCTATGGTTCAGAACCGACTCAATGGCACTTAACAACAATAAAAATTACAACATTGGAAACTTGGTGTGTCTCTGTGGGTTAATGTGCCAGACTACAAGTTGCTTTGAACCATAAGGTTCAAGTTCACCAGTCTCTCCTCGGAAACCCTATACAGGCTCGTTATGGGTTGGAACCAACTCAACAACACTTAACAACAACAACAACAATTATAACATTGGTGGAATACAAATTGAAATCTTTCAACAAACTGATGCAGCACTGGAGGTACTCACTCATCTATGCCAAGAAATTTAGAGGACAAGTACCTGGCCAACTGATAGGAAGAGATCTGTATTTGTGCCCATTCCCAAGAGAGGGGACCCAATGGAATGCGGAAATCATCGGACAATATCATTGATATCCCATCCCATGCAAGTAAAGTTTTACTAAAGATAATACAAAAATGACTGCAACCAAACATTGACAGAGAACTTCCAGATATTAAAGCTGGATTCAGAAGATGATACGAAACAAAGGATATCATTGCTGATGTCAGATATGTCTTGGCTGAAAGCAGAGAATACCAGAAAGATGTTTACCTGTGCTTTATTGACTAAGCAAAGTCTTTTGATTGTGTGGATCATGAAAAACTATGGACAACATTGCAAAGTATGAGTATTCTGAAACACTTAATTGTGCTCGTGATGAACCTGTACATAGACCAAGAGGCAGTTGTTTGAACAGAACAAGGGAACACCAAATGGTTTAAAATTAAGAAAGATGTGTGTCAGGGTTGTATTTTTTCACCATACTTATTCAGTTGGTATGCTTTGCAAATAATACAAGAAGCTGGATTATATAAAGAAAAATGTGGTATCAGCATTGGAGGAAGAATCATTAATGATCTGCGATATGCAAATAATGTAACCTTGCTTGCTATAAGCAAAGAGGACTTAAAATACTTACTGATGAAGATCAAAGAGCACAGCCTTTGGTGTGGGTTGCATATGTAAAGAAAACAAAAATCCTCACAACTGGACCAATAAACAACATCCATATAAAAGAGGAAAAGATTGAAGTTGTTAAAGACATTATTTTGCTCAGATCAACTATCAACATTCATGAAAGCAGCAGTCAAGAAATCAAACAATGTATTGAATTAGGCAAATCTGCTGCACAAGACTTTTTTAAAGTATTGAAGATCAAAGAAGTCTGCTTGAGGACTAAGGTGCACCTGACCCAAGCCATCATATTTTCAGAAACCTCATATGCATGCAAAAGTTGAATGGTGAATAAGGAAGACCGTAGAAGAATTGATGTATTTGAGTTATGGTGTTGGAGGAGAATATTAAAAGTACCATGGACTGCCAAAAGAAAAAACTTCTGCGTTGGAAGAAGTGCAGCCAGAGTGCTCCTTGGTAGCCAAAATGGCTAGACATCATCTCTCATATTTTGGACATATTGTTAGGAGGAACCAGTCATTGGAGAAGGATATCATGTTTGGTAATGTGGAAGGTCAGAAAAAATGATGAAGACCCTCAATGAGATGGATTGGCAGAGTGGCAGCAACAATGGGCTCAGGTGTAGCAACAATTGTGAGGTTGGCCCAGGACTAGACAGTGTTTCATTGTGTTGTGCATAGGGTAGCTATGGGTCAGTACCGACTTGATGGTACTTAGCAACAACAACTTTACAGCATAACCTTGGACTCCTGGTGTGGAGCCGTAGGATTAGCACTGGGATTGCAAACTACAAGATTGGCAGTTCAAAGCCACAAGCTGCTCCTTGGAAACCCTATACAGGGTCCTATGAGTCAAAACCGACTTGATGGCACGTAACAACAACAAATTATAACATAAAAGAGCTCTTGTGGCCCTGTAGGATCAAAACTGAACTGCTAGTGGCAGTTCAAACCAACAGCCTCTGCACAGGAGAAAGATAGGGCTTTCTACTTCCACAAAGATTTATGGTATCAGAAATGCTATACAGGATTGCTATGAGTTGGGAGTCAACTTGAAAGCAGTGAGTTTTTTGAGTTATTATAACATAGGAACCCTAGTGACAGAGTGGTGAAGGCCTCAACTGCTAACCATAAAGTTGGCAGTTTGAATCTACCTGCTCTTCTGTGGGAGAAAGATGTAGCAGTCTGCTTCTGTTAAACATTGCAATCTTGAAAACTCTCTGTGGCCTTTCTACTGTGTCCTCTAGAGTTATTATGAGGTGGAATTGGCTCCAGGAGAGAGGATTTGGTTTTTATTATAACATATGATTTTATCTTATTCATTTTTATTTTTTCTTTCCCCCCTAAAATATAAGCCTGTCAATAAGGGCAAGAGATTGATGTCTCTTTTGTTACCAAGTATTGGCTAAAAGTAAGTATTTGATAAATATCTGTTGAATGAAAAATTAAAGAGACAGGTGACAACAAGAGCAAAGTGAAAAACACAGGTTAACTCCTAGAACACTTTAAAATGTAAAAAAAAAAAAAAAAGAGTGAATAAGAAAAACTTGTGGCAGGGAACGGATCTTAATTAGCAGGAAGTTCTTTTGGTTAGAGCAGTAAAAAGCACTTAACTTGTAATTAATTTTACCCATAAGTAGAAAAGTTTCAGCAAATGGAATTTTTTTTAATGCCAGTGCTCTCAGCAAACTGCAGCAGATCCCTAACTCTTTTATATTCTGATGAATAAGAAAAGAAGATGAAGAAAACCCTGAAAGTATAATGAACCATATCTGACTCAAAAAGTACATTTTGATTTATAGCAATCTCACATCAGGTTTCCAAGACTGTAAATCTTTACCAGAATAGACAGCCTCATCTTTCTTTCAAGGAAAGACTGGTTGGTTTGACCCACTGACTTTGCAGTTAGCAGCCAGATACCTAGCGCACAGTGTCACCAGGGCTTCATATAGCATATCGTGGTGGTGCTTCTGTGCTGTGGACTCAGTTCCAACTCATAGCGACCCTGTGTAGGGCTTCCGAAGCTGTAAGTCTTTATGGGCGCAGAAAGCCTCATCTTTCTCCCATGGAACTGCTGGTAGTTTCAAACTGCTGACTTTGAGATTAGCATCCCAACTCGTAACCACTATGCTACCAGAGCTCCTTGTAGCATATAGTAGAAAATCAATAAATGTTTATCAACTAACTGAAAAAATTAAGTGACTAATGCATGAGATCATTTGACATCATTTCCTGCTCTCAGGGAGAAATACAGTAAGATTATTAATCTTTCACGTGCTTGCAAATTTCTAGGCATGACTTTACTTGCATTCTTTTATACCTTAATTTTGTTTATGAAACAAATAATCAAACACCATTGCTAATAACAGATTTTAGGGTAGTTTCTTGTCCACTATAGTTCTACCCTAGATCTTGATAGTAGAAATCATGCTTTTCTTTGATTCAGACTTCAGTTCTCAGTCTGGTATAAAGCTATGATAAATACAAAAAAGCTCTTCTAAAAGCATCCATTATTAGGTTGATAAAAGCAAAATTCAACAGAACCAAATAATCATTGGAATGTTTCAGACTAGATCAATGGAAATGTTATAAAGGCCTCAATATCCTCTGAATACATAAAAGCAAGATGACTTCAGTGCTCATTTCAGTTCAACAACTAATATGTCTGTATTTGTGGCAGATTTTCCCCTGGGTCTGTTCTTTTATGAACAAAAATATGCCCTTTAAGCATAATCTATTCATGAAAGTTTTCCAACATTAGCAGCTTTCAAGAAACCTGTCTACAGATTTTGTTATGCCACTAAAAAATGATATATTAAACATATTGGATATTGAATATTTAGGGGATTGGGAAGATCAACATTTATTTAAATGATTAAATTTAATCATTTAATGTTTATGATTTAGAAACTTAGCCTAAGAACTATGGCATCTTTCTTAATCATTTCTACTAACTTCCATTTCTCTTACTTTCAGAGAAAAACATGTCCAAAATATTTTTGTTAAGAGTGATGGAAAATTTTTGAACCAGACTGTGTTCAAAAAATGAAAAAATGAACATAATTAATGTCACTCAGTTGTACATATAAAAATGTTTAAATGGCAAATATTTTGTTATTTATTACTTATCATAATAAAAAAAAAAATTAGAATCAGACCTAAAGGGGCCTTTCCTCTGGGGAGAAAAAAGAATTACTTAATATTTGCAAATTCTGAAGAAAGTAGATTGAAAAAATAATTCTAGATGTTATAGTTAAGTGATGTTGAGTTGGTTCTGACTCATAACGACCCTGTCTAGGATTCCTAAGGCTTGGAATCTTTGTAGGAGCAGCTGGAGATTGAGTAATAGACAGTATAGTATGTTCTAGGTGATGACATGGATTTATGGATTTAACATTATTGTAAAACTTTAAGGCGTTAGAAGAATGGCAATCTTTTCCTTTTCTCTATTATCTTTTCTAAAACCTAAGGGCATTTTATACTTTGACTGTAAATGGCATTTTATATTCTTTAGCTAGTTTTAATAACAGCAAAGTTCACCTTCAGGAATGCTGTCCTTGTTGACAGAATTCAAGCCTGGGGACCAAAAGAAGTTCTGATGAATCAATTTAACTTTTGCTTTTTATTCATAGTCTTATATGCTTTCATTTCCCAGCTATTTTAAATCTTTCCACTGGTAGTGATACAGATGAGTTGTTAAAGTAAGTCTCTTAGTCAAACAAATAAATTGATAACTGCTTTTTAGAGTTATTTTAATCTTTTGTGGCAAGGTAAATCAGAAGCCTGTCAAGCCATGAAGTATTTTACAAATTCACTTGCTTTCTCCCATAGTAGGATATGTATTAGCTTAGGCAACAGCTCTTGTTGGGTCTTTTTTAAGTCCAATAACATTTTGAATGCATTGTTACCCAGGGCATAGAACATGGATGCTTCAGTGTAGTGTTCCTCCAAGAACTTTCTCATTGATTCAATGAAAACTTCTACACAGTATAGCAACAAGAGAAGTCGAAAGGTTCATGTTCATCAAAAATAATAAGTAAAACCATACTTGAGGCTAGTTTCTTGGACAGAACCACACCAAAAATTGCACTCTTTTGCTGCTACCTAGATTTGGACCTCAGGGATCACAATGAATTGAAGCTAATTGATGGCACCTAACAGCAACTAGTTAAGCAATTAGAACCCCTCCCCCCCCCGCAAGAACACCTAAGATCAGTAGTTGGAAAATATGGCCTTGGTGATAGAAATGATGCTGGGGAATGCATGATAGAATTCTGCAAAATCAATGATTTGTTCATTTCAAATACATTCTTTAGACAACATAAAAGATGATTATACACATGGACCTCACCAGATGGAATACATAGAAATCAAATTGACTACATCTGCAGAAAGAGACGATGGAAAACCTCCATATCATCAGTGAAAACAAGGCCAGGGGCAGACTGTGGAACAGACCATCAATTACTCATATGCAAA
>NW_006408535.1:7900876-7932442 GCF_000296735.1 Chrysochloris asiatica | reverse complement strand
ATTCCAGAACACTTAATTGTGCTCATGAGGAATCTGTACCTGGACCAAGAAGAAGTTGTTCAAACAGAACATGGGAACACTGAATGGTTTAAAATTTAAAAAAGGTGTGCAACAAGGTTGTATTATTTCACCATACTTAAACCTGTATGCTGAGTAAATAATAGGAGAAACTGGGTTCTATGAAGAAAAACGTGGCATCAGGATTGGAGGAAGACTCATTAACAACCTGCGATATGCAAACGATACAACATTGCTTGATGAAAGTGAAAAGGAGTTAAAGCATTTACTGATGAAGACCAAATAGCACAGCCTTCAGTATGGATTACATCTCAATATACAGAAAACAAAAATCCTCACCACTGGACCAACAAACAGCATTCTTATCAATGGAGAAAAGATTGAAGTTGTCAAGGATCAACTATCAACACTCATGGAAGCAGCAGTCAAGAAATCAAATGACATATTGCATTAGGCAAATCTGCTGCACAAGACCTTTTTAAAGTGTTGAAGAGCAAAGATGTCAGCTTGAGGACTAAGGTGCACCTGACCCAAGCCATGGTATTTCCAATAACCTCATATGCATGCCAAAGCTGGACAGTGAATAAGGAAGACTGTAGAAGAATTGATGCTTTTACATTATGGTGTTGGAGGAGAATATTGAAAGTGCCATGGGCTGCCAAAAGAACCAACAGATCTTTGATGGAAGAAGTGTAGCCAGAGTGCTCCCTGGAGGCCAAGATGGCCACACTTCGTCTCTCATACTTAAGACATATTGTCAGGAGGGACCAGTCACTGGAGAAGGACATCATGTTTGATAAGGCGGAGGGTCAGAGAAACAGAGGAAGACCCCCAATGATATGGATTAGCCAAGTGGCAGCATCGATGGACTCAAGCATAGCAACAGTAGTGAGGTTGGCCCAGGATTGGGCAGTGTTTTGTTCTGCTGTGCATAAGGTCGCTAATGGGTCACTACCAACTTGATGGCATCTAACAACAACAAAGAACACCTTGGAAGAAAGGACTGGTGATATGTTCCAAAACATGAGCCACTGAAAGCCCTGTGAAGCACAGTTCTGCTCTGTAACACACAGGATTGCCATGGATCAGAATCAAATGAATGGCACCTTGTTTTTGTTTTGCTTTTTGTGGGTACACATCCTCTAGGCACAGAGGTGTAAGGATTGTGGAATAGAAACAGAAGTGTGCTTAGGAGATAATCAGATATAAGTCACAACTAAGAAAGCATCTTTCTCCCTTGTGGCAGCTGATGGATTCGAACTGCTGACCTTGTAGTTAGCAGCTCAATGTGCAACCCACTCACTACACTACCAGTGCTCCAGCATCTTAGAACATACTTTATATAAAAGCATTATACTGATGATGGACTTTTATTCAACCAAACAACTCAGAGCTTATCACACAGTCAAAAGCTGTAACCTAGTCAATAAGGCACAGTCTAGCATCTTGCTGGAATTTCTGCTTTCAGCCAAGATCCATCTGACATCAGCATGATATCCCTCATTCCATCTCTTCTGAATCCAGCTTGAACCTCTGGCAGTTCCCTGTCAATGTATTGTTGTAGTCGTTTTTTAATTATCTCTAACAAAATTTTACTTTCATGTGATATTAATGATATTATTAGGTGATTATCATATACTGTTGGATTACCTTTCCTTGGAATGTACACAAATAAAGACCTCTTCCAATCAGTTGTCCAGATAGTTGTCTTCCAAATCTCTTGGCATAGATGAGTGAGCACCCCCAATCTTGCATCAATTTGTTGAAAGATTTCAATTTGTATTCTATCAACTCCTAGAGTCTTGTTCTTTGCAAATGCCCTCAGTGCATTTAGGACTTTTTACTTTAGGATCATTAGCTTTTGGTCATATGCTACCTCTTGAAATGGTTAAATATTAACCACTTGTTTTTGGTATAATAACATTGTATATTCCTTCCATTTACTTTGTGTGTGTGTGTGTGTGTGTGTGTGTGTGTGTAGAAATCAGTTAGTCATTTATTTATTTATTTATCTCTGTCTTCCCTTGCCCCATCTGGAACATGGCTCCCTCTTGAAAGCTTGTAAGCCAGTCACTTCTTGCCTTTGTAGGCCTCCCCACCCATTTTGGGTAGCTAATGTCCACGTTGTCCATCCCTGTCAACCCTGTGTACCGAGGGGGTGGGAATGATCCTCGCTGTAAAGATTTGTTACCTTTTTTTAACTACTACATCCATAAGTATAGATAAAGTTAATCCATCAAATTGTAGTGGGTTACTCTTTCTTTTTCCCTATTCTTTTTTCTTCTAGTCGAGTTCTGATCATCCTGCCACTGAAGCCAGGTCAAGTGGATACTATCTGCAAGTATGGGTGTTCCTGTGCATTTCCTCTCACTTCACATCAGCTGGGTGCTTCACTCTCCACTCTAGTTCTCTGTGGCCATGTCACTGCCTCTGGGTCCAGGAGTCCCCCCCAGGTCTTGCCATACTGCTGGCCAACCAAGTCTTCTCCTGGGCACACAGGAGTCTATTGAATGTGGTGAGTCTTAGCTCACAACTTCATTGTTGTTTTCCCCCCACTTTCCCTTACTGGTGACTAATGTGGTCACCAGCCAGACCATATGCCTGCTCGTGTATTCTCCCTAAGTCTCAGTCTTGGAAGGGGGTTTTCTCTGAGGGGACCCGACCACTTGCCTTGATGGCTCCCAGGTGAACAGCTTGCTTGTTCTTGTAGTAGTCAATCAGATTGCCATTATTGTTTTTGATTTTTCCTACTGGTCTTTGGTCTTTCTTTCACAAAGTATCTTCTGTTTTTCTAACCGCTCCAGGCTGGTCTGCTTGTCCTTTCAAGTGGAAATTTCCCACCTCAGACGATTTTGGATGGGGTTCAAGATTCCACCTGTGGTCTTTCATGCAATGCAAAGGCTCCACAGGAAGTCTCTTTAACTGGGCAACTGTTAGCCCCCTTTAAGGTATTACAATTAGTTATAGGCTGAAGATGCACTTACAAACTTTCTATTGTGACATTTCTGGCTATTCCTTTCTCTCCCCCTCAAGTGTCTGTTTTACAATGATAGGCAAGGGAAACAAAGACTCAAAAGACAGCCAAGCATCTTAACATTATTCCCCTCTTTTACCCATTCACACCATGCCTCATTCCCTGTATCCCAGAGTCCTGTTGTTCCAAGTTTGTGCATTCATCCTCATTTACCTCTGTCCCACTTAGCCCATGCAATCCTGCCTAGCTGTTCTCCCATCAGACTTGTTCTTCCATTCCCCTCCCCTTTCTTGTGTATTGCCCCACATCCACACCACCAGCACCCAAGCTATCCTGTGGCTATTCCCTACCCTGTGCTCTATCTTCCCCTGTCTCCCTGCCATCCCCTCATCCCATGCATCCTGGTGATCAGCAAATATATATATATATATATAATCCCCCCACCCCCCTTTTAGGGTGGGTTCTTTTTCTTAATCTTTTACAATAATGGTTCTATGCACTATTTTTCCTTTTGTGACTGACTGATTTCACTCAACATAATGTCCTCAAGTTTCATCCTTGTTATGCAGTAGCTTGCAGCTAACTTGTTGGTCTTCAAGATAGCATAGTATTCCATTGTGTGTATGTTCCACAGTTTGTTTATCCATTCTTCAACTGATGGACACTTAGGCTGACTCCATCTTTTTGCTATTATAAACAGTGCTGCTATGAACATTGCTGTGCATATATCTACTTGTGTTATGGCTCCAACTTTGTTGCTATCCTTAAGCAGTGCTTTGCTTATCCTGGGCCTCTTTCCTTTCCATATAAGGTTTGTAATTGTTTTTCTATCTCTTTGAAGAATGTCTTTGGAATCTGGATTTGGATTGCATTATATGTGTAAATTGCTTTGGGCAGTATTGCCATTTTCACAATGTTAAGTCTTCCTATCCAGGAGCATGGTACATTCTTCATTTTTGTAGGTCTCTTTTGGTTCTTGTGGTAGTGTTTTCTAGGGTTTTTTTGTATAAGTCCTTTGTTTCTCTGGTTACATTTATTCCTAAATATATGGGCAACTATTGCAAATGGTATTGCTTTCCTAATGTCTTTTTCTGTGCTGTAATTTTTACTGTAGAGGAATCCAACTGATTTGGGGATGTTGATCTTATACCCTGCCACTTTGCTGAATCTTCCAATGAGGTCTAGTAGCTTTTTTACTGAGTCTTTGGGTTTTCTATGTATAGGATCATATTGTCTGCAGATAGAAAGAGTTTTATTTCCTCTTTGCCAATTTGGATGCTTTTAAATTTCCTAACTTGCCATATAGCTCTGGCTAAGGCTTCTAAAACAATACTGAATACGAGTTGTGACAAAGGGCATCCTTTTCAGGTTCCTGTTCACAGAGGGAAGGCTTTCAGTTTCTCTCCATTGTGAGTAATGTAGACTGTTGGTTTTGTATATATGTTTTTGATTATGTTGAGGAGTTTCCCTTTAATTCATATTTTGTTGAGTGTTTTTATGAGAAATAGATGTTGAGATTTGTCAAATGCCTTTTCTGCATCAATTGTTATGATCATGTGGTTCTTTTACTTTTTCTTATTTATATGGTGGATTACATTGATTGTTTTTCTAATGTGGAACCATCCTTGCATCCCTTTTATGAAACCCACTTGGTCATGATGTATTATTTTTGTTATGTGGTACTGGATTCTGTTGGCTAGAATTTTGTTGAGAATTTCTGCATCTATGTTCATGAGGGATATTGGTCTATAATTTTTTGGTAGTGCTGTTCATTCCTTTGTTCTGCATGCCTTCTTGTGCTGAGTTTGTGATTTTTGTGCTGTTTCTTATCAGTTTCTTCTTAGTTTTCATGTTTCCTTGTTCTGCTTGGATGTTCATTTTCATGGTAATTTGTGAAGTATTCATTTATGTTGGAGTTACCCTATAATCTATTAACTTTTCCCTCCATTTAGGATAGTCTATTGTATCCTGCTATCTACCTGACCTCCTTGCCATCTGATCTCTGTTCCTATATTTTTCCCTTCTTTGACATGGTTATTATTTTGATCTTTGGTTGACCTCCCAGCTCCTTTGAATTCGTTGTTGTAATTTTGTTCTATTCTAGGCTCTGCTATCTGTCATCTGAGTTTCAAGTGGTGTTTCCACATCTGTCAATCTCTGGTTGTTGTCTTTTCTTGGTGGTTTTCAGTCCAAAGAACTCCCTTTAGGATGTTTTGAAGTGTTGGATTGGCTTTGACAAAATCTCTTAGCTTCTGTTTATCCTGGAATGTTTTTATTGCATCATTGTAGTTTATTTACAGTTTTGTTGGATAGATGATTCTTGGTTGGCAGTTTTTTCTTTTAGGATTTTGTATATGTCTCCCCATTGCCTTCTTGCCTGCATTGTGTCTGCTGAGAAGTCAGAGATTAATCTGATTTGCTTGCCTTTGTAGGTAATTCTTCTCTTTTCTCTGACTGCTTTTACAATTCTCTCCTTGTGTTTGATTTTGTAGAGCTTGATTATGATATTTCTTGGTGATTTTCTTTTGGGGACTATCCTTCCTGGGTTTTGTTTGGCTTCTTGAATGTTTATCTTCTCATCCTTCAAGATGTTAGGAAATTTTTCTTCCAGAAGCTCTTCCACTATCTTCTCTGTGGACTTCTCTAATTCTTCCTGTTCCAGAATGCCAATAATTCTTAAGTTATTCCTCTTCATGTTATCCAGCATGAATCTTAGACTCTCTTCATATTCTTTCATCATTTTTCCTGCTTGTTCTTCTATCTTAGCAGTATTGAGAGATTTATCTTCCAGCTCGCTGGTTCTGGCTTCCATCTCTTCAATTCTGCTCCTTTTCCCTTTCAGTGTATTGTCCATTTCTGATATTTTGTTAATAATCTGGACCTCTTTTTTCAGGTTTTGAATTGTTTCCAGTGCTGTCCCGATCTTATTTGAGTGCTCCTGTAGTACTTTCCTGACTTCTTCCTTATTTCCCTCCACCCCTTTTTGGAGCATTTGAATTTGTTTCCATATCATTCTTCTGAAATCCTTCTCAGGCAAATCCAAAGCCTGCTCTTCCTCTTCTGGAAAGCCTTTATCTGCCTCCAGCTCATTGTTTCAATTACTGTTTGCTGTGTTTGGACATGTTTTGAGATCTTTTGTTGTTTGTTTGTTTGTCATTTTCAGTAGTTAGGTAGGTTTTTAATTCTTAATTGGATGTTTGTTGCTGTGTTGTTATGCTTACTCAGTGTCTCCTGGTGGATATGATCAGAAGATAGGCTTCTCTTTTCACATATAATGTCTCACCGCTGTTATTAGCTCTTTTTCTCAATGGTGGAATATTATGGGGTATGCTTGTAGCTTGGCTATATGGCCATGATTGCTGTTTCTTCTTGAGTAACATAGGGAGAAATATCTCCTACCTCCAGGAAAAAAGTGTGATCAAAAGTACCCAAAACAGAAGCAATATAAAAGCAGAGACAAAAAACACCACTCTAAAACAAAAATAAAACCATAGCCTACTGGCCAGTCGCCTTTGCTGCTGTGTGTGCACCATAGAAAACTCCAGCAGTGGGTCGGGGGGTCTCCTCACTCAGGCCCCTCCTCTATTCACCACCGTAGAGGTGCGCAGATAGATATTGAGAAGTTAATGGGAGAAAATTGTCTACTGTTTTTGTCTCTGTAGGTCAGTTAGGTGTCTGCGTGTACACAGCATAATTCTTGAAACAGTTGCATCCTTTTATGTTGGGGTTTTACAGAGTGTTCAGAAGGTTTGTCTGTCTGGCCAGACCTGCTTTTTTCTTGCTAGGTAGACAGGAGTAAAGTGTCCCACACGAGTGAACTTTAGGGCTGGGTCCCACAGTCAGTCGTCATAAACAGCTGCCAAAGAATTAGCCTGTGGGACCAACGAGGCTCTTCTTCTCTGTGCTGTGGGAAAACTGTGGGCTCCATGCTGGACTCTTTTGGGGGTGTGCACCCACATGCCTGAATATGTCAGGGCTGGGCAGAGAAGGTGTGACAGGGAAGAGGAGGGAAAAAATGTGTAGAATCCCACCACACCTCCTTTTGCAGATGTCACTGTGCTGGTTTTTAGTGCTGGTTCACTGTTGGCGGTCCAGCTGTGGACCTGCCTTCTGAACTCAGCCTGGTCGGGGTGGCTGCAGAGGGAGTCCCGATCCTGATTGTTTCCTGAATCACAATATTTTCCTTTATACAGTGATTTTTCCACCAGTGGGTGTGGGAAACTGATGCCCTGAACCTTATGCTTGATCCAGAGCCTTGTAGCTATTCTGTGAAAGCAGCTTCTCTGGGTTTTCAACCCTTTCCCCTCAGAACCTGTCCTACTTAACTCTGCCTCTGTGGCCGCCAAAACCTGAAGCCCCCATTTACTTTTGATGCTTTCTGCATCATTCAGTAATTTGCTGATGGAGTCCTTCAATATTGCAAGTCAAGCCTTGAATTTTTTTCTTCCTTTTATCTTGAGAAATGATAAGTGTGTACTTCCCTTTTTGTTTTCTAATGCCAGGTAACTGTACATTTTATTATTATCCTTAACTTTGTCTTCTCTAGTTGCCCTTTGAAATTTTTCTTCACCTCTTTTACTTCCTCATTTCTTCCATTTGCTTTAGCATCTCTATGCTGGAGAGCAAGTTTCAGAATCTCCTAAATGCCCAGTACTTAGCTGTGCCACTCAGGAGCTCCAGAGTGGGATTGTTGTTGTTGTTTAATGCAGTCAAGTCAGTTCTGAATTACAGAGACCCACTATAAGGTTTCCGAGGAGCAGTTAGTGAGTTTGAGCCACTGACCTTGTGGCTAGGAATCTAGTGCGTATCCTACAGCACTATACCAGGATGGCCCACAGTGGGATATTGTTGTTGTTTAGTGCCATTGAGCTGGTTCCAACCTATAAGTAACCCTGTATAGGGCTTCTGAGGAGTGATTGGTGATCTTGAAGTGCCTACCTTGTGGTTCAAACTGACTTTGCAGTCCAATGCATTAATCCACAGTGCCACACAGTGGGACAGGTGTCCTCTATTCCCCTCAGTGCCATTCTCTTCAAAGAAATCTGCAGTTTGAATCTCCTTTCATCACTCTCTGTCATCAGTGCTCCTCATTGTTGCTTCATCTATATACTGTCTCCATTCCAGGTCATACTCCTTCTCATTGCTCAGGTGGTCAAGTGACTAATTGACTTTACCTCTCTCCTGACTTTTGTACTGTCCTGAATTATAAGAATCTGCTACAATCCAAACTCCTTTCCAAAATCCCAAGCTGATGTCTCCAAAGGTCTAAGGCATATTTTTATCATATGATATGTATAGAATTTTTTAAGGCAGTTTTACCATACAACACTTCAAAGTTCTGTTTTGTCCTTCATACAGTGGCTAAAACAATGTGCTCCAAGATAACAACAATTGTAAGGATGGCACGGGGATGGGAACTATTTTACTCTGTTAAATATAGGGTCACTGTGAGTCAGGACCAACTCAACAGCACCTAACAACAAAACAACATAGTCATGTATTATCTTTTGGCTTTTTAGTCATGGGACACATCAAGAATTGAAGACTTTTTTTTTTTTTAATTATTATCTATTCATTTTGTTGGTTATATCTCAAATATGAAGGAGCTTCAGAAAGTTCATGGAAAATAGAATTAAAAGACTTTGAGACAAGGAAAACTAGAAGGTTCCCAGCTACCACTACCAACTACTCTAAAAGGAATCTCATTAGAATGTGCTGGATAGAGTAGGAACAATTGTGAAACAAACCTTAAAATCATTAAAAAGCCCAGGCTTACTGGTCAGACAGAGATTGGTGGAACATCAAGACTATGGCCCTGGGTTGCCCTTCAGATCTGGAACTGAACCCATCCACATTATTCAATTTTCTGCCATACTATGAGTCCTGGTGTGGCGCTGTGGGTTAATGTGCCAGACTGCAAAGCCATTTGAACTGCAATGTCAGTGGTTCAAACTCACCAGCTGCTCCTCGGAAACCCTATACAGGGTCGATGTGGGTCGGAATCGACCCGATGGCACTTCACAACAACAACAACATATAGATATTTTATAGGGGAAACAACAACATTCTATGCACATCATAGAATGATCAATCATTTGAGATCAAAAGGACAAAGTTCAGAAGAGTTGGGAAAGAAGGAGATATGGAAATAAGAAATAGGGTATGTAATGTTACATTGAGGGGATGGGAGAGTAGTGACTCTATAGGATAAGCACTGGACTGTGAACCATGAGGTTTTAGCCTACCAGCTACTTTTTAGGAGACAAATGAAGGTTTTTGCTCTTGCAAAGATTTGCAACCTTAGAAACCCTATACTGGGTTGCAGTGAGTCAAAACCAACTGGAAGGCACTTAACAAAAATTTAACATGAAATTGAAGGGATTGCAATCAATGAGATGAAATGAAGTGTGTGTGATTTGTTGAATGTAAAACGGATAGTCTTCTCTGTAAACCTTCACCCAATTCACAATAAAATGTTTTTCTTTTTTTTTTAAAGAATGGATTTCCCCGCCCCCCCAGGAACTTTCTAAAGCTCCCTTATAGTTACTACAACCTGAATTATGCTTAGAAATGTGCTTTTACTGGGCATTCAAAGATAAAGTACATCACCACTGTCTTCAGTAAGTTCACTGTCCATTGGAGGAGTCAGCAAGTTAAATATATACGTCAGCACAATGTGATCAATTGTAGACTTAAGTGATGGGAGCACTAAGAAAGGAATGCTTATGGAATTTATGGACAACAGGCAGCCAGAATCCTATGTGGAACCACTGAGGGAGGTTAGGAAAGAATAAGGGTGAGGCCCTCAGCTTGGAGAGAACACTCAGTCCCACAAATTGGCACACAGTGAGAGGAGAATGACCTGAAGTGTTGGGGAAATGAAATCATGTCAGTTGAAGGAATTGGAGCCTTAAACTTGAGGAAAAGACTTGAGGTGGAAACAATAGCTGGATTCAAGTGTGTGAAGTGCTATCATTCAGCAAGAATATGATTCTTAGAAGCTTCAGACTGCAAAACTCAGAAATGATCAAAGTACTAGGCTTCCAACAAGCTTGAAAGAAAATTTCTCTCAATTAGAAAGTCCTAAATGCAAGAACTGCTTCAGGAAATACAAATGCTTCCTGGGTAGTACAAACAGTTTGAACTCAATTACTAACTTAGAATCCCGGTGTGGCGCTGTGGGTTCATGTGCTAGACTGCAAGGTTGGTTTGAATAGCAAGGCTGGTGGTTCGAGCTCACCAGTCACTCCTTGGAAACCCGAACAGGGTTACTCTGGGTCAGAACCAACTCAATAGCATTTAACAACAACAAGCTGTAACACCGAAATAAGGCCTGATGATTACAGCCAAGAAAACCATGTGGAGCTATTCTACTCTGTACCACATGGGTCAACATGAATTAAAATGGGCCCAACAACAAGTTGTTTGGATTTTATTTGGCCATCGGGGGTGGTACAGGGATAATTTGGACATTTTCCAGGGGTGTTTTTAAGCCTCCACTTCCCCCCTAGATCAAGCCCATTGCTGTCAACTCGAATTTTGGTGATTGAAATATGAGATTTTTAAAAGTAACTTTTAATGCTGAGGTCTGTACCTCTGTGCCTCTCCTGGCTCACAGTCATCTGGCACAACCCAGGAAATAAATGAGGGTGGGGAATATTGATCTTCCAGAGGTGACACACTTAGTTTGCATGGCCTTTCCTGTTTGTCTTTTCTCTGTGGCATTTCCCCCCCTAATCTACACAGAACATATGCAATCGGCAAATTTAAAATGTAGAGTTATTTTAGTACAGTGGAAGAAAATGTCAGCATAAGTAAGATAGAGTAGGTAGATTTAAGTTCATAGTCTAACATTATTTAATTAGCATGGCAGGGATTTAAAGAATTAAACAGCTTCTTTAAGACAATCCCTTTCCACCCTCTTAGTTACTTGGCTCCTCTGCTGTCTCACTGGAGTTCTGAGCGCTGAGAATAGAAATCTCTCCAAGTTCGTCTAAGCATAAAATAAATTAATTTTAAAAATTTAAGTAGGTATTTTATAGAAAATGTAAAAATTCAAGAAAAATCTCACCTTCCCAGAATATGCTTACTTCGTGGCTTGAATTGTATCCCCAAAGGGATTTGTTCAAATCCTAACCTCTGGTACCTGTGAATATGTCTTTGTTTGCAGATGTAATTAATATGAAAGTTAAAATGAGGAATGAGTTCATACATTCAGGACTAGGGTGGGCCCAAATCCAATCACTGATGTCCATATAAGAAGACACACACACACACACACACACACACACACACACATAGGAAAGATGTGAAGGCAGAGGCAGAAATCAGAGTAATACAGCTTCAAGTCAAGAATGGCAAAATTTGCTGATAGTCACCAGAAACTGGACACAGGAAGGAAGGATTCTCCTCTAGAATCATCACAGAGAGCATGGCCCTGCTGAGACCTTGATTTTGGACTTCTAGTCTCCAGCACTGTGAGAAAATCAGCTTCTGTTATGGCACTTTTGTTACAGTAGCTCTCTGAAATGAATATACTTGCTCTTGACTCCATGATCTCTCACAAGAGGTTCTCATTTTCCCAGGGCTCTCACCACCACTCTTAAACCACTTTCCATCAGCTTTTTATGAAAAATGCATATTCTTTTGAAACTTGTATTCTGAATATTTCACCTTTTCCCCTTCCTCATCTATTAAAAGACAGATTCTCAGAGCAGGTTTAAAACACCAATGACAAAATAGCTATATATTCTTTACAACAGTGCAGTGGTTTTGTACTATGTCAGTTTGGCTAAACAGGAGCCTATGCCCTAGGTTCTCAGGTTAAAGCAGCCAGAAGGGAAGCAGTAGCCATTACTCTCTGGAGGCTGTGAAGGTTAGATGCAATGAGAGACAAACACAGAGATGCCGGAGGATTCCAGCTTGTTCTTGCTTTCCTCCACTGCATATCCAGCTCTTTTTGATTGTCACCCTCACTGCCAGGCACAGGTACAATGTTGTTGTCTTGCAGTGCCATCAAGTCAGTTCTGACCCATAGCGACCCTGTATAGGTTTCTGAGGAGTGACTGGTGAGCTTGAACCGCCGACCTTGCAGTTCAAACAGCTTTGCAGTCTGGTGCATTAACCCGCAGTGCCACTCCCTATACTCTACACCAGTTCTCCTTAAGGTCCCACTCAGGCCACTGGACAGGCATGGTTTTAAGGAGTCTGCTTAGTAACTCTTCTTTGGTAGTTCAGCCTTTTCTTTCAGATTATTATATTCCCATTTTCCCAACTCTGGTAGCGTAGTGGTTACGAATCGGGCTACGAACCTCAACGTCAGCAGTTCAAAACTACCAGCGGTTCCATGGGAGAAAGATGAGGCGTTCTGCTGCTGTGAAGATTTACACCCTCGGAAACCCTGTACAGGGTCGCTATGAGTCGGAACCGACTCCACAGCACACAACAACAACAACCATTTCTATATTAAATCCCTGTTGTTGTTTCCATTTGTTGAAATCCTTTTGAGTCCATCTGCGTCATGGCAACCCCATGTGTGCAGGTAAAACTGATTCATAGAACCTTCAAGGCTGGAACTAGAAGCAAATCTCCAGGCCTATATCTCAGGGTGCCTCTGCATGGGTTTGAATCACCAGCTTTGGGGCTAATAGTCAAGAACTTAACCATTTGCACCATCCAGGAACTGTTTTAGACTCGTTGTTGTTGTTGTTGTTGTTGTTGTTGTTGTTAAGTGCCGTCTTAGTCCATAATATTTATAGAAGTTCTACTTCCCTGAGTAAACATCAACAATAAAGAAACATAACATTTTCCACTAGAATATAGATTACACAAAGCAGACTTTTAGTCTTTTTTCTTTCACTGTTGTGTCCCTAGGACGGTGCCTGATATATAATAGATGATTTGTGCATACTGGTTGAATAAATGAATAAGGAATAAAAAGCACTTTTGAGGAGAAAGTGGTGATGCAGTTTTTAAAACACTGAGTTGGAGGTGTGTTTAGATCATCTAGTGTCCAGGCGTGGTACTGTGAGTTAATGCACTGGACTGAAAAGTTGGTTTGAACCCCAAAGCTGGCGGTTCAACCTCACAAGCTGCTCCTTGGAAACCCTACACAGAACCACTCGACGGCACTTAACAACAACAACAACAAGAGAAAGTGTCTAGGCAGTAGCTACTATTTACGGACAAAGGGGAGTATGTGTGTATGTATGTATTGGGAGTAGAGATACAGACATGTGAGCCATCAGTTAAAAGGTGAAATTGTTGTTGTTAGGTGCCATCGAGTTGGTGCCAATTCATAGAGACCTTATTATACACAGGAGAATGAAACACTGCCCGATCCTGGGCCAACCTCACTATTGTTGCCCATTGATGGTTGCTGCCACTTGGCCAATCCATCTCATGTGGGGTCTTCCTCTTTTTCTCTGACCCTCCACCTTACCAAACAGGATATTCTTCTCCAGCGACTGGTCCCTCCTGATCATATGTCTGAAGTATGAGAGACAGTTTGGCCATCTTGGCCTCCTGGGAGCACTGGGAGCACTCTGGCTGCACTTCTTCCAACACAGATCTGTTGGTTCTTTTGGCAGCCCATGCACTTTCAACATTCTCCTCCAACACCATAACTCAAAAGCTTCAATTCTTTTATGGTCTTCCTTATTCATTGTCCAACTTTCACATGCATATGAGGTTATTGAAAATATCATGGCTTGGTTCAGGCACACCTTAGTCCTCGAACTGACATCTTTGCTTTTCAACACTTTAAAAAGTTCTCGTGTAGCAGATTTGCCTAATGAAATAAGTCGTTGGATTTCTTGACTGCTGCTTCCATGAGTGTTGATAGTTGATCCAAGAAGAATGAAGTCCTTGACAACTTCAATCTTTTCTCCATTGATAAGAATGTTGTTTATTGATCCAGTGGTGAGGATTTTTATTTTCTTTACATTGAGATGTAATCTATACCTAAGGCTGTGTTTTTTTATCTTCATCAGTAAATATTTTAAGTCCTCTTCACTTTCAGCAAGCAAGGTTGTATCATCTGCATAGGTGGAGTTGAAGTACTGATAATTCATGCTATTACTTTAGGAAAGTGAGCACTATGAGAAGACATCAGAGGGGAGAACTTGAAGAGAACATCAATATTTAAGGGACATACATAGAGACTTCTGGGGTGGTGCTGTTTGAAAAGGACTGGTCTGCTAACCACAAAGTTGGCAATTTGAACCTACTAGCTGCTTCAAAGGAGGCTGATGTGGCACTCTGCTTCTAGAACGATTATGGCCTTGGAAACTCTTGGGGGCAGACAGTTTCTAGGTCACTAGGAGTCTAAATCAATTCCACAGCTATAGGTAAAAGTTATGCCTTAGTTTTCTCATCTGTTAAAAATAACATGTACATCCCTCATATGCTTGTGATAGTTAAACAAGATGATAAATTCTGAATTTATTGATCTTATATATTCATGCTAAATATATAAGATCAATAAATGTTAGCTGATGAGATGCTGGTTGCTGCTAAAGAGGAAGAGTGAGTAGAAATGAAAAGTTGACTGTAGAAGATGGAATGGGGATAACCTATAAAAGAATGTCCTAAGGAAACTGGAGGTAACAGGATGTACAATGAAGTGGGGAGGAATTTGCCTTAAGAAATAATGTTTTCCATCAAGAATAAAGATGGGACAGATGAGTTTGGATGCTAATTAAGTTTTGGAAGCAGAGAGAATTAAAGTGAGGAAATTTCTGTTTGATGGATAAATTTTTCTTTTTTTGTTAGATAAGATCAGAAATCCAGTTTATTGCATGTTAAGAAAAGAGGTTAAGTGAAATAGGATACTTGAAACATTGCCTTGAAGTAGCAATTATAGATATAGGAAAGAGAACTGACTAGGGACAGATCAATGCCTTCACAGCTAAGGTCTTAAGCTCAATGGGAGATTAAAAAATCCGATAGTGTATAGTAGTAACCATTCCACGAAGCCATGAAATTTCTCCAGCTGCCACTCAGAAGCCTGGGTTAGAGATGGAGACCGTGGATGGTGGATTGGTCAGTTATGGGGCAAGTGCAGAAGATGCACAGAGAGGCAAGGACTTTGAGGACACTTGATAGAACTATCTGAAACGATGAATCCTGAGTCTGTCTAGTCAGAATAGGGACGAGCGTGAAGTCATGAAGGGCTGATATTTGGAAGTTATGAAGGAACCAAAATCCCTGACACCTGAAGGATGTGTGTGGTAGGTAGAATGAAAAAGTAAGATATTTACAAGGACTAAAGCTTTTATTGGTTGTTGTTAACTGTTATCCAGTCTCTTCCACTGACTTTTTTTTTTTAAATATATATGGCATTTTTACTATGAAAATATGCTCATAACTTAGCAAATCTTTTGTTGTTTTTTTACTTACCCAATCTTTTTGACCAAACACTTAGACAAAATATTCAAACAACTGTCCTTTATAGTCTTACTAATAATATCTTTTTTTAAAATACACCATTTAAAACTTTAATTGTATTTCTTTTTGAGAGGGTGGGGTGGGAGATAGTTATTTTTGTTTGTTTGTTTGTTTATTCTCCTATCCCTCCCATGCCTGCTAACCATCATAGAATATTTCTTCAAGCATGAAAACCTTTTCCTCTATTTGTACAGTAGTGGTCTCATACAATATTTGTCCTTTTGTGATTGACTAGTTTCACTCCCCATTCTTTCTCTCCACTTTCCTCCCCTTTCCACTTATTGTCATATATAAGACTTTCTTCCTAGTCAGTCTTAGTCTGGAAGTTCCTCAGAAAGCTGTTCAGCATCAAAGCAACACATACAGATAGGTGTCTGGCCTTTTTATTCTATTCCTCTTTTCTAGAAATAATAACAACAAAACTGCAGATATTCTGCTAGTTATTAAGAAAACTTCCATATATTAACAGAGTTAACAAACATGGTATCTCATATCCTATTACAGGACCCTTTCAAGAGACTATCTTCTTAAATTTTTATTTTCTTTTTGATTGTATCAGGTTCTTATTTAGGAGCTTTGGTAGTGTAGTAGGTTAGGCATTGGGCTGCTAACCATAAGGTCAGCATGTTCGAATCTACCAGCCACTCCACTGAAAAAAGAAGAGGCTTTCTGCTCTCGGAAGGAAACCCTATCCATACAGGTTGCTATGACTTGACAACGTGCAGCAGCATCAGGTTCTTACAGCTTGCTATGAGCAGGTAATGCAATGGAACACAGTGGTGTTGTATTAAAAAATTTCTGTGATAATATCATCTCTTCCCAAATGAAGCAAGTTGTCTTCAAAAATATCCCTTATATACATTTTTTATTTCTTCTTTCATCAATCTTACAGGAAATTTCAGTGTGATTCTAAGTCTCAAAGCCTGCCCTGAGAAGCCAAATCAAGGTATTATGCCTTGTATCAGTAGAAAGCAGGCATTGCTGACAGTGCTTAGAGTGGCGGTGGCCTGAGATTACTCTTTCATCTGTTTTTCCCTCTAGAGACACCAGGCCTCATCCTGCTCACACCCAACCCTCCCCTCCCCTAGACACACAATCACCACATGCATTCTCTGACAAGACTGAAGGAGATTTCATCAGTTCTCCCTAGCCACTCAGTCCTGGTTTTAATATAACTGGAATATCTTGGGTAGCTTTATCAAGTTGTAAACGTATCATCAAGGCTTAGCTCAAAATTTAAGTTGTTTCAGCTGTCAACTGAAATACAAGTACGTATATAAAAGCTAAACTTTATTGAAGTTCTCAATGTTAATATCTCCCCCTGGTGGATTTAAAGAGCATGCACTTTCACAAACAGAATAGAATTTGCTAAGAAAATTAATACATAATAAAAAAAATTTTAATAAGAAAACTATGATGTGTTAAACTCTAAGCTTTGGGCAAAAGGCATTGCAGTTATTAAAATGTTTACTATCAAAAGGTTCTGAAATAGAAGTGGAATAGTTGTGCTTTTGTCTGGTTGGAAGTGTGAATATTGAGTTTTACTAAGTGGGTTAAATACATATCTTTTATGGGCTAAAAATGTAACTTCCCCACTTAATTGTTCCCTACAGTTATTAACTTAGGGTATGGAAACTGAGACCAAACAAAAAAACTTATATCAAACTTAGATCATTTCTATTTAACATTCAAATATTTAGGTTATTTGAGCCAGTGTATATATTGGTTAGTTCAAATCCTTGCATTATGGCTACAGTGGATTGACTTTGTTCTGATATTGATAGAACTGATTAACATTTTAGGGTTATTTAGACTGAATATGTGAATGGAACATAGCTCATAGTGATGAATTGTGGGACTCAAATGTAGAGGCAGAGAAATATGAAAGGACAAATAAAATGCAGATAGTAGTTTCTTGAACAAGAGGCAAAAGTATATTTCTCAAATTCATTTGACTAGTTTGAAAATAATGTCACATTGTAATCTATAGTTTAGATAACCTTCTGTAATAGCAAAATAGTCATATATGCCAGACAATGTTCTAATCACTTGTAACATGTTTAATCTTAATAATAATCCTATAAATTATTGTTGTTGTTATTATGCACCATTGAGTTTGTTCTGACCCCTAGTAACCCTGTATAGGGTTTCCAAGGAGCAGCTGGTGAGCTTGAACTGCCAACCTTGCAGTTCAAACGGCTTTGTAGTCTGGCGCATCAACCCACAGCGCCACACCAGGACTCCATACTATTATTCTCATTTTTATATATGAGGAAACTTTGGCATAGACAGGTCAAATAACCTCCTTAAATTTAAGTACATGAATGATACGGGATTTTAACTCTGTGGGTTAATGTGCCAGACTGCAAAGCAGTTTGAACTGCAAGGCTGGTGTTTCAATCTCACCAGCTGCTCCTTGGAAACCCTATACAGGGTTGCTATGGGTCTGAACCGACTTGAAGGCACTTAACAACAATAACAACATTACACTATGCTTTCACAAATATCGTTTTCTTGTGGTTCACATTAACATAGCAATTCCAAGAGATGGGCAGAGCCAACTCAAACAGAGACCAAGAACCACTTGACCAAGGGGTTATAGAGGCTGTCTGGAAGATAATAGACAACTTCAGCTTCAGTTCCCAATTCCTTCTACACCTTCTACTGGGTACATTGTCTTTGCATCATTATATATTCTGGTATGGTGTTGTTGGGTAAACATTTGACCTCAAGGTTGGTTTGAACTGAAGGTCAACTGTTCAAACTTACCAGCCACTTTTCAGAAACCCTCTATAGGGTCACTATGAGTCAGAATCAACTCTACAGCACTTAATAACATCAACATGTTTAGTTTCTAGAATACATTTATTGGTGTCTTCTGAAAGTAAAAGGAAAATAAGGATGAAATAAATCAACCAATATCCCATTAAAACGAATAGACACTTTATGGCCTGGAGTCTTTCATTTTTAATTAAAAAATTAATTTTGTATTGCTTCTATCTAATTTAAAAAGCAACACACACTCATAGTTGAAAAATTACAAAATTTTGATATACAAGTGGGAGAATAAAACATCCACAATCCAACTACCTCATGATAATCACATTATCTTAGTAACAATCTTTCAAGACATTGAATGTATTATATATGCTCCTATATTCAGTATGCATATATATGCTTGTGTGTTTATGTGTATCTGTCTGTATTAAGTGAGATCATATACTTCAAACTCAATTTGTCACATTTAGCAATGTTGTGAACATCTTTCTATGTCAATCAAGGTTCATGTTAACATCATTTTCATTGTTTACTTGCAATTCGATTACATTAGTTGCAGTGTTGTTGTTGTTGGTAAGTGCCATCGAGTTGGTTCTGACCCATAGCGACCCTGTATAGGGTTTCTGAGGAGCAGCTGGTGAGCTTGAACCACCAACCTTGCAGTTCAAACAGGTTTGCAGTCTGGCGCATTTACCCACAGCGCCACACAATATAGGGTTGCTATGAGATGGAACCAACTCAGTGGCACACAACAACTGTCAAATACAAGTTTTTCACTGTTAAAGGTGTAACAGACTATTGTTAATGGGCTGTGTGGTATCAGATGGCATATAGACAGACCACACTTCCAAAATACCCTTCACCCCATTCATTTCTCCAGGGACTGAACCACAATTTGTGCTGTTACTTGTTTTAGCAATTATTATTTATAGAAACTTTTGAACTGGATAAGGAATAAGGTGTAATTTTGAAATGAGGAGGGGACAAGAGGATAGGCAGAAAATTTCTCCATCTTCTCTGTGACCTGCATTGAGTATCAGTGCTTAAAGTTCCAATTGATTTGTTTGATTGTGGTTTTGTTTAACTTGTTGACTCTGACTCATAGCGACCTTATATAGGGTTTCCGAGGAGCAGCTAGTGGGTTTGAAACATCACCTTTCGGTTCAATTGATCTTGCGGTCCAGCGCTTATCCTTACAGCACCACACCAGGGCTCTAAAACTGTTAAATAAAATAAGTTCTACCATCCTACCTTCATAATGGAATCCTGGTGTGGCTCTGTGGGTTAATGAGCTCGACTGCAAAGTCAGTTTGAACTGCAAGGTCTGCGATTCAAGTTCACTAGCTGCTCCTCAGAAACCCTATACAGCATCGCTTGAGTCGGAACCGACTTGATGGCACTTACCAACACCAACCTTCATGATGACTTAAAAGGACAGATTCACATTTAGTCCTCTAGAAATTTTCAAGAATTCTGCCCTGAAATCTTCCCCCACCAGCAGCCCATCCCACTTCAACTTCCATCCCTGGCTCTTGTTTACATAGTGAGTAACTCATGTATATGAAAATAGCTATCCCAGTCCTCATTGCTCCCTCTTACCTATCTTTTACTCCTGTCTTAGTTATCTAGTACTGCTGTAGGATAAGCAGTGGAATGCTAACCACAAAGTCAGTGGTTCAAACCCACCAGCTGATCCTCGGAAACCCTATAAAGGGTCACTCTGTGTTGGAACTGACTCGATAGCACTTAACAACAACTTAACAGAAATATCATAAGTAGATGGCATTAGCAAACAGAAATTTATTCCGTCACAATGTTGGAGGCTAGAAGTCTAAATTCAGAGGGCCAGATCTGGGGAAAGTTACGTGCCTCCTTTCAGCATCTGTAGGCCAGAATCCCTTAGAGATCTCTGTGTGTCTTGGTATCAGTGTTTCCCAGGATCTGAGAGTTTCACAATGCAGGGACTCCAGGACCAAGGACACTTCACTCCCTGCTCTTCTTTATTAGTGGTAGATGATTCCTCTCTCTCTGCTTACTACTCTATCCTTTTATACCTTAAAGAAATTAACTCAAGACATGGCCTACTCCTGTAGATTGCATCCCTTCTCACTGACATCCTAGAAGTGAAGATTTATAACACATAGGCTAACTACTTCAGCTCCAAGCTGTTCACATCAGATCTCATCCTGGTGTGGATTGCGTCGTATTTTATCTCTTCATGGAGGTTGTTGTTGTTGTTGTCAGGTGCCATTGAGTCGGAACCGACTCATAGCAACCCCATGCACAGCAGAATGAAACAATGTCCGATCCTGGGCCAACCTCACTACCGCTGCCACACTTGAGTCCACATCTTAATTGTTAAAGTACTGAGAACCTGACCCAGCCAAGTTGACATAAAACCTTAACCTGTACACCTTCCCTAAACAGTCATCTCTTGGCCTCTCCTTGGGCCTAGTAATATTCACACCTGCCCAGTAGCCTACTCACACTGAACCAGGAAGTGAACTTGGGGCCTCTGAACTGGAAGTCATCGGTCTGGAAAATATGATCTAGAGTGTGATTTAGAGGGGGCTTTGCAGGTTCAACTAACATTGAGCCTGGGAACTCTTTGCCTTGAAGGGAAGAATGTAGGTAAAGGGGATAGAGCAAGGCCTTCACATATGTTCTGTCCAAAGTGTTGATTAAAATAAATCATTAATTCTGTACAGCTGGAGTCTTTATTATTTCATGTGTAAATTTAGTACTACCACCAGTGAGAGGAACATTTTGAAGATTAGAGATCAAAAAAGAAAACATTTTTTTTTTGCCTAAAACTATTAAAATAATTATATATATAATGTGATAATAGAAGATAACACTATGTTTATTTGTCCTACAATGTACCTGAAGCTGCTCCCTCAACCATTACTCATTCCCCCAATGAGCCTGCTTTTTAGTTTCTACTATCAAATTTACTCATCTGCATACATTTCTGGTTTGAAGAAGATCTTGGTGTATTCTGAGAGTGGGAAAACAGACTCACATTAACATGCATTGTCATGGATAAACTGGAGAGTACACAAAACCATAATGCAGAATATGAGTGGTAGCAACTCACCACAAAAAAGGAAGACTTAGCGTTTTTATCCAATTCACAGTGCAATAGAACGAGGACACTATTAAAGTTTTCTCCATTTTAGCATTGGCTTTAGCACAGGTTGAACTCCTGACTTGTTTTCACTTTGTCTGTAACAGTTGCCAGTGTAACGTGGAGCACAGCCCCAGAGGAGAAAACTTGCTAAGGAAGCACTTACCTGATCTACTCAGCTAGGACTCCTAAGTCTTGGCCCAAATAGTCAATGGGATCTGCTCAGTTCAAAGAGCTATATAGTTGAGACCTAAATTATGATTTTAGGAAGTAACATAAAAAAGAAGTGGATTAAGTGTTCCTGAAATCTACATCTAAAGAATCAAAACTGCCTCCTATGTGCTGGTGCCTCTGGGTAGAACAATCCTCCCTAGACTTTTGTTCCTTTACTTTCATTATGTTCAGCGCTGCTCAAACATTACCTCCTTCCTTTCCCTTCTATCTTCTTCTACTTAGCTGCCACTGAGTTGGCCCCATGCACAATGGATGGAACATTGCCCAGTCCTGTGGTACTGCCACCAACATGGGAAGCATACTGCTGTGATTCATAGACTTTTCATTGACTGATTTCATTGGCAGTAGATTTCCAGGCATTTCTTCTTAATCCATCTTAGTCTGGAAGATCCACTGAAACCTGTTAATTATCATAGCACTACACAAGCAGTAGTGGCAGTAGCTGAATATAAGCTACATTGACCAGGAATCTAACTGGGTCTTTCACATGGAAAGGGGGAGTTTTATGTCTAAACTATCAATGCCTCATCCCATTCTATCTAACGGCTATAAAATCTGCCTACCTCTCTCATACTCTAGTCCCTCATTCCTTCCTTTCTTCTTAGAATTTATCACTAAGTGAAATTACATTGCTCATGTATCTATCTACTTGGTATCTATTCTCTTTCTGCCTTTCTATATATTGCTGGTGTCCTTGGATGGAACCTACTCAGCTGGTAGTCTAAAAGGTAAAGGTTCAGTTCACCCAGATGCACTTCAGGAGAAATGACCAACAATCTATTTCTTGAAAAATCAGCTATTTAAAAGCCTGTGGAGCAAAATTCTACTCTCACCTGAGTTGGCATTGACTCAATGACAACTTGTTTAGAGTTCCAATAAAAACAAGAAAGACATTTGTTCATTTTACTTACCACTGTATCCCTAGTGCCTGCAAGCGTGTATGTCATTCAATGGACACTGTCTAAATATTGGAGAAATTAATGGAGAAATTATTCAGTTATGATTAAACATGCAACATTACTCCCATATGGTTGCCATGGGTCAGAATTAACTGGACGGAAACTATCACCAATAGCAATCTTATGTAATGGGTGCATAAGTGTAACCGTATACGTTGTAACTATGAATTTGAGTCTCTTCTAGTATTTGTTGTTGTTGTTAAGTGCTGTCGAGTCAGTTCTGACCCATAATGACCCTGTATCAGGTTTCCAAGGAGTGGTTGGTGAGCTTGACCTTGAGCTTTAAATCAACTTTACAGTCTAGCACATTAATCCACGGTGTCACACCAGGACATTACCACAAAACAAAGATCCAGGATAAAATATCAGAAACCAGTGCATGTCTAATTGCAAAAGCAGGAAAATCTTGACTCATCCAGGCACTCAACAAAGAAGTACCATATTCCTAATGTAGACCGGGTATCTAACCTGAAATGTGTTACCTCTTACTTGTCTCTTCTGATAGGAAAGGAGAAGTTATGGTGTCATCAAGGACTAAGCACAAGTGTTATCCCATGTTAAACAGAGAAAGAAAAGGAAAGGAAGGGACTGAGGTCAGTTGGCTGTCACACATTCTACCTAGGAGGGAACAGGGAGAGGGAGTGAGCAGGTGGTCCAGGTATCCCTTCCTGGACTTCTCTCAGTCATTTCAAGCCTACCTGATAGCTCACAGACACCTTGCCCCACAAGTATGGCAGTTCAAACCAACCAGCCACTCCCTGGTAGAAAGATGAGGTTTTCTGCTTCTGTAAAGATTTACAGTCTTGGAAACCCAATACAGAGTTGCTAGGGGTAGGAACATATCTGACAGAACCTAAAGTTCTGGTGTTGTGCTGTAGAATAAAATCACTGTACTTCAATCTGCAAAGTCAGTTCCAAACCCACCAGCAGATCCTCAGAAACCCTATATGTTACTATGAATCAGAACAGAGTCCATGGCACTGAACAGCAACAACAATAAAAATCATGTGGTAATGTGGTAGCTTGCATGTTGCTGTGATACTGGAAGCTATGTCACCAGTATTTTAAATACCAACAGGGTCACCCATAGTGGACAGATTTCAGTTGAGACTGTCTTCCTAGACTGACAGGCTAGGAAGAAGGAGAGGAGGATTATTTCTGCATGTTTAGCAAGTAAAAACCTTATGAACAGTAGTGGAACCCAGCCAGATAGAAGCAGGAAAATTGAGTATTGAAACATGATATTGTATCATCTCATACCATAATATTGTATGTCATATACATATATGGCATGTCATATATATCATGCCATAATATTGTCAGGTATAACGCTGAAATAAGAGCCCCTCACATTGGAATTCGCTCAAAATATGACTGGAGAATAGCTGCATCCTCAAAGCATGTGGGCCATTTGGATGTGAATGCAGTAAAGCTTCTGGGACTTCCATTTGTTGATGGGGCACAAGTCAAGATGAGGAGAAACAACTGCAACCATCCATTTAAAATAACACATGGAATCATGAAGTATGAACATAGGAAAATTGGAAGTTGTCAAAATTGAAATGGAACACATAGAGACCAATATCCTAGTCATTAGTGAGCAGAGATGGGTTGGTATTGGCCATTTTGAATCTTACAGTCATATGGTTAACTATGCTGGGAATGATAAATTGAAGAGAAATGCTGTCACGTTCATCACCAAAAAGAACATTTTGAGATGAGTCTTTAATTATAATGCTGTCTGTAGTAGGATAATATCCATATACCTACAAGTAAGACCAGCTACCACCACTCTTATTCAAATTTGTGCATAAGCCACAAAAGCTAATGATAGTAGAATTGAATAATACTACCAACTTTTTCAGTCTGAGATTGATCAAACATGCAATAGAGATGTATTTATCATTACTGGTGATTGGAATGCAAAGATTGGAAACAAAAGAGGGTCAGTTGTTGGAAAATATAGCTTGATGATAGAAATAATGCTAGAGTTCTCATGACAGATGGTTGCAAGACCAATGATATATTCATTGTAAATACCTTTTTTTAACAATATAAAAGATGAGTATATACATGGATCTCTCCAGATGGAATACACAGAAATTAAATTGACTACATCTGTGGAAACAGTAGGTGGAAAAGCTCCATATTATAAGTCAAAACAAGGCCGGGGGCAGACAGTGGAAAAGATAATCAATTGCTCATATGCAAGTTCAGGCTAAAGCTGAAGAAAATTAAAACAAGTCTGTGAGAGCCAAAATATGAATACTTCCCACCTGAATTTAGAGATCATCTCAAGAGCAGACTTGATGTGTTAGACACTAATGACCTGAGACCAGAAGAGTTGTGGGATGGCATCAAGCACATCATACAGAGAAAAAGCAAAAGGTCATTAGGAAGACATGAAAGAAGGATGTCAGAAGAGACTCTGAAATTTGATTTCCAGCATAGAGATGCTAAAGCAAATGGAAGAAATGAGGAGGTAAAAGAACTGAACAGAAAATTTCAGAGGGCAGCTCAAGACAAAGTCAAGTATTATAATGACATGTGCAAAGACCTGGAGTTAAAAAACCAAAAGAGAAAAATACACTCAGCTTTTCTCAAACTGAAGAAAAAATTCAAGTTGCAGTACTTAAGGATTCTATGGGAAAAACATTGAATGATGCAGAAAGCATCAAAAAACATGGAAAGAATACACAAAATCACGGTACCAAAAAGAAATGGATGATGTTGAGCCATTTCAAGATATAGCATATGATCAAGAGTCAATGGTCACTGAAGGCATTGGCAAAGAGCAAGTCTCCAGGAATTCATGGAATACAAATTGAAATCACAAAATTTTCATTAAATCTATGCACCACTGGAGGTACTCACTCATCTATGACAAGAAATTTGAAAGACAGCTTCCTGGACAATTGATTAGAAGAGATTCATATGAATCTCTTGTACCTATTCCAAAGAGAAATGACCCAATGGATTGTGGAAATCATCAGGAAATATCATTAATATCACATGCAAATAAACTTTTGCTAAAAATATTTTTTTAAATAACTGCAATAGTACATTGGCAGGGAACTGCCAGAGGTTCAAGCAGAATTCATATAAGGAATAGGTGGAACAAGGGCTATCACTGCTGATGTCAAATGGATCTTGGCTTAAAGCAGAGAATTCCAGAAAGATGTCTACTTCTGATTTATTGCCTATGCAAAAGCTTTAAACTGTGAGGGTTATGACAAGTTATGGACAATATTGTGGAAAATGGGTATTCTCATTCTCATGAGGAATCTGTACATAGACCATGAGGCAGTTGTTTGAATAGAACAAGGGGATTATGAATGCTTTAAAATCAGTAGCGGTGTGAGCCAGGATTGTATTCTTGCACCATAAATATTCAATCTGTATGCTGAGCAAATAATCTGGGAAGCTGGATTACATGAAGAAGAATGAGGCATCAAGATTGGAGGAAGATTTATTAACAACGTGTGATATACAAATGACATAACCTTGCTTACTAAAATTCTTACTGATGAAGATCAAAGACCACAGCCTTCAGTATTGGTTGCACCTCAATGTAAAGAAAACAAAAATCCTCACCTCTGGACCAATAAATGATATCAAGATAAATTGGACAATGAATAAGGAAGACCGTACAAGAATTGAGTTATAATGTTGGAGAAGAATATTATAAGTACTATGGACTGCTAGAAGAACAAACAAATCTCTCTTGGAGGAAATGCAACCAGAATGCTCCTTAGAAGCCAGGATGGTGGGACTTCATCTCTCATCCTTTGGACATATTATCAGGAGGGAGCAGTCCCTGGAGAAGGGCATCATGCTTGGTAAAGCAGAGGATCAGCATAAAAAAAGAAGACCCCCAATGAAATGGATTGGCACTGTGGCAACAGCAATGGGTTCAAGCTTAACAATGATTATAAGATGGCACAGAGCCAAGCAGTGTTTCATTCTGTTTGTGCATAAGGTCACTATGAGTAGAAATAGACTCAATGGTGCCTAGCAACAGCAACAACAAAGATGCTTACAAGTAGATGGGTGGTACAGATGGTTAAGAAGTTTGGCTACTAACTGTAAAGTTGTAGTTTCACGTTCATCCAGAGGTACCGCAGAGAAAAAGTCTGGCAGTCTTCTTCTGAAAAATCAGCCATTGAAAATCAACAGTGCACAATTCTGCTCTGATGCACATGGAATTGCCAAGAGTCAGAATCTACTTAATGGCAACTGGTCAACTGGTCAAAGATGGCTACCAAATTTTCATCTTCGAAATAGGATTTAGCTACTATGTGGCTTTTCTTCCCATGTCTACCCCTTTGCTGAGCCTAGTACTGCTCCTTAGTTGATGACACTGATTGAGAGATACAGCACACAGCACATTTGAAGAAGAAATAGTCCTTCTTCAAGGAAAGGGTGATTTGCCAATACCACTTGCTGTACATGTTAAATGTTCTGCTCAAAACCAAACTGCAACAGGGATATTAAAAGAAACAAAAATATGGTTCTGTGACTTTGAAAGCACTTTTTGTGGTTTCTGCTAAAAACAAAGATGCCAAAGGATTTTTACAAAATATTTGAAACTAATACAGTCTATTTTGCAATCATTGACTATCAGAGACTACTTTACAGAAATATGTAATCCTGGTAGTGAATAATAACGCAGGTAACATGTGGCCGCTTTTGTTGTATTTTTATGTATCAATTAATTATAAGGGATATGTGCTTGTATGTGTTCAATTCTTGCACTTAGTAATATTATTTAGTAGTAGAAGATCCACAAGGAAGAATGTGAATTGTTACACCATATGTGTCCTTTTTGAAAGCATAAAAACAGACTCTGTCGTGCTGTTTCACAGAAGAAGCAATAGGAAAGTCAGTAGGCCAGGGAGGGTTTGCTGAGATTGGTGATGAACTAAACCACAGGCTACCTAGGCTGCTGTGAAGCAATTGGGCCTTCCTAGGGAGAAAGGTCTGGGGTTATTCCTTCACTCTGAAGCCACTTTTGCACTCTGGTAACTTAATTACCTTTTCATCATGTTAACTGCTTAGTAGCAGATCTCCCTCAAGTGAAGTACCTTTACCACAGGCCATATTACTAGAGTAGCAGAGCATACATCTTATGCTCAGCCTGAGCTCATCTTCCCAGAAAGGTGTTTGTAAACACAAATCTGATGATATCAGTCCAGATTATAGTCCAGGAAGTATTCCCTTTCATCCCTGGCTCCAGCCAGTTCTTTACCACCGGTATAGAATGTTATTGTTAGAATGTTATTGTTGTTAAGTGCTGTCTAGTCGGTTCTGACTGGTAGCGACCCTGTATAGGTAGAGGAGCTCATTTGAGCATTACCATAGGTTCCAATTGGAAAGAACACATTAGTAATGATTTTTGACAGAAGCAGAGTTTTGTGCTTCTGATAATTACTATTCCACCAAACCAATTGAGACTCAGGACTGCAATTAAAAAGGAACAATCTTCTACATATAATGGCTTTCACGCTGCATGATACTATTAAATAACCATCATTAGCTACTAAAGCATGTACTACCCATTTTCCAGAGCCTTTCCACTGCCAAGAAACTTAGGACCAAGAATGATCAATGAATGAGTCATCAGCATGATAATTATTGATATAGAACATGCAAATTGAAATTATTCAGTGACTTAAATGCATAAGGAATTATTACAAATAATGACATTAACCAGTTTTTAAAGCTTTTCTTGCAGCAAGTCCCAAATCTATTTCTTTGCAAATACATTTTATGGGTCAGAAAGGAGCAAAGTATTATCCGTGAGATGCCTTAGAAAAACTAAAATAAAGAAATAAGCAGCAAACTTCCAGGTAGCGTGCTGACTGATGGGGCTATTAAGTGAAATAAAACATTGCTGCTGTTTGCAATAAGCTTGCAGACTTAGAAGGGGGACAGATAAGTAGATAGATAAACACAACACAGTGGGATAAGTACAGTAATCAAAGTGTGTCCTGGTGCACGGATTCCACATGGAAGGGTAGCTTGTGGGAGAGAGTTAGATGAAGGAAAAGGTCTGTTTAAGAATCTGCAATTTTCCAAATTGATTTTTTTCATTCTACCCTTCCTTGGAGCCTTTCCTTTTCTTCTTTCATAGCTAGGAATAGTCATACACCAGGTGCAAATGAAAGATGGTAATCAAAGAAGTCCTGGTGGGGACTGGAGGATAAGCACTGGACTGCTAACTGCAAGGTTGGTGGTTCAAACCCATGAGTTGTTGTTTTTGTGTTGTTAGGTACCATCGAATTAGTATCGACCCATAGTGACCTTATGCACAGCAGAATGAAACACTGCCCAATCCTGGGCCAACCTCACTACTGTTGCCATGCTGTCACTTGGCCAATTCATCTGGTTGGGGTCTTCCTATTTTTCTCTGACTCTCCACCTTACCAAACATGATATACTTCTCCAGTGACTGGTTGACAATATGTCCAAAGTATGAGAGACAAAGTTTGGTCGTCTTGGCCTCCAAGGAGCACTCTGGCTGCACTTCTTCCAAAATGGATCTATTGGTTCTTTTGGCAGCCCATGGCACTTTCAATATTCTCCTCCAACAGCATAACTCAAAAGCATCAATTCTTCTATGGTCTTCCTTATTCACTGTCCAACGTTCGCATGCATATGAGGTTATAGAAAATAGCATGGAATGGGTCAGGTGCACCTTAGTCCTCAAGCTGACATCTTTGGTCTTCAACACTTTGAAAAGGTATTGTGCAGCAGATTTGCCTATGAGTGGCTCCTTGGAAACCCTATACAGGGTTGCTATGAGTCAGAAACAACTTGATGGCACTTACCAACAACAGTTAAAGAAAGGTTGGCAAAAGGACAAGTTGTTATGGGGAAAACAAGCTTATCCTAAGCTTTTCAAAGCTATAGGCATGTAGATTTTTTAAAAGAAGTTCTTATAAAAGATAGGAAGACTGTCCAGATTTCTCATTGACTATGTCCTTTGTACATTACAGCAATTCCATGCCTCAACAAGTTCTCTTGTTTCATTAGTAAACTTTCCCATTAATTTAGGATTTGCGAGGAAAGCAGATTCCTAACTGGGCTTTTGCTTATAATATAATTTTAAAACACCGTCTCAATCACAAATTACATATTGCTTAATCCAGATATGCTGTCTTTTGTTTATTTGTTTCAGTTTGTTCATAAATTAATACATAAATATAATTAGGAGAAATACAAGACATAGGAAAAATCAAACAATGATATTTGATAATACTACATGATTCACAGCCACCTCAATTTCTCTCTTAATTTATACTATGTAAAATTCACATAGTATAAAATTCATCATTTTACATCCACAAAATTGTGCAACCAGTGTTGTTGTTGTTAAATGTTATCTAGTCAGTTGTGACTCATAGCAACCCAAGGAGTGGCTGGTAGGTTTGAACCACCAACCTTGTGGTTAGTAGTTCAGTGCTGATCCTACAGCATCACACCAAGACTCCAACCATTAGCAGAGTCTAACTCTAGAGCATTTTCACCTTCCCTGAACTGTGTGTGTGTGGATGCAGACATACTTGCAAGATATACCTTTAAATCCCAAGCAATCATGAGACTGTTAAGATGAGGATTCTACTATCTAATCCAATTGGATCACACACACAAAGACACTTTACAAAGTGTTGGTAACTAAAGGCTGTTAGTATTATTTATAGATGATAAATAATAAACAACAGGAACAGATTACTTATAGAAAGCAAACAGTAAACAGCAGGAATAGATTATTTATGAAAGCAATATTAAACAACAGCAATAGATTTGAGGTGAACCAGTCCCTTCCACCCTCATGAGTACCTCACTTAGTCTCATGAGGGAGGAAACCACTTATGTCTAAAAGGAGACTGTCTCACTTTTTCATTTCTGTATCACTGGACAGGCACACCATGAATCAGGTTTCTTTCTCTCGACAGGTGTCCACTGGCTCAGGTCAAGTATGCTATGGTTATGTTCATTCTATTTCTCTCTGTTTCTCTCCAGGATTTCCTTGGCTGGCTCAGGACCTCTCTGCCTATGAGTCTAGTTCTCAACCAGCAGCTTTGGGATAATGCTGGACCAGTGCCAGTGTTGTTGTTGTTGTAGGTGCCATTGAGTCGGTACCAACTCATAGTGACCCTATGCACAACAGAATGAAACACTGCCCGGTCCTGGACCAACCTCACAATTGTTGCCACGCTTGAGCCCATTGATGCTGCCATTTTGCCAATTCATCTCACATTATGACAGTTCACAAGGAAAACTCTTTTGTGGACAAACCCTATACATCCCTTCTGAACCATCTCCTCTCAGCCACCTCTGGGCAGTACTCCACTTGGACCTCAGGACTGACCCCTCGACCTTAGGGTTGTAGCTCTTAGCACAGGTGGGCTCAGTTACTTCCAAAGCTAGGCCAGCTCAGCTCTGCTCTGTGTGTGTGCAAGGAACCAGAGTAGCACTTCTTCCCCTTTACAGAGCAGCCAACTCCAGTGGTGACCTCCTGATTGGAATTGCCCAGCTCTGCCCCATGGACTAATTAACCAACCACTACGTGGATATGAGTTGGGCTGCTAACTTCAAGGTCAGCAGTTTGAAACTTCCAGCTGTTCTGCAGGAAAAAGATGAGGTTTTCTGCTCCCATAAAGAACTACAGCCTCAGAAACCCTATACAGAGTTGCTATGAGTCAGAACTTACTCCATAGCACATAACCAATAAGCAACATCTCTAGTAGAGTAGTGGTTACAAGTTGGGCTGATAACCTCAAGGTCAGCAGTTCAAAACTACCAGTAGTTCTACAGGAGAAAGATGAGGCTTTCTACTCCCATAGATTTACAGCCTTGGAAACCCAATGCAGGGCCGCTATGAGTTGGAATGGACTCCATGGCATATATTCACCAACAACCACCACCATCTCTTGGATAAGCAATGGACTGCTAACCAGCAGGTGAGGGTTCAAACTCACCAGCTGCTCCTTGAAAACATTGTACAGCATCACTATGAGTCAAAA
>NW_006408535.1:7874081-7899836 GCF_000296735.1 Chrysochloris asiatica | reverse complement strand
TTGTCATGATCCACACAATCGAAAGCCTTTGCATAGTCAATAAAGCACAGGTAAACATCTTTCTGATATTCTCTGTTTACAGCCAAGGTCCATCAGACATCAATAATGATATCCCTCATTCCATGGCCTCTGCTGAATCCAGCTTGAACCTCTGGAAGTTCTCTGTCAAATGTATGCTTGCAGATGACACTTCACAACAACAACCATCTCCTGGTCTGTGGTTTCCACCAGTATTACCACTACTGCAACTTCTCTGTCACTTAGCAAACACAATTCTCTCAGTCTTTAGTGTTATCAGCTCATTATAGACCTTACACTCAGATCTAGGCGCCTCTCAGCACAGAGATCTGGGATCCAAGGGTGCAACAGACCATCATTGTTCCAGGGATCCTCAAAAATCCTGTGTGAATTTGACTATTTATACAAGGTTAAGTCAAAAAGTATTGCTATACAATCATCGAAACTTTCATAAAACAGAAATATCAAACTGTGACATTATTGTTTCACGACAACTCTCATCTGTTGCACTTCTGAAGTTATTTCCAAGTCTACCCTGTCCCACAAAGAATTCTCTGCTCTTTGATTTAAGCCATGTCACAATAGCAGTTTTAACATTTTTGAGGGATTAAATTGTGTTTCTTTTAAATATTTGTTGAGTTTGGGGATAAAAAGAAATCTGGTAGAGCAAGATCAGGACTTTAGGGTGAATAGAGCAATGTTTCCCAACGGAATTCTCATAGACAGCCCTTGTTACCCTCAAAAACTGAGCAAATGCATTGTTGTGATGGAAAAAAAGTATTTGGCGCAATTTCCCAGCCTTTTTCTCATTAATGCAGTTTTCAATTTTCTTAAAACTTCTTCCTAATAACAGAAAAATGTTATTATGTCCTTAGAGAAACTCTATCAAGGTGCCTCCTGGAGAGTCCCAAAAAAATGGTCCCCATAACCTTCTGACTTGGCTTCTCTGCTTTGAATTTGATTGGGCCAGCAGATCCCCTCAGAAGCCACTGTTTTGACTGGACCTTGCTTTCTGGATTATATTGACAAATCAAAGACTCATCCCTGGTTGCAATTTATTCCATAACATCATCTTCATTAGCTTTGGTCTTAAATAAAAGACAGATTAAAAGATCAGTTCTTTGAGTTAGCTTATCTTCATGCAACATTTTTGGTATCCATTGAGCCAAAAGCTTGCTGAGGACAAGAAGTTAATTTAAAATTGAAAATGCCGAATCATGTGAGATACCAACCTAGTGGTAATTCTAGAGTCTTCTTCCACCAGTTTCTGGATTTCAACTGCCGTTCTTCATTTGTTGAGAGATGGTTTCCACTCTGTTGGCTCATCTTTGAGGTATTTCTGACTTTCCTTAAAACCTGTTGTATGTGCAGCAGCATTCGTGTATACTTATTACAAAGCTTCAATGATATGAGAAGATGTCCATTTGTGTTTTGTTAAAAATTTGATATTAGCCCTGACCTCAAAATCATTTTTTCCCCCCATGGCACAAAAAGATAACTTAAAAAAAAAAGGTATTCTAAGGAGCCCTGGTGTAGCACTAGGCACTGTGGGTTAATGCACTGGACTGCAAGGTTGATTTGACCTGCAAGGTCAATAGTTCAAGCTTACCAGCCTTTCCTTGGAAACCCTATAAAGACAGGGTCGCTGTGAGTCGGAACCTACTTGACAGCACTTAACAATGACATAAAGGAGACTAAAGGAGCCCTGATAGCATAGTAGATTATGAACTGGGAGGCTAATCACAAAGCCAAGAGTTTGAATCTACCAGTAGCTCCATGGGAGAAAAATGAGGCTTTTTGCTCCCATAAAAATTTATAGCCTTGGAAACTCCATACAGGGTATGTGTGAGTCAGAACTGACTCCACAGCACAACCACCACCATCAAGGAGAGACTAAGGAGTCTTGGTGTGGTGCTATAGGATAAGTAATGGACTGCTAACTGCAAGGTCAACAGTTCAAAACCACCAATCATTCCTAGGAAGCCCTATACAGGGTGCTATGAGTCAGAATTAACTGGAGAAGGCTTTTAACAACAACAACAACAACAACAAAGGAGACTAAGACAGGTGTATTACTGAGAGACTTGTCTGTTACCATCCAATGAGCACACAGTCATGTTTAAACATGTTTTGTTTGAAATAAACCCATGAATGCATGAAATGGAACTATGGTAGCAATACTTTTTGACTTATTCTTGTATAGAAAAACTGCTTGCTAATTTCAAGGCTTGGATAGCCATATGTAAACAGCCCAAACACAGTGGGTCAAGTGCAAGCTGTTTATGCAAATAGCAAATTGATCAATCCTTACAAGATGCTTATGCAGATAGCAAACTGACCAGTTCTTACCAGTTACTTAGGTAGAAGACAAACTGATCAAACTTGGCACATTGCAGCTCAACCAATCATTTTGGGAGAATTGTAAAGTCAGGGCCGGAAAAGCCACATGAAAGCAGGGCCGGAAAAGCCACATGAAAGAAAACCATTGTACCATAATACTCAAAAGAAATCCTGTATTCATGAGCATTCACTCCTCATTCCATGCAGTCATCTCTTCCTCCTGCATTCCAACAACCCCTAATTTATCTTATATATCTATGGATGTGTTTGTCTCTTCTGGACATTTCATATAAATGGAGTCACATAATACCTACCACCTTTTGTGACTGGTTTCTTTTCTCATCATAGTGATTTCATGATCCAAAGCTCAGCATGTTTCCTTCCTTTTATATGGATATACCACATTTTGTTTTTCCATTCATTGTTGATGTTGTTGTTAAATGCTGTAGAGTCAATTCTGACTCATAGACACCCTGTATATGGTTTCCAAGGAGCAACTTGGTGAGTTTGAACTTCAGATCTTGTGGTTAATAATTCAGTGCTTATTGCACAGTACCACACCAGGATTCCATCTATTCATTGTTGTTATTGTTGTTGTTAAGTGCCATTAAGTTGGCTCTGACTCACAATGACCGTACATACAGAACAAAACACTGTCTGGTTCTTTGCCATCCTTAATATTGAGCCTATTACTGCTGTCACTGTGCCAATCCATCTCTTTAGGAATTTTCCTTATTTTAGCTGACACTCCACTTTACCAAGCATGATGTAAAGTGGACAGCTACCTCCTGATAACATGTCTGAAGTATAAGAAACAAAATGTCACCATCCTGGCTTCTAAGAAGATTCTAGCTGTACTTCTTCCACCAGAAATGTGTTTGTTCTTCTGGTACTTTTAATATTCATCTCCAATATCTTAATTCAAATACAGCAATTCTTCTATAGTCTGCTTGTCCAACTTTCACAAGCATTTGAGGCTACTGAAAATACCATCGCTTGGGTCGGGTGCACCATAGTCCTCAAACTAATATCTTTGTTCTTGAACACTTTAAAGAGGTCTTGTACAGATGATTTGCCTAAAGCAATACATCATTTGATTTTTTGACTGCTGCTTCATGAATGTTGAAGTCTTTGACGACTTTAATCTTTTCTCTATTTATCATGATGTTATTGAATGGTCCAATTGTGAAGATTTTTGTTTTCTTTATACTGAAATGTAATCCATACTGAAGGTTGTGATCTTTGATCTTCACCGTAAGTATTGTAAATCCTCTTTGCTTTCAGCAAGCAAAGTTGTATCATCCTGCATACCACAGGTTGTTAACGAGATTGCAGGTTGTTAATGAGTCTTCCTCCAAACCTGATGCCATGTTCTTCATCATATAATACAGCTTTTCAGATTATTTGCTCAGCATGCAGATCCAATAAATATTGTGAAATATACAACCTTGGCACACACCTTTTCTGATTTTAAGTCATTCAGTATGCCCTTGTTCTGTTCTATGGACTGCCTTGTAATCTAGGTGCAGTTTCCACATGAGTACAATTAAGTGTTCTGGAGTACCCATTCTTCTTAATGTTACCCATAGCTTGTTATGATTCACACAGTTGAAAGCCTTTGAATAAACAATAAAACACAAGTCAATATCTTTCTGGTATTATCTGTTTTCAGCCAAGAGCCATCTGACATCAATAGTAATAACTGTAGTTCCACATCCTCTTCTGAATCCGGTTTGAATTTTTGACAAGTCTCTGTTGATGTATTGTTTCAACCATTTTGAATTATCTTTAGCAAAAATTACATGTGAAACTAACTAAACTGTTTGATTATTTCAACATTTCATTGGATACCCTTCCTTTGGAATGGGTACACATATGGATCTCTTCCAATCTATTGACCAGGTAGTTGTCTTCCAAATTTCTTGGCATAGATGAGTGACCACCTCCACTGCTGCATCAAACTGTTGAAATATCTCAATTTGTATTCTGTCAGTTTCTAGATACTTGCTTTTCCCCAATGCCTTCAGTGCAGCTCGGACTTTTTTGTTCAGCACCATTAGTTCTTGATTATAAGCTATTTCTTGAAATGGTTGAACATAGACCATTTGTTGATACAGTGACTCTGTGTATTCCTTCCATCTTCTTTTCATACTTTTGTATCATTCAATATTTTGCCCATGTTGTTAAGTGCCATCAAGTCAGTTCTGACTCATAGCAACCCTATATAGGGTTTCCAAAGAGTGACTGGTGGGTTTGAACTGCTGACCTTGTGGCTCAAACTGGCGTTGCAGTCCAATGCATTACTCTGCAGCACCACATCAGGACTCTTATTTGCCCAAAGAATCCTTCAATATCTTAAGTAGAGGTTTGAATATATATATATATTTCTTTTAGCTTGTAGCTTGAGAAATTCTGTGTATGTGTTCCCTTTTGGTTTCCTAACTCCAGGTCTTTGCACATTTCATTATATAATACTTGACTTTGTCTTCTGGACCTGTCCTTTGAAATTTTCTGTTCAACTCTTCTCTCATTTCTTCCACTCACTGTAGCTTCTCTATACTCAAGGACAAGTACCAGAGTCTCTTCCAACATCTATTTTTGTCATTTCTTTCTTTCCTGTCTTTTAATGACCTTTTGCTTTCTTCCTGTATAATGTTCTTGAAGTCATCCCACAATTCTTCTGGTCATTAGTGTTTAACTCATCAGATATTTTCTTGAGATGGTCTCTAAATTCAGGTGGGATATACTTAAGTCCATATTTAGCTCTCTTGGACTTCTTTTAATTGTCTTCAGTTTCAGCCTGAACTTGCACAAGAGCAATTGATAGTTTATTCTACATTCTACCTCTGACCTTGTTTTAGCCGATGATATTGAGTGTTCCCACCATTTCCCCACAGATGTAGTCAATTTGATTTCTGTGTATTCCATCTAGTGAGGGCTTGTGTATAGTCACCTTTTATGTTATTGAAAAAGAAATTTGCAATGAATAAGTAATTCTTGCAAAATTCTATCATGGGAACTCCAGCATCATTTCTGTAATTAAGGCCATAGTTTCCAACTACTGATCTCTTTGTTTCCAACCTTCACATTCTAATCCCCAGTAATTATCAGTGCATCTTGACTACATGTTTGATAAATTTCTGACCAAAGAAGTTGGTAGAATTCTTCAATATCATCATCACTGGCTTTAGTGGTTGGCGTGCAAATTAAAGAACAGTGGTCTTGCTTGTAGGTGTCTCGACATTATCCTATCACAGACAGCATTGTATTTTAAGATAGATTTTAAAATGTTCTTTTTTATAATGAATGTGAAGTCATTCCTCTGGAATATGTCATTCCTGGCACAGTAAATCATATGACTGTTTGATTCAAAATGACTATTACCAGTTCATTTAGATCTTCATGCATTCCATTTCATTTTCTGTAACTTTCAATTTTCCTAGATTAATTATTCATATATTTCATGTTATGATCATTAATGGATGTTTACAGTGTTTTCTCCTCATTTTGAGTTGTGCCCCATCAACAAATGAAGGTCCTGAAAGCTTTACTCTATTCTCCTCATTATGGTGAACTGTACTTTGAGGAGGTAGTTCTTTTCCAGTCATACTTTTAGTGTCTTACAACCTGAGGGACTTACTTATCTTCTGGGACTATATCTGACAATATTCTAATACTGTATTTGACAGTGTTCTCCTGCTATTCATAAAGTTTTCTGTGGCTAAATATCCAGAAGTAGTCTGCGTCCCCTTCGGAGTCTGTCTTGGTCTAGAAACTCTGCTGAAACCTGTCCACCATCTGTGACCCTGTTGGTATTTACAATATTAGTGGCATAGCTTCCAACATCACAGCAACACACAAGCTACCACAGAATGACAATGGATGGGTGGTGGCCATCCTTTCGTTATTGTTAAGTGCCGTCAAGTCAGTACCTACTCAAAGCGATCCTGAATAGCATTTCCAAGTAGTGTCTGTTGGGTTTGAACCACCCACCTTTAGGTTGGCAGTCCAGTACTTAAGATGCTACAGCACCACACCAGGACTCCATCCATTCATTAGTTGATGCATATTAAGGCAGTTTCCGTCTTTTGGCTATTGTGAAGAGTGCTGTTATTCACACTGGTGTCCACGTTTCACTTTGTATAAACGTTCATTTCTTTTGGATTATATATCTAGGAGTGAAAGTGTTGGGTCTTATGAATAGTACAAAGGAACCTTTATGTTTTTGTGAGTTAGGTATTTGACTGCTAACCAAAAGTTCAAAACCACCAGCTCCTTAGGAGAAAGATGAGACTTCCTGCTCACTTAAGGATTTACAGTCTTAGTCACCCTATGTAGGATTGCTATGAGTCAGAACTGACTCAGTGGCAGTGAGTTTGGATAAGTGGAGTAATGGTAATGTGCTTAGGTGCTAACTGAAAGGTCAGCTGTTCGAATTCACCAGTGGCTCCATGTGAGAAAAGATCTAATGACTTGCTCACACAAAGATTATAGCATAAGAAACTCTATAAGATATTTCTATTCTGTAATATAGGGTCACTATGAGCTCTGGTAGCGTAGTGGTTACGAATCAGGCGACGAACCTCAAGGTCAGCAGTTTGAAACTACCAACCACTCTGTGGAAGAAAGATGAGGCTTTCTGCTCCCATAAAGATTTACAGCCTTGGAAACCCTGTACAGGGTCACTATGGGTTGGAACCCACTCGATGGCACATAACAACAACAACAATGAGTCACAATAAAACAGATAGTACACAACGACATGTTGGTTCTATAATTAACATTTTGAGGAACCAGTAAACTAATTTCCATATCTGTCTCCCTTGTAAGTCTGTGAGCTTGTTAAGAACAGCAACACTGTTTTATTTAAGATGCTAATCTTTTTTCAGCACCATGGTTCCAATTTCATCACTTCTTATTTTTCATTCTTATGATTATTATAGCCATCCCAGTGAGTGTAAGGAGTCCTGATGTGGCACTGTGGGTTAGAAGTCAGTTTGAACCACAAGGTCAGCTATAGGATAATCAGTGAACTGTTAACCTTCAAGTCAGCAGTTCAGACCCATCAGCCACTCCTTGGAAACCCTATACAGGAACTGAGTCAATGGTACTTCACAACAACACAGGCTAGAGTAGACCTGCCCCCATATGGTTTCCCAAGACTGTAAATCTTTACAGAAGCAGTCTATCACGTCTTTTCCTGCAGAGTGGCTAGATCATTTGAAATGCCAAGCTTTCAGTTATCAGCTGAGCACTCAACCATTGTGCCACCAGGGCGGCTTCTGGAACAAAACACATACTATCTTTGAACCTGATAAACATTGATGTTTCCCCCTCCATGTGTGCTATATATATATTTTTAATACGAAAATGAAATAGAATGAACCACCAGTCCTCCATCCCACTTTCGTTTAGACAAAGTAATGGATTAGACAGCTTAGCCCTCACGAAATTTCAAATTCCTTAAGTGTACATTGCACAAATTCCTATGAGAGTCTGCAGTCTTTTATTTCTGATTGCTATAATCAACACATTACAAAAGTTATTATTGTGTTTTTTCTTTCAGGAGCATTGAGTTTTGAGAACTAAAAATCACTTATACAAGTTATTACCTGGATAACTGTAAAGAGACACTACGAATTATCCTTTGGGGAAAAAAAATATATGCATCCACTTGTACATTCTGTACGATCTAGCATAAATAGCCTCAATAAGGAGTTCAGTTTCTATTTTAGCTTGTCTCTCCTTGGTGTAAACAATATGAATGAGTAGCTGCTGGAAGAAGAAGCTGAGACTTATGGCACAGCTTCTCTGGGCTGCCTAGCTGAGGAAGTGGAACTATAAGGAACCTGGAGACAGACAAAACTTGAAGGCAGAGCATCAGACTGCAGCAGTTAATTCTTTTGGGAACAGCATCTTTGAGACTTGAAGGGATTTTGTGGGGCAGCATAGCATTTATGAAAAGGAATACTGCCTTTCAGATAAGAGTGTGATTCTTCCTTCCACTGAAACAATTAGGAAGTCAAAGGGAGACTAAGCTAAGGAGACAGTGGGAAGGTCCAGGGGTCATTAAAAAAAAAAGCATACTAATTAAAACATCCATTCTTACCTACACGGAAACCTTTCCGTTCCTAAATGAAGTCCGCGAAATGTAGGCGTGCCTACATCTATTTCTGTGTCTTTATGGTTTGGGTATATGGTTTGGGTATATAGTTGGGATACCATTCCCAGAATTGGTGACAAATCTTGTCACCTATATGGCTGGCCCCACGCGGATTTAGGGAACTGTGATCTCCAAGACAGGTTTTTACATTCTCTTCCCCTGGGGCCGCCAACTCTCTATCGGGTACAAAGTACAGCAGGGCGCGGGTGGTGGTGTTCACAGCAACGCAGCCCTATCTTTCCCGAGTGAACACCTAAATGGATTTCCAATACAGTGCCTGGCACGTTCTGGAGGGAGCATCAAGCTCCTCCTGTGCTCCCAGCCGCGTGTCCTCGTTTCAGCAATCCATATTCCTCTGGGAGACGCATGGCGCTCTGGGCGCTACAAGCTTTATTAAGAGATTCTCAATGGTTTACTCTGGCCCCTGTATACTCTCGCCCTCCAACTGCTGCCTGCAATGTTAGAACGCAGAAGCCCTAAACGCGTGGTGGTTGTCCTTCCTCTTCAAAACGTTCCTGTCTTTGGGTCTGTTTCCACGACTCTAAGAGTATTTGCGTGGGCGCCTGTGTTGGGGTAGGACCGAAGAAGGGATTTGGACCGCGCGAAGAACGTCCACGCGCTACCAGATCGCACATGCACTGGCCATCTACGCGTGGGTCTGGAGGTTCAGCGCCGCTCTGGGTAAGCGGAGCTCTGCGAGCTTGAGCAGCGGGTCCAAAGGGTAGGGAGCAGGGACGCGAAATGTGGGTTTAGGCTCAGGGCATTCAGAATCGGTGAAGAGTTAGGGATCACCGAGGAGATGAACAACAGACACCCATATCTAGGGTCAGCTTTAGTCTTTACCTTGGATAGGAGTTGGGTGGAGTGGAACAGTATCTACACCTTTTGCTTCTAACCATCCTACAGGAAAGCAGAGAAACTGACTAGGTTCTTCTTAAGGATGGGTAAAGGAAGCAGCTGTTGCAGTTGAGCGGAGAGCAAGACAGGAAAGAGAAAGAAATTGGGGGAGGGTGGAATCTAGCCACCTTTGCCGCCCTCTTCCCTCTCCCCCCTCCCCACCCTTTCCGTAGCTGCTGACGCGCTAGTGGTGCGTATTAATCATTCACCAGCTCAAAGCCGCACCAGTTAATGGCTGTACTGTGCGGGGCTCCAGCCTCCCAGCGTCCCCTCTCCTCGCTCGCTTGAGCACAGGCGCCCGGGAGTGATTAGCTGTAGATTGCAGGCAGCCGCTAGGCAAAGCACCCCGCCGGGGTTGGTCCAGACGCGCTGCCCTTAGCAGAGCGCTCCCTGGAGCTGCGAGTTGGCAGTAAACTGTAGGCGAGTGACCCGGTGATAAGGGAGGGAGCAGGTGGCGGCAGGGAAGAGCACCCTAGCCCAGCAGCCCCGACACTCCCGCCCCCCCACCAAGTAGGGCTGTTCCCCAATGGCACCGCCTCCTCTCCTTCCTCTTCTCCTAGCCCTAGCCCCAGCAGCTGCAGCGAAGGCAGCGGCGGCAGGGGCCCGGGACCCGGCGCCACGGACGGCATGGAGGAGCCAGAGCGCAACTCGTCCCAAAATGGGACTTTGAGCGAGGGCCAAGGCAGCGCTATCCTCATCTCTTTCATCTACTCAGTCGTGTGCCTGGTGGGACTGTGTGGGAACTCCATGGTCATCTACGTGATCCTGCGCTACGCCAAGATGAAGACGGCCACCAACATCTACATCCTTAACTTGGCCATCGCAGATGAGCTGCTCATGCTCAGCGTGCCCTTCCTGGTCACCTCCACTCTGTTGCGCCACTGGCCCTTCGGTTCGCTGCTCTGCCGTCTAGTGCTCAGCGTGGACGCTGTCAACATGTTCACCAGTATCTACTGCCTGACTGTGCTCAGCGTGGACCGCTACGTGGCTGTGGTACACCCCATCAAAGCGGCCCGTTACCGTCGACCCACTGTGGCCAAGGTGGTGAACCTGGGTGTGTGGGTGCTGTCGCTGCTTGTCATTCTACCCATTGTGGTCTTCTCACGCACCGCGGCCAACAGCGACGGCACGGTGGCCTGCAACATGCTCATGCCTGAGCCCGCCCAGCGTTGGCTGGTGGGCTTCGTACTGTACACGTTCCTCATGGGCTTCCTGCTGCCTGTGGGAGCCATCTGCCTGTGCTACGTACTCATCATTGCCAAGATGCGCATGGTGGCCCTCAAGGCTGGCTGGCAGCAGCGTAAACGCTCAGAGCGCAAGATCACCCTGATGGTGATGATGGTGGTGATGGTATTCGTCATATGTTGGATGCCTTTCTACGTGGTGCAGCTTGTCAACGTGTTCGCGGAGCAGGACGACGCCACGGTGAGCCAGCTCTCGGTCATCCTCGGCTATGCCAACAGCTGCGCCAACCCCATCCTCTATGGCTTCCTCTCAGACAACTTCAAGCGCTCTTTCCAGCGAATACTGTGCCTCAGTTGGATGGACAACGCCGCCGAGGAACCTGTCGATTACTACGCCACAGCCCTCAAAAGCCGTGCCTACAGCGTAGAGGACTTCCAGCCTGAGAACCTGGAGTCCGGTGGCGTCTTCCGTAATGGCACTTGCACATCTCGGATCACGACGCTCTGAGCCCCATCACGTAGGAGTGCCTCGCTTAGAGCAGAGTGGAATGGGGGGAAAGTAAGGCCTGGGTGCTCGACGGGGAGATGTTCCGGAGGGTGCCAGAGAGCAACGTGAAGGCTAGGACATTATGCGCCTCAGGTGGAGGGACCCAAGGAACGCGCGCAGCAATGATGGAGTTGGACATTTGCTTTTAAACTGAGATGAGATGGCTTTTGGGCCATAGTCTCCTTGGTTGCTCGCTTTGGGCACCTTCATTGTTCTAGTTCTCGTTGCATCCCGCAATGTATCCCCATAACTTTGTTCCTTTCTTCCACCCTGCCAAGTGCAGATCACCAACTCTTCTCCAACTCAATCTGACCCTCAGCCCCCTCCAGCCGCTATTCCTTTTTGTTTAAGATGAGCCACGGTTATTAATGAGGGTTTTCCTCAAAATGAGTCCGGAGTGAGTCACAGTTCGCCCTCCGCCCCACGCTACTGCCCTCCTCCTCTAGCCAGACTGCCTGCCAGGACCTGCTTTAAGGCCCCTGGCTGAGTCGCTGGAATGGCTGTTCTCCCTTTGCTTTGCGCATCCCGGATTTGAAGGAAAGTAGGACTCGATAGAGAATAAGGCAGCTGGTCTTTTTTCGGACCCTCGGATGGGGCTGCACTCTTCCGCGGAGTCCCATCACCCTCCCCATCCACTCAGAGCGGAACCAGGTGCTTTGTAAAATCGGTCCCGCGCTCGAAATCTAGACAGTAGTCCCAATTTCAGATCCCCTCTGGAACAAAATGGAGCTGAGAACAAGCCGGCAGAGGGTTCTATTAAGACGAATCTGCAATGAAAATTATCCTGCCTCGGAGCTCAGACGCGAGCTCTCAGTTTAAAAAATTCTCGTCCCAGCATTCCTGCGCGGCGGGTCTGCTCTAGGCAGGGCGGAGCAGGGCGCGCTTTCCCAAGGGTTGACCCAGGAATGGCTGCAGCTCCGCTTGGCGTCAGGAGAATCCTATCTAAGAATGACAAGAGATTCGGTTTCCTGTTCCCTCTGGCTTTGGTCAATGACCTGGCACTGGGCTGGGACTACAGGAGACAGGATCAGTCGCTTAAACCTGCAGGCTCCAGTGGGCGGCCTGCCTGACCCCAGAGTGTTGCTGTCTTTTGAACGGTGCCTAATAAGTTATTTTCTCCTTTAACATATGTATTTATTTATTAGTGGTGGTTGAGAATGTGTCTCTGCTTTCATTTTCTTGATTCTCCTAGTCCTGGGCCTGTTCTCCAGGGCAATGGGGGAAGTGAAAGCAGCAGGAGAGTATTTGGGAGTAGCAAAGGAAGCTCTCTCCCCAAACTCTCTCCTTAAAACTTTGCTTTGCTTAGACTTCTTCCCTTTCCTTTCTTCTAACTTTTCTAATTTTGCTTGTGTCCAGTGAAGTTTGGGTATTGTTTCATACTTTGTTAACCGTAGTCAACCGTAGTCTCTTGTTTGTCGTATAGTAATAAAAAAATAATAATAAATGATTATGTGAGTTAACCTACGACCAATGCAGTGTGGAAAGGCCCAGACTTCTGGCTTTATACATCACATATATATGATCTGAATAGTGCATTTAAGCACACACACATAAGGACTTCAACAAGTTGGTGGAAAAATTCCATTATCTTTCAATTCTATGTTTCCATAGATTTTTTGAAGTCCCCTTGTATATATCGTGCTCCGTTGTCATGATTCCATGAAACGATTGTAAAATACAACCACTGAAAGTGACAGGTGTTAGACCGACTTGAACATTTTCAGATTCAGGGTTTCAAACTTACAGCTGAAATATCTAATTGAGATACATATTGGACATTGCTGAGGATTTCCTTGCTTTCTCAAGGTCCCAGAGGTGATACAAACATGCAATCTAGTTACCATCATCACTTATTTCGAGGAAATTGAAAGTGGAGTAATTTGTGTCTACTTAGCATGATCTCACCAACTACATTGGAAACCTGAATAGGGCAAGCACCAATCATTTAACTTTTTTTGTATTTCCTGTATTGTTTTAGTATGTTGGCTTGTACATAATAGGCACTAAATACATGCTTGTTGATTGAGTTTTCAAGTAAACCAGAGTCTATTATAAAGATCAGGAATAAGAAATCTGAAGTTCTCAGGTTCTCTCGTTGGCATGATACACAATGGTTGAAAGTACTATCTGAAAAATGTTTTGTGTATATTTATCTCAAGAACCTTTTGCTTTTCTGAAAGCAGTAACCAAGAGTTAAAATACCCCTAATGTTTTATTTAAATTAATGGACTCATATAAAAGCATAATTAAACTCATAGGCTTTTGGTTATAAATCAGAACATTTAAATTTGTCTCTAAATTATATATATATATATATATATAGTGGTGGTGCTTGTGTGCCGTGGAATTGGTTCCTACTCATAGGAACCCTGTATATGATTTCCAAGGCTGTAAATCTTTAAGGGAGCAGAAAGTCTCCTCTTTCTCCTGGAGCAGCTGTGGTAGTTCAAACTACTGACCTTTCAGTTAGCAGCCCCACTGGTAACCAGGACTGCTCTCTCTATATATCTATATCCCTATATATACCTGGTGTAGCATTGTAGGATAAGTAGTCAACTGATAACAATGTCAGTGGTTCAAACCCACCCATTCCTTGGAAACCCTATACAGGGTCACTATGAGTCAGAACTAACTCCACGGCACTTAACAGCAACAACATATGAATATGGTAACGCAGAGACTCCATAATATAATTGCTGAACTGCATACCATAAGGTTCAAGGTTCCAACCCACCAGTATCTCTGAAGAGAAAGATGAGGTTTTCTGCCCCCTTAAAGATTTACAGCCTCATAAACCCTATACAGGGTCACAGTGAGAAGGAACTGACTTGATAGCACAAATATATATATATTTGTTATTAGGTACCATTGAGTCAGTTCTGACTCAATGACCCTCTGCACAATAAAGGAAACACTGCCTGGTCCTGTGCCATCCTCACAATTGTTGTTGGAAAAATAAGTTTCTAGTGGCTAAGAACATTAGAAACAGTGAAATTTATAAATTGAAATCTTGATCATTAGTCTTTTGAGATGATATCAATCTAGTACTCTAACAGGAAGTTGCCATTGTAATATTAACTAAATAAACATGCATACTGCTGTTGAAATTTGTCAGACTTTGTGATTTGGATTTTACTTGAAAACACACACACAAGATTGGTTTGGGGGCCTTATTTTTCACTTACCTTTTAAGAGGAAAGGGTTCAGGTTACCTTTGGAAATGTAACCAAATTATTAGTTATTTTTAAATGTTTTTTAAAAGCTGCTAATTCAAAGAAAAGAATAGTTGAACCCTAATGAAACCCAATATAGGGTCGCTATGGGTCAGAACTGACTCAATGGCCCTTAACAACAACAATGAACAGGAAACAACTAAGGACCTAGAGATCATAGGTCATATAGAGCAATTAGCATAGCATAGTTCATAAAGATAATGTTCTACATCTTATTTTCATGAATGGCATCTGGAGTCTGAAAAACTTAAAAGCAGCCATCTAAAATATAGTTGTTCTCTGCCCACCAGGAACAAAGGTGAGTGAAGGAAACCAATGTCTTAAGGAAGCAATTAACCCTTAAACTCATGGCTCACAGGAACCACAGGCTTCTCTAGCCTGAGACTAGAAGAACTAGATTGTGCATTGTTACCACTGTCCACAAGAAAATTTGGTAGCATAGTGGCTGAGTCAGGCTGCTAACCTCAAGGTCAGCAGTTCAAAAGTACCAGCAATTCCGTGAGAGAAAGATGAGGCTTTCTGTCCCATAAAGATTTACAGCCTTGGAAACTCTATGCAGGCTTGCTATGAGGCAGTTCAAACCTACCAGCTACTCCTTGGATCCTCTATTCAGGGTCTCTATGAGTTAGAACCGACTCAACGGCACTTAACAACCACTGTCAGCTGCTCTGAATGGGGGTACAATAGAAGCCCAGATTACAATGGTAGGAAAATGTGGAGCAAAACTAAAATTCAAAAAAAGATGTGACTGGAAAGTAGACTGGTATTTACTGATAGACACTGTATGAACCCTGAGACAATTACCTTTAAATACCCTTTTACCTGTGAACTGAAGCTAATCCTGGAGGTCACCTTTCAGTCAACTGATTGGACTACAAAATAAATAATAACACCCGTGAGAAATATGCTCCTTAGATCAATCAACTACATGAGATTAAATGGGCAGCATGTGCCTAAAGCAAAAATGAGAAGGCTCCAGGAGGAGCAGGGAAACTGAAGAGATGACAAGGGAAGGTAGACTGGAAATGAGAATGTGGACACCAGGCAGGGTGGAGCAGGGAAATAGCAATCAATGTCATGGAAAAATTGTGCATAGATTGATGAATGGGAAACAATTTGTGGTGTAAACTTTCACCTAAAACACAATAAAATGTTAAAAAAGAAATGAATTGGAAGCAGTTAACTGAGTTGTACACCGTATGATTTTATATTGTCACTAAACTAACTAACTGATATTTCACAGATTAAATTACTGTTTGCTCTCATTTACAACCTCAGAATTTGTTGTGGGAGCTAAGTAATTGCTGATTTACATCCTGAGGAAAGATACTGGGAGGATATATATCTGGACTCCTGGTGTGATGTTGTAGGAACAGCACTGGACTGTGAACCACAGGTCAGCATTTCAAACCCACCAGCTGCTCCTTGGAAACTGTATACAGGGTCGCTATGAGTTACAACTGACTCGATGGCACTTAACAACATCTATCTATCTATCTATCTATCTATCTATCTATCTATCTATCTATCTATCTATCTATCTACCTACCTACCTACCTACCTATCTAGACACACACACACACACACACACACACACACACACACACACATATACTGCTATTATTGAGTGCCATCGAGTCAGTTCCAACTCATGTTGTATATTTATGAGGGTGGATCAAAATTTATCTGCACTCTGGTTGTAGAATTAAGTTTAATCAACTTTTAGAAAAGACAAAACAACATTTTTTACATAATCTCCTTGTTTTTCAATATACTTTGTCCATCTGTCAACACACTATCTCTTATTTTAAAATGTTTTAGGCTGAGCTGCGAGCCACGAATGCACCATTGTCTTCAATTCTTCATCAGAGGTGAATCTTCATCCTTGAAGGGCTGCTTTCAGGGAACCAAACAGGTGAAAGTCCAATGGAACAAGATCAGGACTATAGGGAGGATGCTTTAACACGTCAAAAGGAAGTTTTTGCAGAGTGACAACAATCTGAGCAGACGTGTGTGGACATGCATTGTCCTGCAAGATCACAACACCCTTGGATAGCAGTCCTCTGAATTTAATCTGATTAGGCTCCAGCTCTTCAGTGAACATCTCACTGTAACAAGTACTGTTGATGGTTGAATGTTTTTCCTGGTATTGTTCTAATATTAGACCTTGTGACTCCCAGAAAACTGTAAGCATCCATTTTCCAGATTATGGTTAACTTGTGAACTTTTTCTAGGTCAGTGATTGAGGATGTTTCCAATCCACACTTTGCTATTTACTCTGGGGCTCGTAGTGAAGAATCCATGTTTCATCAACACTAACAATTTTTTAAAGAAGTATTTACATTCCTTTGAGTACCAGTCCAAATTTTGTTTGCGGATGTCCAAGAGCTTGTTCATGCTCTTCTATGAGCTGCTTTGGTATTCATCTCACACAAACTTTTAGAAACCAAAGTCTGTTAAGGATTATTTCATACACAGAGCCATGGTTGATTTGCAAGTGATTTGCCACATAAACCACTGTTATTTATCTATTAGAATAATTTCACGTGCACGCTCAATGCTGTCATCAACTGTATAGTGTGGATGATTTTGTACTCACCCTTACAAATCTGGCTGTGAACCTCAAGATCAGTAGTTCAAAACTACCAGCTGTTCCATGGGAGAAAGAGGAGGTGTTCTGCTCCCGTAAAGATGTACAGCCTCGGAAACCCTGTACAGAGTTGCTATGAGTCAGAACCAACTCCATGGCACATAACAACAACATATATATGTATATGTTTGAATGTGTATATACATATATATGTGTTCTTCACGGGGCAGTATGTAGATAGATAGGGAGATAGATAGATAGAGTTGTTGTTCTCAAGTTCCCTCGAGTCAGTTCCTATTCATAGTGACCCTGTGTAGGGTTTAAAGAAACATTTACCTCTGAGGTTTTAAAACTTTTCAGGAGCAGAAAGCCTCATTTTTCTCCTTGGAGCTGCTGGCAGGCTCGAACCACAGACCTTGTAGTTCACAGTCCAGTGCTCATCGTATGGAATTACTGCACTCCTGTAGATATTGTTGTTGATAGGTGCTGTCAAGTCAGTACTGACTCATACATAGTTCTGGAGTCTTGTGTTTTGCCAATGCCTTCAGTGCACCTTGGATTTCTGCTGTCAATACTATTGGCTCTTGATCATATGCCACCTCTTTAAATGGTTGAACATTGACCATTTCTTTTCTTTTTATTTTGGCTTCTATTCCCTCTGTTTTTGGGGCAATGGAGTGGGGGTTGTACATAAAAACACTCTGGAATATATAATCATTTAAACAACCAAAGGGCACATTCTGCAAGACTGCCTCCTGGACACCAGGACACAGCCTTTCTCTTTCCATGAGTCTAGAGTCTTCAGTTTCTCTATCTCTCCATGTCCTCATTCTGCCTCTGTCTCTGGTGTAGCTGCTTCTCTGGATAGGATCCCACATTCCACTCATGCTCTAAGATTAACTACTCCCCTCTTTTTGTTATAAAACTTCTACCTTTACATTTGTAACAGTAGCAATTAGTCATGATACCAATTACTCACTATTGAATCATAAGAATCTTATCCCTATCTCCTTTCACCAGACCTATCTAGACAAGATGAAAACTATTCAATGGGGATTCTATCTTCCCCTGCACTTCCCCTCCCTCTTGAAAACTTGTAAGCCAGTCACTTCATGCCTTTATAGTCCCCCACACTCCATTTTAGGTAGCCAATGTCTAAGTTGGCCGTCCCTATCAACCTTGTATATAAAGGGGGATAGGATTGATCTTTGATGTGAAGGCTCCTTCCCTCTCAGTTGGTATTTTGAGCTATGATATCCATAAGTATAGGTCAAGTTCATCTAATTGTAGCAACTTGTTTCCTTTATCAAAATAAAGTTTTTATCTTCCTTTAGTCAAGTTCTGATGATCAAGCCATCAAAGCTAGGTTGAATGGAGACTATCTACATTTTTGGGCGTTATTGTGTTTCTCCCCTCACTTTATATCAACTGGATGCTTCACTCTCAGTTCTAGCCTTCCATGGCTATGTCCTTGTCCATGGGCACAGGAGCTCCTAGGTCTCACCACACTTTGGACCAACTAGTCCTTCCTCTTCTTTCTCTCATCTCCAGGTTGATGGGAGTCTATGGAACATGTCAATCACTTCTTTTTGATAGAATGACTCTGTGTATTCCTTACATCTTCTTTTGATGATTTCAGGAACATTCAATATTTTACCCATAGATTCCTTCAATATTGCTAGTTGAGGTTTGAATGATTTCTTCAGTTCTTTCAGTTTGAGAAGAGCTGAGTTTATGTTTCCCTTTTGGTTTTCTAACTCCAGGTCTTTGCACAGACTTTATACAATACTTGACTTTGTCATCTCGAGCTGTCCTTTGAAATTTTCTGTTCAGCTGTTTCAACGCCTCACTGGAGAATGAGTTTCAAAGTCTCTTACAACATCCAATTTTGTCTTTCCTTCTTTCTTGTCTTCTTAATGACCTTTTGCTTTCTTCCTGCATGATGTCCTTGAAGGCATCCCACAACTCTTCTGGTTTTTGGTGTTTAGTGTCTAATACATCAAATGTGTTCTTGAAATAATCTCTAAATTCATGTGGGATATTTTCAAGGTCATATTTTGGCTCTCACAGACTTGTAATTTTCTTCAGCTTTAGCCTGAACTTGCTGTCAGTGCACAGTGGCTAAAAGAAATAGAAAAATTAGATTTCAACATAAGATATAGAAGACTTATTTTATGGTTTGTTCAATAATGGCCATTCCCATCTCTGGATGGATTTAAGGGCCATAGAAGAGTATTTTTCAAGCAGGCAGTACGGGTGATTCTAGAGACAAAGTGGGGGCTGTGAGTTTCAAATGCTTTCAGGTGCTTTGTAGCTCTAAGATTTATAGTTCTATACATTATCTCAATATGACTGAAGGTAGCTGGACTTTAGTCTTTTTATTGTTTTTATTGTTTTTTAAAGCTATAGCAAGATGATAAATTAAACTCATAACTTAGATGTACAAAGAAAACACATTTTGTTGTTTTCATTTTAACTAATCTGGACATTATTCCAAACTCCTTCCCACTGATTAGCTGGGAGGAAAAAATCAATACATTGTCACACATCCAATTGAGCTGCTAATTTAAATAGCAATTTCCAGAATTTTTCTAATTTTAATTTAAGTAAGTCTGGACAGTCTCACAGCTGGACTCTGCTTCTCCTTTTGTCATGACTCCCTAAAATTGCTTTAGAGTGAATGTTAGGAAGAGACTTTATATGTTCTAGTGAAGGAGGGCAAATGGTGAGGTCTTTGTGAAAGGAATTCTCTATGTCTTTGCCCTCTGAGTTGGCCCAGTTATTTGTCCACCTAGACGCTTCCTGACTATAATCTGTTGAAATTGGATGCTACCAGAGCTGGTGATCTGATCTCTTAAATTAATAAGGGCCATACCTTGGCTCCTACAGCTGTAATCCTTCCCAATCTGTCAATGATACTCAAACAGCCTAACAAACAGCCTGGTGGCCTACTCCAACTTTTGCCAAGGAGCAACCTCACCCTGCCAAAACAGCCCTCATGGTGAATTTGTTGACCCAGCAGCTAGAGGGGACCAGGATGAGTCTAGACTAGTGACCTTCCAAATCCTCTTTGTCTAACCATGCCTACTCTTTTAATGTTGCTTTGCCCTGGGCCTTTTGAATCCCTTTTTTACTTTTGTCACCAATGTTCCACATACCCCACCAGTACCAGTGGGTGCGGAGTCTATCCAGACTCATGGTCATGTCAGATCAGAATTGTGCTCCACAGGGTTTTCAATGGATGATTTATCAGAAGCAGATTGCCAGGGTCTTTATTCTAATGTGCCTCCAGGTGGACTTAAACTTCCAATGTTTTGGCAGATACAAAGTACATAAACCATTTGTATACCCAGGGACTCTCCACACACTTTACACTCCTTTATACTAGAGGAAAAACAGAATTTGAGTCCTACAATTTTTGCCCTTGACATGCAGAAGCTGGAAAGAGGTGTTTGGTAAAGTGCTGCCCTTCCTCTCGCTTGAACTCCAAGTCTTTTTGCTTTGCTAGGAATTGAAGAGAAGCTCTCACCTACCCTAAGATGATAAGCCTCATTTCAGAGTAAAAGACTAAAATGAAACATGATTTTAAAAGGAAATTAAAATATAGTGTCTAAGAACTATTACCTCTATTACAAGTGATCTCTGTGTTTCCAGGATAATATTTTCCAAGCTATCTTCTCCCTTGCAGTGAGGATTCCTATATGATATAAATGAAATGCATCTCTTTCCTTTACAGCTGAAATCAGAAGCTGTCTCTGATTATCTCTAACACCTTTCATGCGTGTGCTCACTGTTACATCCTATCTCCAGATATCTTCTCCCTTTTTTGTACCCACACAAAATATGGCATTTGAAAACCTCTGATGCCTTTCCCAATTTAGTCCTGATCATTGTATCAAATGCTAAATATATGGTTGTATAAAATGATAAATTTATAGTTGAGGGGGAAAAACCCATAAGTAATAATTCCAGTATATTATGGAAGATGCATTTTTTAAAAACTGTCATATTTTTTCAACTTACATTAAACAAATAATAGAAACATAATATTTATAGCAATCTTCTGAAAAACACTTTAATGGCGGGGTTGTATTTGCAAGTCTTGCTTATTATATGTTTCATTACAATGTACCATATATCTGAGAAGTTAAGTATGCAACTGAAATTTCTAATGCATGTTCACATAAGATACCTGCTGTTCTCTGGCATCATATACCTTTGAGCTAGTGAGAATTTTTTCCACATATCCTTGTTTTCATTTAAAATTTCAGTTAATTTTATTTTAATATAAGGCAGATTTGATATCATTCCATAGTTCCTAGAGCAAGGAAGGTATAGAGATAATGCTGTGAGTTAGCATGTATTTCTTTGTCACATATCTGGAGATAGGATGTAACAGTGAGCACACGCATGAAAGGTGTTAGAGATAATCAGAGACAACTTCTGATTTCAGCTGTAAAGGAAAGAGATGCATTTTATTTATGTCATCTAGGAATTCTCACTGCAATGTTGACCGTTTGAGGCCTATGAACAGAAGAAACCAGTTTAAAATACCTGCTTGTCAAACTATTGGGGAACATCATCTAAAAAGGAAATATGATTTTAAATAAAAGTCTTTTGATAAATTTTTCACTTTTGCAATAAGCTTAATTACTGTCAAAATACAAATTAAAGTCAATATAATCAGGGAAAAGCTGGGAATATTGCATACATTCCAGACTGAGACTGCAGGCATGATACTGAAACTCTTTGAACCAATCAAGAAATTTAACGTTTAAAATAAATATCTCTGTTAGCCAAATTGATCCAAGGCTTCAATTTTGAGTCGCAAGAAGTATAAAAAGAAATGAGAAGCACTAACAGAATCTAACACACAGCAAATCTATCTTAAAGCTGGGAGTAATTAAGGTCTTCATCTGTAACAGTTCTGGGCATGCAGGTGCTGAGGAGAGGGCTCAGTTTTGCTTCCATTGTACAGGTATTATGTTAGCTGATGGCATTCACCACTTCTCATTTCTTTAGAGGCAGACCCACTATAGAAAAACTGTACAATATTATGTACAGAAAGAGTTTGGATATTCACGTTAAAAAATATCTCAAAAGAAAATGAATTCTCCATTTAAACTTTGTGAAAAAGAGAGAGAAAGATTTAGGACATTATAGACAAGCAGCAAAATATTTCACAACAGCACATGTGACTTAGGTGAGAATTTGGGGTAAGGATATCCGAATATTGATGAACAGTATCTCTCACTGTGTTCCCTCTGTCTCTATAACCCTTGAACAATTCGTTAATATTGTGAGCAGTGGCAAAATGTCTGTTCAAAGTCAATAGTTAAACATTCTCCTTTATGTTCAATGAGTCACTGTAGCTAGCAAATCATTTAGAGTTCTGTATGCTTTTTCAGGATTCACAAACAACCTTTACACAAACTCTGTCAGGTCCTAATATTAGAAAAACAAAACAAACACAAAGACTAGTTAATGAATTAATTTAAACAACACCAAAAAAAAGAGACTCTTAGGCAAAGATGGGTGAAATGGAAGTTCATGAGTCTGTCTTGTTCCTTCTTTTTAAAAAAATATGCCTTTTCAAAAAAATTTTTTATCATGGTAAAAAATGTATAGAGCAAACCAACCGTTTGTCAATGCAATTGTTTTTACATGCACAATTTAATGATATTAATGGCATTCATCTTTGTAGTGCACCCATTATCACAACATTTTGCTCAAGTATTTGTATTACAGAGTGGGAGTTCCTGTGGCATTTCTCAGCACGCCAACTCAACAGGTTCATTGGATCAAGCAGCCTAATGAACACTCAAGGTGCGGTAAGGAGATGGATCATTCTTTTATTCAGCAAAACAGCGATCAGCACCAAGGAGGTGGTTTCAGGTAGTCTCTTGCCCTTCTCCCCTCTCTAGCTCTCAGAGCTCTCTGGGACTCTTTTCCCTTCATCTCACTCTGTGTGCTGTTTATTCTTTCTTCCATTTCTGTTTGCTCTCCCTCCTGTTTCTGTCCATTCTCCCTACCCCTCACATCTGTACTACCACAGAACAAATGTGAGCCACAGGCTATATAACAGTGTGGCATCTTTCTAATATGGTAGTGTGCATAGCCATGTCTTAGTATTCCCTGGTGTCCCCCAGCTGGAAAGTGAGGGCCCCTGATAAGCAGTAGCCACTCTCTGGCCAGCACTACCTTCTAACCCATTACTCTACCACCATTAATAGAAACTCAGGGTCCCATCCCTAAGCAGCAGATCCCCTTATACTTTCTCCCACCCCTTGTAAGTACTAATATGTTTTGATCTCTGTACATTTGCTGACTTCATATAAGTGGGATTATACAGTATTTGTCCTTTTGTGACTTACTGATTTAGCTCAGCAAAACTTTGTTGAGATTATTCATATTGTAGCATGGAGCAGGACTTAAATTTTCTTTGCTGTTGTTGTTAAGTGCCGTCAAGTCAGTTCTGACTGATAGCAACCTTGTACAGGGTTTCCAAGGAGCGACTGGTGGGTTTGAACAATCTTGTGGTTGGCACATCACTGCCACATCAGCACTTCTGAGTAATATTCCACTGTATGTATATACCAAATTTTGTTTATGCATTTATCTGTTGATGGAAATTTAGGGCATTGGTATATCTGCCTCACCTTTTTAAGGTACCATTCTTCCCCTTCTCTTTCTAGCTCAGGACCTTGTGATTTATGACTAGTCTCATTCCTCCCAATAGAACTCTTTCTGGAAAGAATTTTCTTTGATTTTTCTAGGTTACATAACTGACAAGGCCTCAAGTGTTACTCTCCCAGAAGAAATTTTTTTTTTTTTTAAATACATAGTATTAGAATGCCAGGTAGCAGTGTCCTTGAAATCACATTTCCTAAGGCAAATGTTTCTCACTGAGTAATCCACAAGCTCCACATCAGAATCACCTGGGCATTTACAAAAATGTGTATTCTCTATGCCTCACCAGAGAGGTTTTGATTCATTATGTTTGGAGCGAGTCCTAGTGATTAAAAAGTACACTGAAGTTTGAGATCTAATAAATTGGGTGCTCAGACTATGGATTTTACCATCAGACTGACTGGGTTCTGCTTCATTTGTTGTGTGATACTGGGCAAGTTAATCTACATGTTGCATATTTTGTTCATCTATGAAATCAAGATACCTCATTGAGTGATCATAAAGTCTGCCGAATCAGTCTGAACACTTTTGGTTACAACTGAACAAATACACAACAGATACACAAAACTAAAAAAAAAAAAAAAAAAATGTAAGGAAGACCTGATTTCAGAATGTATTTGATCTGGAAGTCAACTGTGTCACTAAGTCTTTCTGTTTTCATTTCCATTTTTTTTCATTTCGGATACAGCCATGTTGGTTCCATCCTCACATTGGCGGTTTCTTTGTAAATACAAGATAGTTGCAGAAACTGAAACATGACATTCTTTCAGGTTCTAATTTCATGGGAAAGAGGTCATAGTTTTCTCTCTAACTGGTATGTCTGAAACCACTATTGGGAGACACTTCTCCATGGACTTCTTAACCTTCTTATACATCTTTCTGTGTATGTGGCAAGTGACCTAGAGGAATGAGGTTGTGTTTGTGGCAAGTGATCTAGAGGAATGAGACAATGTCTTCTTCCAGGATAAAGACAAGATTTGATTACTGCTTACTATAAAATGGTGGATTCTCCAAGATTAGTGTTCCTCAGATGTGACACAAATTGCTGTCCAGCATTCATTGGCTTATTTTGCAACACTTTGTGGGAATTGTGGGCAAGGGAATAGATGCAAATCATATTTGCTGGCTGTGCCAGGAGTACTAAAGTCCTTTTTTATTTGACTCTGGAATCTTGCGTCTTCTGCCAGTATTCATGAAGCAGTAGCAGAGCAGCTTATTTGGATGAAATCAAATCCTAAACCCTGAAAATATCTACCACTAAACTGACTAGCAAAGCCTGGGGAATGTGGTTGAGTGGGCCTAAATGTTATACCCTATCCTTAGAATTAGAAGTGAGTGTCAACTCTATTCAGAAATCAGAGGAGAGGAATCCAAGAGAAAAAGTGAGTTTCAGTTACCCAGAGTAGGCAATGAATGGTCTGTTGTGTGACAAAACAAAATAAGCATTACCTGCAATTGCCTAGAACAGAGGCAGTCATATATATAGCAATAATTCAATAAATGGTGGATTCCATCATCATCATTATTATTATATTAATCATCATCATTGTTAAAATAGAAAGTAGAGAATTGAGATGATTCATATTTTAAAATGTTTCTATTTCATCTAGTTATATAATTGATTGGTGTTCGATTTTCTTTAAATACAAAAAAACAAAAACAAAAAACACCTTTACTTCTTTCTTTACATATATGCACTTCTGAAGTCTAGAAAAATTCATTTATTTATATAATATACATTTTCTATGACAAAAAATACTAGTGATGTTATTTGAGAAATTAAAATACTTAGAAATGCTAAAAAAAAAATTTTATGTAGAAACTGACAGGTCCCATATGACCTCTAAAAAAACTAAGCACTGTACCACAAATTATGAATCTTTGGAATGAGAAAAATTAAACATCAATCCAAGTTAGTAACAATGTATTATGTTTTCATAAGATTAATTACATTATTTAAATGTATTAAAAATAAAGTGATAAAGTAACTTTAATATTATATGTTGTTGTTGTTGTTGTTAAGTACCATCGAGTCGGGTCCGACCCATAGCGACCCTGTACAGGGTTTCCGAGGGTGTAAATCTTTACGGGAG
>NW_006408535.1:7869861-7873513 GCF_000296735.1 Chrysochloris asiatica | reverse complement strand
CAATTATTCACTATTGAACCACAAGAGTCTTACCCCCATCTCCTTTCATATGCCCCATACAGACAGGTTGGAAACCACTCAGTGGAAATTCTACCTTCCCCTGAACCTTCTGAAATTAAACTCCCTCCTGAAAGCTTGTAAGCCAGTCACTTCTTGCCTTTGTAGGCCCTTCCCCAGCCCATTTTGGGTAGTCAATGTGTAAGTTGCCCATTCCTGTCAACCCTGTATACTGAGGGGGTGGGAATGATCCTCGCTGTAAAGATTTGTTCCCTTTTTTGAGCTACTACATCCACGAGCATAGGTCAAGTTCATCAAATTGTAGTAGATCTTATTTCTTCCTCTAGTAGAGTTCTGATCATCCTGCCATTGAAGCCAGGTCAAGTGGTTACTATATGCAAGTATGGGTATGCTTGTGTATCTCCCCTCACTTCATATCTGCTGGACACTTCACTCTCCCCTCTAGTCCTCTTTGGCCATGTCCCTCTCTCTGGGCCCAGGAGTCCCCAGGTCTTGCCATACTGCTGGCCAACCAGGTCTCAACCCAAATTGACAGGAGTCTATTGAACATGGTCGGACTTAGATCACAACTTCATTGGTTTTTTTTTTTCCCCCACTTCCCCTTATTGGTAGACCAATGTGGTCACCTGTAAGACCACATGCCTGCTCCTGTATGTCCCTTGAGTCTCAGTCTTAGAGGGGGTTTTCCCTGAGGGGACCAGTCCACTTGCCTTGATGGCACCATGGAGAACAACTTGCTTGTTCTTGTAGTAGTCAATCAGACTGCCATTATTATTTTTGATTTTTCCTGCTGGCCTTTCTTTCAAGAAGTATCTTCTGTTATTCTAGCCACTTCAGGCTGGTCTGCTTGTCCTTTCAAGTGGAAATTTCCCCCCTCAGAGGATTCTGGATGGGGAAACAGGATAACACCTATGGTCTTATGTAATGCAGAGGCTCTGCAGGAAGCCTTCTTCATTGGGCACGTTGTAGCCCCATTTTAGGTATTCCAATCAGTTATAGGCTGAAGACAGACTTACAAGCTTTCCATGGTGATGTTTTTGGCTATTCCTTTCTCTCCCCGTCAAGTGTCTATTTTACAATAGTAAGGGTGCCTTCTCATTTAACTGTTTTACACATATATGTGAGTCACAGATTTAGGGCATGAAATACAATTGTGAAGATAACAAACTCCCATGAATCAGACCGACAGTATCGGTTCCCCTCAGATTTCATAGCAGTTGCATAAAACTGTCAGTTACTAGAGTTTAAAATAAAGCATCATGGCAGGCAAGGAAGGAAAAAGAAGTAAGCTTTATTCAGTATCTGCTTTGTAAGTGACATTTTTCTAGGCGTTTCACATGCTAGCTATCTCATTTAGTCTTCCCCAAGATATTTTTGTGAAGTAGAAATATTTATTTCTCTTATAAACAAGGATCCAAAACCCCATTGCTTTTTAGTGGATTCCAACTCACAGCAACCTTATGGGATAGAGTAGAACTGCCCCATGGAGTTTCCTAGGCTGTAATCTTTCCAAAAGCAGATGGGCAGTGTTTCTCTCATGGAACAGCTCAGCTGGAGGGTTTGAACTACTGGCCTTTTGGTAGGCTGCTGAGTCCTCTACACTGTACCACCATGGTTCACTTCATTACAAGCAAGGATAGAGAGAAAGAGAGACCAATAGACTTGTCCAATATGTTAAAGCTGGTAGGTGGCAAAACCAGGGCTGGAAAACTTACCTCATTGACTCCCAAAGCTATAATCCTTCTTTCATGTCAAAGTCCTTTAAAATGGCACACAGATTCCATTCCACAAACTACAGAGAACTGGGAGAAGCTTGACTAGTGTCTCAAGATTTACAAATCATAGTGACCAAAACCAACATGTACCAAACCACCTGGCCTGTAGTTATAGGATAAAATTGAAATTAATTAATGGTAAATATAAAAGAAGGTATAATATTTGACACAGAGAAAATCTGGATTGCCTATAAGAAGCATCCGTTTCATCTTTAAGCCAAATGTGCCTATATGAAGAACTTCATATAATACATATGACACTGCATCATATCTGCCACTCCTTCTACTGGATAAGGTGCCACCACAGACTAAATAGGTGGAATGAAGGATTTGAATACATGGGCTAGAATTATGGCTTTAAAAAATCACTGACTATGTCACCCACTCTGTGCCTCATGTCTGATAACTGAAAAAATTAGAATCAAAATTATTTTTGCTCCCTATTACTTCTTGTGTGGCATTGCAGGTTAATACGCGGGACTGCAAGGTTGGTTTGAACTGCAAGGTCGGCAGTTCAAACTCACCAGCTGTAACTCGGAAGCCCTATACAGGGTTGCTATGACATGGAACTGACTGAAAGGCACTTGACAAAAACAACAACATCAGTAAAGTGGCACAGAAATCTTTTCATCATCCTTACACACTTTATTAAATAATCCTCATTGACATAACTTAAATCACCAAAAATCAGAAATATAGTTACCTTTCCAGTTATAAAGATACGTATTTAATGGAAATGTTTTTTACTTATTGTTGTTGTTACAGCCTTGGAATCCCTATAAGGGTTCACTCTGAGTTGGAACCGACTTGATGGCACGCCACCACCACCACCACCACCACCACCACCATCATTAGAATAAGATGAAACCCTGGAGTTTAAAAGGTAAGAATCTACATGAACTATATTAATCTATTCCTATAAACTACTGTAAACAAATTTTAGGACACTAGTAACAAGTTGGGATTTCCCCCCTCTGTTTAATAAGTTGTTCTGCAAGGACAATAGTTTAGAGGACAGGCAGTCCCTGGGTTATAAACATCAGATATTCAGACAACTGTTCCTTGCCCTTTACTGTTGTGTAAGTTTGCCCTTACTTTGAAAGAATTGAAGTGACCCTTGCAACAAATTCTTCATCACAATCACCTTCACTTGCTTGCATGTGTCGTTTTTAAATCATGGGAAAGGTTTTGAGCTTCTACTTCCTTTAAAATATGTTGAAATAAGAACTGTGTGTACTTGTTGAGACTTACCTACAAACTTTTAATGACACAGTTAGAGATCAGATCTCCCTTGTAACCCAAGGACAGCCTGTAATTGAAAGGCATTAAACTAAATCTTTTATCTGAAAGTCTTTCCAATTAAGAGGTCATACCATTTATCAGGATACCAATTAAATAAAATCCATTGAATTATTCAAGCAACTAGAATCTAGTTAGGAAAAGAGAAGAAACTCAGAAAAAAAAAATATGCTTCTCAAATATTGAAAACTGATACTCAAAAACTTAAACAACCTGTTTGCTTGTAAATTCCTCTTGTAAATTATCTCATTGAATCCACAAGCAGAAGGAGGAGCGTGCAAAACACAGATTTCCAACAGCTGCTGACACTTTAAAGATGAGATCTGCAAAGCATTTCTCTTAAATGAGTGCTATCTCACCTGCAGCTGCTTCTCTAGGCTTATTTGCAAACCAAGGGTGGATCTATAAGAACAAAATTGATGACTCATTGATTCCTTTAAGAGTTTTCCTTTTCCTATGACAGCATCTACTACAAAGTCATCACAACCAACATCCAGTTACATTCCACTTTAGAATGGAAGAAAAATGATTCCCCTCTAAATGAACATATTTTCAAATGC
>NW_006408535.1:7866290-7869579 GCF_000296735.1 Chrysochloris asiatica | reverse complement strand
ACAAGATCTGTTTGAACTGCAACGTTGGCCGTTCAAACTTACCAGCTCCTCCTTGGAAACCCTATACAGGGTTGCTATGAGTTGGAATTGACTTGACAGCACTTAATAACAACAACAACAACAACAAGAAGAAGCACATCATCTAACATAGTTGAAAGTCAGCAGTATAAGGGGCACCATGAAGCTCAGTCAGCTACTGGCAAATGGCTTCACCTCTCTTAGCCTTAATTTCCTCTCTGTGAAATGGGGGAAATAAGAGCAGCAGCATCATAGGATTGTTATGAGGATTAAATAAATTTAAATTTTCAGAGCAATTAGAACAGTTGGGTTGCTAACCTCAAGGTCAGCAGTTTGAAACTACAAGTTGTTCCGCAGGAGAATGATGAGTCTTTCTGCTCCCATAAAGATTTACAGACTCAGAAACCCTATACAGGGTCACTGTGAGTCAGAACCAACTCCACAGCACATAACCACCACCACCATAAGTTTCCTAAGCTCTCAGTCAATTGATAGGTTTATTAGAACAAGCCTAAGAGAAAGTTGTGAAGTCGTTGATTGGGACTACTGTCTGTCTCTGCTAAAGTATCTCTCTCCCTGCTTTTCATATTTGGAATCATTCTTACTATCAAGTGTATGTAGACTGTTTTTTATTGTACAAATTAGTAATGGCTTAAGTGATTAATTCTTTAATCTCAAGTGTGATGGTTTTTAATAGGAGATAATGATGATTTATCAACCTGGCTACACATTAAACACATCTTTAAAAACATAGATTCCTAATTCCCAGCTTCAGAAGCTCTTGAAAATGAGGTCCAGGAATCCTCATTTAAACAAAAGTTTCTATGGGATTCAAAGGCAGGCAGTTTCACTAATGGATATTTGTGGAACCTGAAGTCTAAAACATTACAAAGACTTTAGAAAACAATGTACTTCATTTAATAAAGGAATTTTGTGTGATTAGTGTATTGATGATGAATCATGTGGTGCTGTGGGTTAATGCGCTAGACTGCAAAGTTGGTTTGAACCACAGGTTTGGTGGTTCAGGCTCACCAGCTGCTCCTTGGAAACCCTATACTGGGTTGCTATGGTTCAGAATTGACGGGACTTGTGATAGTTCTTCAGAAGCCTTTCTGTGAATCTCCCAAGCACAAAAGTACTGGTACCAACTCCCTTTTTACTGGTATTATTTTCCAGGGTAGGAGAAAACATTCTTTCTCTTTAATATTCTTCCACCAGATACCTCTTTTCAGGGGAAACAGTTATCAGATAGGAAAATTTCTGTAGCTTTCCTTTCCATCCTTGAATATTCCTCTGAGTTTTGGTTCATGATTCACCAATGATCTAAAGTTAAATGGAAATAAATAAATAAATTAATAAAGTTAAATGAAGAGTAGACTTCTGATGTGACACTGTGGGAACCATAAGATCAGCAGTTCAAACCCACCAGCAGCTCCTCGGAAACCCCATACAGGGTTGCTATGAGTCAGTCAGTGACTGGCAGCACTTAGCAACAACAGTGTATATATGGAGTCCTGGTGTGGCACTGTAGGATCGGCACTGGTCTGCAAACTGACGTGACAGCACTTAACAACAACAAATGAAGAGTATACAACTTGCTTAACCTTAACTTCTTTTTCAGTTTTTCCTATTTACCTAATGTGATTATCATATGCAATGTAAAAGCCAAGTTTGTAAAGTGCTTTGAGATCCTTGGACAAATGGGAAATTGGTGTTTTGTTTTTTAATTCATTAACCATTGTAAGGAACGGAGAATATACTGAGGTCTGATAGAATTGTGGTATGACCAATGGGATTAGTATGATGGTGATGACAGGGTTATTATTATCTCCATCATTCTTATTATGGCCTCCTGGCTGTGCAGCTGTAGTTGAAACAGCTTCAAAGGAGTAGTTTATTAGCGTTCAGATGAGAAACCATAGGGCCTCACTGGATACTTAAGGCCATGATCAAAAGGATGAAATGGAGGACTAATGACTTGGAAAAAAAAATCAAATGGCAGCTATGACTATAAAGGGAGAGTGCAGGGAATATATTTAATATATCAGAATAATATTTAGCCTAGGTATAAAAGAATACTAGCTATACATCAAAGAATACATCAAATAGGTGTAGTCTTTCTTTTGTTTCCCATAAGATGCATAAAAGTAGAAAAATAAACATTGACCAATTATGTAAAATATAAGACATTTTGCAAAGAACTCTTCTGGAACAGAAAAACCCTTTTTTCCTCTGAAAGTATTAGAGAAGGAAAACCTATGCTTTTAAGCTCAGTTTCACTTAATTTATTTTTCAGAGCCTTTAGTAATATATAATAAGATGTTTATAATAATGAGAACAATTTTTTACAATATCACTATCTTAATTTTAATATCACTATTCCAAGGTTACCATTCAAGTTAGAAAACACACATTATCATATTTTAATCAATAAATTACAAATCAGATAACATTCTTGAAAACCAAGAATTAGGTTTCTGCATGGACATGTGGTCGTTGTGATATGCCGTGGAGACAATTCCGACTAATAGTGGCCCTGTACAGGGTTTCCAAGGCTGTAAATCTTTACGGGAGCAGAAAGCCTCATCTTTCATCCATGGAACACCTGGAAGTTTCAAACTGCAGCCCAATTTGTAACCACTACACTACAAGAGCTCCTTGTGACATGTGAGGAGCTTGGAAATCATCACACTTGTCCTTACAAGAAAAATGCTGAATAAAGTGAAAAACAAAACTCTTCCTAGATCCAGCAGAGGAGAGACTTTGCCTGATAAGCCAATGCCTCAGTAACCGACAGAAGAGAACCTAGAGTCCGAGTTTACTGGTATGGAAGACGGGAGCCAGAAATTAATTGGCAAATTGATAGAGGCTCTTTGTGGCCTAGTTTGAGAATTAAAAACTCCTGGTGTCCAGTAAAAGGATTTCTGCTTACCTGCTGGGCTGCTAACTACAAGGTCAGAAGTTCAAACCTATCAGCTGCTCAGGCAAAGAACGAGGCGAGTGTTTGCTCCCAGAAAGATTTACAGTCTCAAATAATAAGAAGAATATGAGTTGGAACTTTCTCCAATCATAATGCCATGTTCTTCTTCATATAATTCAGCTTCACAGATTATTTGTTCAGCATACAAAAGAAAAATGATTCCCCTTTAAAGGAATATATTTTCAAATGTCCTTACTTATTTTTTTTCTAACACAAACGTGAGAGATGGAGACAAGTCAAGGATTGAGTCCTTGCAAAGATGGTGAGTGGCAATGAGGAGTATGGAAGGTC
>NW_006408535.1:7836112-7865045 GCF_000296735.1 Chrysochloris asiatica | reverse complement strand
AAAAATTCAAACCTGGACTTGCGGTATTGAAGGATTCTATGGGCAAAATATTGAATGATGCAGAAAACATCCAAAGAAGATGGAAGGGATACACAGTCACTGTGTCAAAAAGAAATGGTCAAAGTTGAATCATTTCAAGAGGTAACCTATGATCAAGCATCAATGATTCTGAAGCAAGAAGTCCAAGGTGCATTGGAGTCATTGACAAATAACAAGGTACCAGGAATAGATGGAAAACAAATTGAAATCTTTCAACAAACTGATGTGATACTGGAGGCACTCACTCATCTATGCCAAGAAATTTGGAAGTCAACTACCCGACTGAAAGATATCCATATCTGTGCCCATTCAAAAGAGATCAGAGGAGAAGTGACCCAATGGAATGTGGTAATCAGTGGACAATATCATTAATATCACATGCAAGTAAAGTTTTATTAAAGGTAATCCAGAAAATGGCTGCAGTTCTTTGAGGAAGATGTGGTGGATGCTGCAGTTTGCCACATTCAGTTGCTCCATCTCTTGACTCACCACTGTTCACTTTCACTGAGGAACAAGTAGGTCTGGAAGCCGCACTGCCCCCATGGCTTTTAAGGACACCAGAAAGACACCTGTTGTCTTTTTTGTGCTTGGTTAGAATAATTGTAATCCAGTGAATGGAACCAGAAGTGGCCATTGACAGATTAGAATTATTCTAACCAACCACAGTGTGAAGTTGCTGGAGAAAGTGTGCTAACTTGGTTAGAGGTGCAAAGGACAAGAACCTGAAAGTGAAGGGTCCAGTTAGGATGTCTATGAAGACTCAAGAGAATCACAAGGAAAACTCCTTTTGGTGAAGGTTCTAAAACCTGGGACCGTTTCCAGATGAGGATCCGTAAGCAACTCACTGACTTGCACAGTCCTTCTGAGATTGTTAAGCAGATCACTTATATCAGTAATGAGCCTGGAGTAGAAATTCAAGTCACCATTGCAGATGCTTGAGTCAACTATTTTAATAAATCAAGCATCCATTGGTTAAAAAAAACCCCAAAACAACAAAAAGACTGCAACCATACATTGAGAGGGAACTTCCAGAGGTTCAAGCCAGATTCAGAAGAGGATATGGAATGAGGGGTATCACTGCTGACATCACATGCATGTTGACTGAATGCAGAGAATACCAGAAGGATGTTTACCTGTGCTTTATTGTCTACACAAAGGCTTTTGATTGTGTGGATCATGACAAGCTATGGACAGCACTGTGAAGTATGAGTATTCCAGAACACTTAATTGTGCTCATTAAGAACCTGTACATAGACCAAAAGGTAGTTGTTCAAATAGAACAGAGGAACATCAAATGGTTTAAAATTAAGAAATGTGTGAGCTAGGATTCTATTCTTTCACCATGCTTATTTAATCTGTATGCTGAGCAAATAATCTGAGAAGCTGGATTAGATGAAGAAGAAAGTGGCATCAGGATTGGAGGAAGACTCATTAACAACCTGTGATATGCAGATGATACAGCCTTGCTTGCTGAAGGTGAAGAGTACTTAAAATACTTACTGCATGAAGATCAAAGATCACAGCCTTCAGTATGAGCTGCATCTCAATGTAAAGAAAACAAAAGACCTCATCACTTGACCAATAAACATCCATATAAATAAAGAAATGACTGAAGTTGTCAAAGACTTCATTTTGCTCAGATCACCCATCAACACTCATGGAAGCAGCTGTAAAGAAATCACACTGTGTATTATTGCATCAAGCAAATCTGCTGCACAAGACCATTTTTAAGTATTGAAGAGCAAAGATGTCAGCCTGAGGACTAAACTGCTCCTGACCCAAGCCATGGTGTTTTCAATAACCTCATATGCATGTGAAAGCTGGACAGTGAATAAAGAAGACCGTAGAATTGATGTATTTGAGCTATGGTGTTATAGGAGAATATTGAAAGTACCTTGGACTTCCAAAAAACCAAATATATCTGTGTTGTAAGAAGTATAGCCAGAGTGTTCGTTGGATGCCAGGGTGGCCAGACTTAGTCTCTCGTATTTTGCACACATTATCAGGAGGGACCAGTGCCTGGAGAAGGATATCATGTTTGATAAAGTGGAGGGTTGGAGAGAAAGAAGAAGATCTCCAATGAATGTATTGGTACAGTGGTGGTAGTGATGGGCTTAGGGGTAGCAATGATTGAGGTTGGCCCAGGGCCAGGCAGTGGTTCATTCTGTTGTGCATAGGTTCGTTATAAGTCAGTACCAACTCAATGGCACCTAACAACTATCAACACTCATGAAAGCAGCAGTCAGAAAATGAAATCACATAATGCACTAGGCAAATCTGTTGCACTAGGCTTCTTTAAAGTATTCAAGAGCAAAGATGTCAGTTTGAGGACTAAGGTGTGCCTGACTCAAGCCATGGTATTTTCAATAGCCTCATATGCATATGGGAGTCCTGGTGTGGCACTGCAGAATAATGCCCTAGACCACAAGGTCAGTTTGAGCCACAAGGCCAGCAGCTCAAACCTGCCAGCCACTCTTTGGAAACCCTATGCAATGAGTTGGAACTGACTGAATGGCACTTAACAACAACAACATATGCATATGAAAGCAGGACAATGGATCAGAAAGAATTCATGTGTTTGAGTTACAGTGTTGGAGAAGAATATTAAAAGTACAATGTACTACCAGAAGAACAAACAAATCTGTGTTGGAAGAAATACAGCCAGAATGCTCCTTAAAAGCCAGGATGGCTATACTTGGTTCCTCATATTTCAGACATGTTATCAGGAGGGACTAGACTCTGGAGAAGGACGTAATGGTTGGTAAAGTGGCGTGTCAGTGAAAAAGAGGAAGCCCCGCTACGGGATGGATTGGCACAGTGGCAGCTGAACTAGGGTTAAACATACAGTTGTGAGGATGGTGCAAGACCAGGCAATATTTCATTCCTTTTTACATAAAGTTATTATGAGTTAGAATCAACTCAGTGGCCCTTAACAACAACAACACTGGGATGAGACAGAAAATAAACTAATAAATGCAAATATTTAAGAGCCATAATACAAATAAAACAATATAATGCGTGGTAGTGTTCTTGAAGACTAAAACTGAGTCATCAGAAAATGCATTTCTGGTGGTATTCAAAGTAAAACTTAAATGACATGAAAAAAATTGCTCTGAGAATATTTGGGAAGCATTCCTCACTGAGGATCTAATATGGTAATGGTTTATTCCAGAAACAAATAGGAGTTTGAGCAGAAGAGGACAAACTAGTAAAGGAAAAGTATTCAATGAGAAAGGAAGAAAATCAAGAGAGAAAATGTTCTGAGAGAGTGATGGATTGTGTCAAATGCTAGAAAAAAAGAGCATGCATTACCATTGGGTTTGACAGCATGAAGGTTATTGCTGGCCTAAGATGATATCGTTTTAGAGAAATAGACAGGTAAAGGACAATTGGTATGGCCCTGAGGAAACAATGAAATGGAGAGAAAATGAGGGTAGCAACTTTAAACAACTCCTTTTGATTTTTTTTCCTTCTCCAAAAGGGAGTTAAAAATAGGGAGTATATAAAGGAAAACATCAGCAGAGCATTCTTAGGATATCGAGAACAAATGCAGTAGAAAGGGAGAAACTGATGAAAAGAAATATTTTTTAGGAGTAGAGTCATGAAGTTGAAAAGTCATGGACTTGAGCGTATACATCCAGGTGCTGGCTTTTGCTGTTCATGACAAATAGGGACAATTCTTATTTCCAACATAATACTATCTTTTTTGACTGCTCTTTAGCATCAAGAGAAGGTCGAATGTTAGGTGGCAATTAGACCCTCAGGTTCTACTGAATTTCCTCACTGGCAACAATGGCCTCCAATCCTTCAGGGCTAAAGTTCCAAAGGCAGCAGGTAATAATCCTCCAAGAGGGTTACTGAGAAAGATGAGGATAGGGGCCAATCCTACTTACTAGTTTACTTAAGATATTGCAAGCATAGCACCTATGTAGATGGCATTGCTGTAGTAGAGAGCTCCATCTATACATGAGCTATACCCAAACTGTTCAGTGTCGTGGAGGTGGTTCTGACTCATAGTAGCCTTATATAGGGTTTCCAAGGAGCAGCAGCTGATGGGTTTGAACTGCCAAAGCTGTGGTTCACAGTGCAATGCTGATACTACATCACCACATCAGGACTGGGAACCACAAGGTCAACAGTTCAGAATCACCCAGTGGCTCTTGGAAACCCTATATGGGGTCCCTATGAGAAACAACTGACTCAGTGCACTTAATAGCAACAGACCCAAGCTAAAAAAAGCCTTGGTAGCATAGTTGTTTACGAACTAGACTGCTAACATCAAGGTTAGCAGTTCTAATCTACCAGCAGCTCTGCAGTAGAAAGATGAGGCTTTCTGCTCTTATAAATATGGATAGCCTTAAAAACCCTACACAGGGTCTCTATGAGGCAGAACCAACCTGGTGGCACACGACCACCACTCCCACCACCCAAACTGGAATACTGATGTGGTGCTATACAATAAGCACTGGACTGCTAACTACAAGATTGGTGGTTCAAACCCACCAGTCTCTCCTTGGAAACCCTATACAGAGTTGCTATGAACGGCACACAACAGCAACAATACCTAAACTGATGTCTTGTTGCTTTTGTTAACGGCCATCGAGTTGATTTCTACTCATAGTGACCCTGTTTAGGGTTTGCAAGAGTGACTGATGAGTTTGAACCGACAATCTTACAATTCAAACCAACCTTGCCTTTAATAGACCATTCCAGTGTTTTATTGGTAAGAAACATCATTCGGTGATTATCAGGGACAGTAGGGAAGGGAGACTAATTTACTGGCTACGGGGTTGTTGCTGTTGTTGAAGTGCTGTTGACTAATAGCCATCCTCTCTAGGGTTTCTGAGGAGTATCTGGAGGGTTTGAACCACTAAACTTGAGGTTAACTGTCTAGTGCTTATCCTGCAGCACCACACTAGGATAGACACCTATTAACTCTGGTGATGAGAAAGGCAATATACAACAGGAAGGAGCTTAGCAGAAGAACGAGGAAGGCAAGTAAAAACACATGGAGGTATGCTAGGACTAGAGGTGATAAAGGTAAATGCTGGTATATACACAGTCCTGTAACTAGCCAGGTGTTCACAGGCTGAATGGGTATGGGAGGGAGAGTGGAGTTATAAAAGAGTTTGACAGAGAATATTTGTACATGATTATTTACCTTTGCTGCAAACACAACCCACTGCAGTTTGTCATACTGTGGTGGCTTGTGTGTTGCTGTGTTGGATTGGCACAGTGGCAGCAGCAATGGACTCAAGCTTAACAATAATTACATGCACGCACAGGACCAGGAAGTGTTTCGTTTTGTTGTGCATAAGGTCGCTATGAGTTGGAACCAACTTGACAGCACCTAACAACAATGACAATAAACATACCTTTGAATTCAGTTAAGCATTGTTGTTGTTAAGTGCCATTGAGTAGATTCTAACTCATAGTGACCCTATATAGAGTTTCTGAGGAGCAGCTGGTGAGTTTGAACCATTGACCTTGTGGTTCAAACCAATCTTGAGGTTAAGTGCTTATCCTACCAGAATCCTAACACAATACCAGGATTCCGTGGTGGAGCACACAGGGTGCAAAATGATGAAAACTTCTTTAGCATTACCAAACACCATGAGAAGATGAGTTGCTGGGCCTGAGGACTCTGGACCATAATCTCAGGTGGTACCTTGATTAATTTGCATAGCATAGTCCATAAAGACAATGCTCTGCATCCTATTTTGGTGAGTAGCATCTGGGCATGATTGGCCCTCTCCATGTGCAGAAGAAAGAAGAGTGGTAAAAACTGAAGATGTTTTGAATCAACTAGTCCAGTGGACTAATGGAACAGGTGTACATGACTATGAGACCAGAAGAACAAGATGGTGCCCAGCTCCCACTACCAACTGCTCTTAAGGGGATCACAATAGAAGGTCCCAGATAGAGTGGGTGAAAATGTGGAACAAAACTCAAAGTTCTAAAAAAGACTCGATTTAACTGTCAGAAAGAGACTAGAGTAGCCTGAGACTATGGCTTTCGGCCACCCTTCAGGTCTGAAATAGATCTCACTCTCATGGCTCAAATTTCAGCCACACAGTAGATAGGTAGATAGAGGGGACAACAACACTAGTAATGTATGCTCATCATGGAATGGGCAGCCATTCAACACCAAAAGGGAACCTTGACCTAAGGACAGAGTTCAGAATGGTTGGGAAGGAGGATGGAATGGAAAAGAACACAGGGAGGAAGAGGGATAACTGTTCAAATGGAGGGGATTCTAATCATTGGGATAAAACAAGGTGTGTGATTTGTTGGGAAGGAGCTCTGGTAGCATAGTGGTTACAAATTGGGCTGCGAGCCTCAAGGTCAGCAGTTCAAAACTACCAGCGGTTCTGCGGGAGAAAGCTGAGGCGGTCTGCTCCTATAAAGATTTACAGCCTCGGAAACCCTGTATAGGGTTGCTATGAGTCGGAACTGACTCCACGGCACATAACAACAACAATGATTTGTTGGGAGTCCTGGTGTGGTGCTGTAGGATAAGCACTCGACCATAAGATTGGTTTGAATCACAAGGCCAGCAGTTCAAACTCACCAGCTGCTCCTCAGAAACCCGATACAGGAACTGACTCAATGGCACTGAACAATAGCAACAACAATGATTTGTTGAATATGAAATTGATGGTCTGTGCTGTAAACCTTCACTCAATTCACAACAAAATGCTTCAAGGAGGAAAAAAAAAAAAAAAAATGTAGAGTTAAAAAAAGAAGGCGAAGTGACATGGAATCATAAAGAGGTGTTAAAAGCCGGCAAGCATCCAGACAAGCTGCAACCGTAGGTCTCTACACACATAGCAGAGGAAGAAGTAGAGTCAGGAATTAGAGGAGATGCTGCCCCCGTGTCCTTATGCCACGAGACCAGAAGAAACAAATGGCATGTGACTACCATTAGTGGGTGTTTTGATCTAAGAATCTGTAGAAACATACTGATCAGAAGTGGGGAAAATGGAGCAGAATTTCTAATTCTTAAGGAAAGCTACATTTGGAGCTATTAATGCTGGGTGAACACTCAAAACTTCTGCTCTTAATCTTGAAACATTAAACCTCAAATTAAACAATGTTTTAGTATATATAAAGTATATCTGCCTTGAGCATTGTGCTCTTTCCAAGATTTTTCTAGATGTGATCAAATGAACAACAGCATCTCAAAAGGTTTGATGAGAAGCCTAGGGGGCAGTTAGTTTATTTTAATGGTGGAGGAATGATTTGGAAAAGGATAGTGAGACCAGTTACATAATTTGAAGAATGTAAAAAATTTCACTGAATTGTACATGCAGAATTTGTTGAAATGGTGTATACATTGAGGCATATATCATCCCCCCCCACACACACACACATACACACAGACATAAATAAAAAGGGAGAAGTGGCATGGAAGTACAAAGGGAGACAAAGACATCAACCTCACCATAAAACCCTGAGATTTATCTGCATTGTTGTTGTTGTTAAATGCCGTCTCGAGTTGGTTGCGACTCATAGAAACCCTGTATAGGATTTCCAAGGAGCAGCTGGTGAGCTTGAACCACTGACCTTACAGTTCAAACTGCTTTGCAGTCTGGTGCATTAACCCACAGCGCCACACCAGGACTCCATTAGTGGCTAAATTATTCACTATATAGCTAAACAATTTCTATTGTATGGCCAACACAGAAATCTGCTACATCAACTTTCACAGCTAGAAAGGAATATGATTTCACTTGAGTTCAAACCTCTTGTTTCATTTTTATTCTATTACATTAAAATATTTAATCTTACCAGCTCACAGAGGTACATGAAAGAATAATTAGCTACTATATGTAAAGTCTTCAAATTTTTAATACATTCAAGTCCATAACTCATTTTAAGATTTGCCTTGTATGAAATGAACTTTGACATTTAGGGTATTTCACTGGGGATGGGAAGTGTGATATAATGACTAGAAAAGAAATAACTGGAAGAGGCTATATTCTCATAGGTAATAAGAATGCAAACTTACACTTTCCTTTTCTTTCCCCTTCAAACTGAAAATTTATAACAATTTAATGTTAAAGAACTAATCTTCCTCTTGGCTGAGTGAAGCTAATAATGCAAATAATCAGCTTCTCTGGGGTAAAATTCACAAGAACAACTTATATATGCTCTTCTTCCCATTTTTTTTTGACAAATCTATCAGCTCTCTTGACACCCTTTGATAGAACCATTTCTGTCTGTCTTTTTTAATAGTGTTTCTCACAAGGAGGATAACCAGAAAACGTATTATACAACTCAACTGTTTGTTTTTTCATTTTGCATTCATGATTACTCAAGTCAAAAATGACACATGATCCAAACCACTAATGTATGCCTGGGACTGACAGAGGACATTTTTCATTTGGGGAGGCTGGGTTACTGCTCCAGCCGTAGGTATTGTGGATCTCAGTGAAGTGAAACATACTTCTAAACTCACTTCTCAGGTTTGACAGTCTTCAGAGTGTTTTATGGGCCCAGAAATAAAGGAAGAAGTTTTACCTTTCTATTTTCTAAATTATCTCCAAATCATAAAAGTTTGGTTTACTCCTAGATTCTATAACCTTGGCTAAGTCATTTTAACGTGGTGTTTCTTCTTTTTTAAGATGATTACCTGGCCCATCTTTCCCCCTTCACATGCTTGATCCAGTTAGATTACAGCATTGTCTATGCAATTCCTGAATGCTTAATGACTGTTGAAGGAATACTGGTAATGCAGTGAATTAAGCTTTAGGCTGCTAATCACAAGATTGATGGTTCAAACCTACCTGTCACTCCACTGGAGAAAGCTGAGGCTATCATTCTCCAGTGGAGTGAGATTTACAATCTCAGCAATCCTATAGAGCAGTTCTCCTCTGTCCTGCAGGGTCACTATGAGGTGGACTCATCTGAAAGCAATGATGGGTAGTAATGTATGACAATGGCTCTTCATAACAGTACACCTTTTCTGTGACTTTGAATGTTCTTACATCCTTTAGCCACTTGGACAACTTCAATGTATCCTTCAAGATCCAGTTAAAGCATCATTTTGTTTGTGAAACATTTTTCCCATCAATCCCATTTATTCCTCCCACTGTTAGTACTTCCATTTCCTTTTTCTATGTGCATTTCAACAAAAATCTATGACTGATAACGTGGTCATGTAAGCCAAGGACCTTTTGAGAAGGAAAGCATGCACTGTTAATAATTTTCTTGGGATATAAGGTCCCTGAGAGGCACAAATGGCTAATAATCAGAAAGTTAGTAGTGTGACTCACTCAGTGAGACAATGGAAGAAAGGTGTCTGGTGATCTGCTTTCATAATGATTGCAGCCAAGAAGACCCTATGGTGCTCTGTTCTACTCTCTAGTATGTAGAATCACCAAGAATCAAAACTGACATGATAGCAGCAGGTTTTTTTTTTTATTTTGCTTTTTTAGATGCTTTTATTTTTTCAAATCAGGTATAAACAGTGACTATCTTGACTAACCAGGAGATGAGATTACTCTAACCACAACATCTATGATATTAGACAGTGGAAACATTCTCCTCTATAACTAGCCTGTGAGAACAAGGCTGAATTTTGTGCTTTGTTCAATGGTCAGTGGTATTTACATAGTGGATCTATTGCTTTGCTATTACCTGCTTGTAAGAAAAAGCACCCAAATTTTTCTTTAGCTAAACTTCCTCTCACACTCTGTATAATTCTATTCTGACCCATGTGGTTTGGATGGAGCAGATCTCATCCCCTTTGGCATACATTGCTAGGCACATGACTAGGGTTGGTTAAGTCACTTGGTCAGTGTTGGTCTATGAAGAACACAGAGTCAAGACATGAATGTCAAAAGAATCAGTAAAGCCATTTGATCCAGTATTGTGGGAAATTATGTATTTTCATCTTGGACTTTTACATGAACCCACACATTTCTTGTTGGTTTAAGTCAGTTTGAGTTGTATTTCTGTCCTTTGCAGAAAAAAATAAGTTTGCCTAACAGAGGAGGCCAGAGTCCTGGTGTGGCACTGCAGGCTAACGCTCTGGATCATTTGGTCAGTTTGAACTGCAAGGTCGGTGGTTCAAACTCCTTGCGATTCAAACTCACCAGCCACTCCTGAGAAACCCTTTACAGGGTCCCTGTGGGTCAAAACTGACTCAATGGTACTTAACAACAACAACAGAGGGGGCCAAGGTCATAGGAGGCACTCAATACTTAGTAGCAGAATGAGTTGAATGACTTGTGGGTAGTCTTAAGACTGCTAATAATGGGAACCAATTGCCAGGTTATCTCCTGTCGTTGTTCAGCAATGCTCTGCCCAAGTAATATTATCCTTTGGAGAGAGCTATTGTTCATATGCAAGGGGGTATGTTGTTGTTGTGTGCTGTCGAGTCAATTCTGACTCATAGCAACCCTGTATAGGGTTTCTGAGGAGCAGCTGGTGAGCTTGAAACCCCCGCCCCCAACCTTGTGGTTCAAACCGACCTCACAGTCTAGCACATTAAACCACAGCACCACACCAGGAGTATTGTCGCATTAAAGCTAGACAGCTGGTCACTCTCAGTTAAAGACTAAAATTCAAGCGTCTCCAAGCTTCAGCCCTGAGTTCCAGTGTGCCATGCCAGCTCAATGACAGCTTCCTTCTCAGTCTCCCCTGAGCTGTCTTCACTATAGTCAGCACTCCCACTGACTCAGTGCTTCAGGAACAAGACTGTCCTGAAATCCATACTTTCCCAAGCTGATTTGGGGGATTTGATAAATAAGGTAAATGAAAATATGAGGGCACCTTAAAAAAAAAAAAGGACTTCAAATTTCAACTAAAGTTCCAGCTCATACATCATACGTACAGGAGTTTATTCAAAACAAAATATTTGTTAGTATGCCTCTACAGATAGGTTCTTTCAATAATATACTTGTCTTAGTTTTGTTTAAGTACCTTAAAAAGAATAATACTTTTTGTGCCATGGGGAAAAATATCTTGAGGTCAAGACTAGTATCAAGTTTTTAAAAAAACTCAAGTAGACATCTTCCTGAATCATTGATGTCTTGATTTATAGGAATTTGGGTCTATAAAACAAATTTATAGGAATGATGGTCTATAAAACAAGTTTTTTAGATGTATCAGGCATTTTACGGAAGGTAGCAAAGACCTCAAAAGATGAGCCAAGAGAGGAAAAAACATCAATCTCACTGAATGAAGAAACAGTGGCTGAAGTCCAGAAATTGGTGGAAGAAGACAGTAGAATTACCATTGATTCAATAGCTACTGATGTTGAGATATCACGTGGTTCAGCAATTTTTATTTTAAGCAAACATCTTGGCCCCAGCAACATTTCAGTTGAATGAGTACCAGAAGTGTTGCACAAAGATCAGCTAACTCAAAGAGTTGATGTTTTCGTCAGTCTTTTATGTAAGATTCAAGTTTCTTCATTTCATAAAAACAGGAAGATGATTTCATATAAGGAATCATAACTAGTTGATGAGTCTTCAATTTACTAATATGACCCAAAGAACAAGGTCCAATCAAAACAGTGACTTCAGAGGGGATCTGCTGGGTCAGAGAGGTGAACTAAAAAAGTTGTAACAACTGTTTTTGGGATCCCAAAAGGGTAATCTTAATAGATTTTCTGGAAGGAAGGAGGGCCATGGTAGCTTATTATGAAGAAGTATTAAGAAAATTGAAAACTGCATTGGTGAGAAATAGGCCGAGGAAATTTTTCCATCATGACAATGCACCTGCTTATTCTTTGAGGGTAACAGAAACTACTCTGAGAATTTCACTGGGAAATCTTACCCTTTCCACCCTAGTTCCCTTATATTGCCCCTTCATGTTTCTTTTTGTTTCCCAAACAACAAAAAAATATTTACAAGAAACACAATTGGAGTCCCTCAAGGATTCCCAAACTGACATTTTGATATGGAACAAATCCTAGAGTGAAGAATTCTTTGGGTGAGGGTTAGAAAGACAGAAACACCACTTTTAAAAGTATATAGATGTAGATGGAGAATATGCTTAGAAACAATCACTTCACATTTTAAGATTTCTTTTAATAAAGTTTTCTATGATTATGCAGCAATACTTTTGATTTTTGGCAGCATCATTGGGCTCAAGTGTGGCAACAATTGCAAGGTTGGCCCAGGATTGAGCAGTGTTTCATTCTGTTGTGCATAGGATTGCTATGAGTCGATACTAACTCGATGGCACCTACCAACAACAACAACTTTTGATTTACTCTCATAACTCATTATTAGTTTGTCAGGGTATAAATTCATGTCTTATCAAAATGTTTATTTTTTCCCAAATTATTCCATTAATTATCTTTTTTTTTTTTTTAATGTTACATTCCCTTTAGCCTTTTTAAAGTTCTCATTTCAATCTGATGTTTATCTGGACATGAGATAGAATATTTACTTTCTTCTAGTTGGTGCATATTTCAGTTAATCGTTGACTAAGTAAATTATATTCTGCTCTATTATTGCTGCATGTCAGTAACTAATATAATGTCTCTAAAAGACCAACAGGTAGTCCTTTGCTATGCTTAAATAGAATAGGAAAATAATATTGAGAATGATTCTGATCTTGCTTATTGAAACATATACTTCCTCTAGTCATACTAGAAACAGAAGGGAAGAAAAAATCACTTACAATAAGCAAGCAAAAGAAACACATCCTTCAATAAAAATATTTAAACATTCTCTCTGGGTATTTACCTTCAATTTTAAATGAAAAGCTACTACTACTATGACTATGGCTATTGCTGCATCTACAGTGATTTACACACAACCTTGTAACAACAGTTTTTTGTGAGTAGATACATGGATCAAAACATAGGCTAAATGGGTAAAGGAGAGGGAAATGTTTATATCCTTGATTGTCTTGTGGATATTTGTTTCCCCTGTTTACTGTTGTAAAATAGACATTTATGTGTAATAGAAATTAATATTGAGAATTATAACAGAAAGCTTATAAGCCCACCTTTAACCTATAACCGATTGGATTTTCTAAAAGGGGGAATTGAATTTTCCCAGGGAAATAGGCTTCTTGTTAAGCCTTTGTAGAGTATGAGGCTTTATGTGGAATCCAGAACCCCACTCAGAACCTTCTGAGTTAGAACATTTCCACTTGAAAAGACATTCAGACCAACCTAGAACTACTGGGAGAATAGAAGATTCTTATTGAATGAAAGACTTGCAGAAAAAAAAAAAAATCGAACTATTTAGCTATTTGAATATCAAGCAAGCAATGTGCTTTGGAGGTAGCAGGGAAAGACAAGTCAGCCCATTAGGGAAAACCCCTGTCTAGAACTGAAACTCAGAGGGAACCCATAAGCAATATAGTATGCTCACAAGTGACCACCTGTGTCTATTTGTGAGTTGAAATGGGGAAAATGCAGCAATGAGGACATGGACTGAGTTTGGCTGTGTTCCATTGGCATCCATTGACCTTGAGATGAGAGAGAGAAGAGGAAAGGCTGGCTGGTCTGAAGTTTAGGATGATGTATAAACTCCTAAGCCCATGGGCATTGATCTCACCCCTAGGTGCTAGGTCTGAGAGTGAAGCGGCCAGCTAGTCTGAAGCAAGAAGGTGTGTGTGAACTCCCAAACTTGCAGCTAGTACCCATTTGACCTAGCTAAGATAACTAGGTGACCAGAACTTGAACTGAAGTTAAATATGTTTGATACTGAGAACAAGTGCAAATTGTTACAATTTTATGAACTAGACTTTTGCCTGATTGCAGTGACACAGAATTCCAACCAGAATGGAAGGATTCTTCATATCAAGGTGGAACTTTGTTTCCTCATTGTACTGGGTTGATAGGGATGAAAAATGTAAACACTGGCTATCAAAAATGAAGGGGTTACAAAGGCATGGAGTGGCTGGTTTTCAAGCTTTCATGAGTGTGCATAGCTGCAGAATGAGGAGAGTAAGGTGGAATCCCCACTAAATAGTTCCCCTCTTTTCCAGATGGATGTGGTGAAAGAGGATGGGGAACGATGGTGAAGGATTTTATGACTCAATTGTGAAGAATTGCTAGCAGGATTAATTGCTATTGTCACACTGTAATTGTAGAAGATGGATAACTAAAAGGGAGGAGGTAATCTTTCATTTTTGGAGCAGACATTGAAGGACCATCAAGAGAGCATGAGTGGAGTGTGAGATCCCTACCTAGAAAAGGGGCAACAACAAAGATGGTGGCTGTGTGCCTGTGGGTTGGTTTGGCTGTCAGAATGTGCCTTTTGAGCATTTAAATGAATACATCTTTTTTGTTTTGTTTTGTTAGTGTACATCAAATAATTTTGCATTGTTCATCTATGAAATATAAGATGTAAATGGGGAGCCACAGGGAGGAAGTAGGATAAATGTTGCAGGGAGGGGATTGTAATCACTGAGATGAAACAAGGCATATGGCTTGCTGAATGTAGAGCTGATGATCTTGTCTGTAAAGCTTCAGCCAATTCACAATAAAAATTTTAAAAATAAAAAATAACTAAGCAGCTACTATCATTTTGTTACTAGTAGCTAAAAGGTTATTAGTGGGTTGGAGTCACAATACAAGCCAATGTGTGTAGACTTTTGTCTATTTTAGTGCCACAGTAGTACCAGTACCAGTTGAAGTTGAATTAATTGTGACTCAGGGTGACCTCATGTGTATCAAAGTAGAATTGTGTTCCACAGGTTTTCAATGTCTTATATTTCAGAAGTATATTACCAGGGCTTTCTTCCAAGGCAACTCTGGGTGAACTTGAACCTTCAACCATTTAGTTAGCAGCCAAGTGCATTAACCATTTGCATCACCATGGACTAGTGCCACAATATTACTTCCTTACAAAAATCTAGGAGCCCTGGGTATGTATGGTTCTGTGGAATAAGCTCTGAACCGCTAATTGAAATGTCAGTGGTTAAAACCCACCAGCCACTCCTTGGGAATTAAGTTGGACAAATATGCAGGATGGGACCAGATTTTGAGAAGGCAGTTATGGAGTTTTGATACTTCATGTGCTAGAATATAGGAAGCCTAACTTGCCTTTTTAAAATGGGATTTAAAAAGATCAAATTGCTTTCTCAAGTGACTTTGGACATACATATTAAAGTAAAAAAGACAACTAAGTGAAAACAACCAAGTGAAGACTGTGGCAATGAAAGCCTAAAGTGGGGTGCTGATGGTGGGTTTGGATAGAGAGGGCAAATCTGATGGTCATTTAAAAGGGAGGGTCAATAACAGTTGGTGACATAGAACATAAAGGTTAAGGGGGGGGGGGGGAGAATGGGTTAAAAAATGCAACTGAAGATTCTAGTCTAGAATCCTGAAATTAAAGTTGTACTTTAAAAAGATTAATGGATTTGACAAAGGGAACTGTGATGAGTTTAATTTGAGGCACGTTGTATTTGCTATGGCAGGAGAAAATCTATGTGGGGATGTTGAGCAGGCGGCTGAAGTTTAGAGAGCAGGTGTTGTTGGTAATGTAGATGCAGTCTGGGGAACCACATTCTGTGGATGCAAGACCTGAACAGACCTCTTTTGGGTTTTTATTTTTTCCAGCATATGTGAAGATAAACATGACTTTGTCCTCTTGCAGCCTGTCCCCCTGGACCATCTGCACATGCTAGTGTATTAGGAGAGAGAAGATGCCAGAGGAAGGATAGGGTAGAGGATGTTGGGAAGTGTAAAGAGTAGTAGAAGGAATTCATCCCAGAAAGGATGGCAAGACTGGTAAGCACAGAGTTGCAAAGCAGAGGCACACAGGCAACTTCTATAGCATTACAGAGGTGAAAGATGTGTGAATCTGTATATGCATCTATGTGCGTGTGTACACACTCAAATGCATATACATTCAGAAAAGAGCAGCAAATTCCAGCCCATACCAACGCTGCCCCGCAGCTATCTTGCAAACCCTCTACTTTTCTTTTGGTAAGTACTTTCTGAGTGCCATTTATATACCAATCTCCAATTTAGACAGGGGGACATAGAAAAGAACCAAGAAAACATGGTCTCTACTCTCACAGGAGCTAGATATGAAAGGATCTATAGATGCTAAATATGTATAAATTAATTAACCCTCTAAAATTGTATTAAGAGCAAAGAAGAAACTATGCCCACAAGTTTATTAATCTTGCCTCTTCAAAGTAGGAGAGTTTAGGTAGAATTGTAGAGAAGCAAGAGATATTTTGAGTCAGCTAATAATTTGTACATTGTTCATTTGGGAAGATAATATCCCTATGGCTTGACCACTTAGAGGCATTTCCTCCTCGCTTGCCACCAAAGTCCTAGCACCCTATTCCAAAAGGCAAACTCAATGAGAATAGGGACTGCCTTCGGTTTTAGAGGTGTGAATGTACCCTTTCAGCATTCTCTGGATTTACTTTGAATTCTCGTCTTTATGTCTGTCTTTGGGTTAAAGTAACAGGGAATTAAGGATGGTGGACAGATGATGAAAGTAAGGTATTAAGAAGAGAATAGCAACATTGGAAGCTTGCCATGAGGTCAAAAGGACCATACATGTGCAAATTATTTTTTTTATTAAGTTTGTATTATCTTCTCTTTTTTTCTACCCATTGAATCACAGCTTTACTGGATAGTAGAGTCAGGATTTGTGTCACTGGATGTGACCACAAGTGTCTTCATTTTATAGACTTTTGAAGTAAAGCAGCCACAGTGCCAAGGAACTCTATCCTCCTCAAGTCACAACTGTGGGATTGGGTTCCACCTTGTTGAATAGGTCCTTCTAGCAAACAGTTTTATTCCCAGGGATGGAGTCCTTCAATTTAGGATTTGATGCCTGTCTCACCTTGAATTGCCTAAATACTTTTACATTCAAGCAAGTATAACTTTCCCTCCCGAAGATTTTCTGCTTTTATCTATCAGAAAATCTCACGTTTCAGACTGGTCTTCTGAAGAAAGGATGGCATAGCAGTAGCGGCAGTATTGGGAGACTATTGAGAGAAACATATTTCAACTACATGTCTTACAAAGACATTGTTATTAGAAAAGAGATGGTCTGGACAGGGAGAGTGTGTCAGTTTTTAACCATGTTGGAGTATAGGTATGGGCTAACACAAAGCAAGACTTTAAGGGGTACAGATGAAAGAACTATGCTTTATACTAGTCTAAATTATGTATATATTATAAATTGATAAGCTACATATGAGATCTGGAGTCCTGGTGTGGTATTATAAGATAAGCACTGCACTGAAAGGTCAGTTTGAACCACAAGGTCAGTGGTTCAAAATATCAACTGGTCCTCAGAAACCCTATACAAGGTCACTATGAGTTGGAACCGATTCAGTAGCACTTAACAACAATATTGTATCTAAGAGAGTCTTGGATGGCTTCTAATCACTTGACCAGGTAGCTGTCTTCCAAATTTCTTGGCATAACTGAGTGAGTACCTTCAACGCTGCATCACTTTGTTTAAAGATTTCAATTTGTATTCCATAAATTCCTAGAGCCTTGTTCTTTACCAATGACTTCAGTGGCTATTGATCTTGTGATAACTCTTGACATGGTAACAATGACCATTTCTTTTTGGTACAGTAATTCTTTGTATCTCAACTGTCTTCTTTTGATGATGTGTGCATCATTCAATACTTTGTACAAAGAATCCTTCAGTATTGCATGCAGAGGTTTGAATTTTTTCCTCAGTTCTTTCAGCTTGAGGACTGTTGGGTCTGTTCTTCCCTTTTGGTTTTCTAATTCAAGATCTTCACACATTTCATTATAATATTTAACTTTGTCTTCTCAATCCGCCCTTTGAAATTTTCTGTTCAGCTCTTTGACCTCCTTATTTCTTTCATTTGCTTTAGTATCTCTGTGCTGGAGAGCAAGTTTCAAAGTCTTTTCTGATACCCATTTCGGTTTGTTTTTTTTTTTCTTTCTTCCTTGTCTTCTTAATGACCTTTTTCTTTCTTCCTGCATGATGTTCTTGATGTCATCCTATAACTCTTCTGGTTTTTAGTCATCAAATCTGTTTTTGAGATGATCTCTAAATTCAGGTGGGATATGTTCAAAATTATATTTTGGCTCTCTTGAACTTGTTTTCATTTACTTTAGCTTCAGCCTGTACTTGCCTATTAGCAATTGATGGTCTAGCTCAACAGTGTACCCCTGGCCTTGTTTTAACTGGTGACATGGAGCTTTTCTACAATCTTTTTCCAAGATGTAGTCAATTTTATTTCTGTGTATACCATCTGGTGAAGTCAATGTGTATAATCATCTTTAATGTTACTTAAAAAAGATATTTGTTAAAGATAATTTAAAAATGACTACAATAGTAAATTAACAGGGAATTGTCAGAGGCTCAATTCAGATTCAGACAAGGATGTGGAATGAGGGACATCATGGCTGATGAGAGATGGATCTTGGCTGAAAACAGAAATACCAGAAAGATGTTTATCGTGCTTTATTGACTATGCAAAAGTTTCCTACTATGTTGCTCATGACAAGCTATGGACAATTCTGTGGAGAATGAGTATCGCAGAACACTTTATTATGCTCATGAGGAACCTGTACACAGACCAATGTCAGTTATTCGAACAGAAAAAGGGGACACTGAATGGTTTACAATCAGGAAAGATGTGCACCAAGTTATATTATTTCTCTATGCTTATTCAATCTGTACATTGAGCAAACAGTCCAAGAAGCTGGATTATATGGAGAAAAACACGGCAATAGAATTGGAGGAAGATTCATAACAACCTGTGATGTGCAGATGATACAGTCTTGCTTCCTGAAAGTAAAGAGGACTTAACATACTGACCGATGAAAATACCCTTCAGTATGGGTTAAGTACCCTTCAGTATGGGTTGCACTTCAATGTAAAGAAAATAAAAATCCTCAAAACAGGACCAATAAATAACATCATGATAAATGGAGAAAAGACTGAAGTTGTCAAAGACTTCATTTTGCTTGGATCCATCAATAATACCCATGGAAGCAGCAATCAAGAAATCAAATAATACATTGCATTAGGCAAATCTGCTGCACAGGACCGCTTTAAAGTGTTTAAAAGTAGTCAGTTTGAGGACTAAAGCATGACTTACCTAAGCCATGGTATTTTCAATAGTCTCATATGCATGTGAAAGATGGACAATAAGTAAGGAAGATCATAGTAGAATTTTGTGATTGAGTTATTGTGTTGGAGAATAATATTAAAGGAACTATGGACTGCCAAAAGAATAAACAAATCTGTGTTGAATTTGTTGAATGCTCCTTATAAGTCAAGATGGCCAGAACTTCATCTCTCATACTTCAGACATATTATCTATCAGGAGGGACCAATCTCTGGAGAAGAACATAATGCCAAGTAAAGTAGAGGGACAGTGAAAAAGAGGGAGACCCTTAATGAGATGGATTGGCACAGTGGCAGTCATAAAGGACTCAAGCATAGCAGCTTGAGTATATGAGTATGACACAGGACCAGGCAGTGTTTCAGTCTGCTGTGTATAGGGTTACTAAGCATCAGAACTTACTCAACAGCACCTCACTAAAACAATAACAGAAGAGCTTTAAGTGATTTTTAGAGGAATTAAAAAAAAATTGGTTTTCATGATAAAATGTATTAGTCATTTAGGTAAATTTCTTACCATTTCTTATTAGTTATAGTTTATGTAGTAAACATTGGTTCATAGTTTGCAATTGAAAGCTAATTTTTTTAAAACAAAATATGCAATGCACAATCCCTGACTACAAGAGCATTTAATATAGTTGTTGTTATTGTTTTAGTTAAGTGTCAGAAAGTATGTTCCTATTCATAGAGACCCTGTATATGGTTTCTGAGGAGCAGCTGGTATGTGTGAACCACTGACCTTTCGGTTAGCAGTCCAATGTTTATCCTACAGAACACTCGACTCGATATAGTAGAGGGACTGAAAAAATATACACCAGTGACTGTAATATGAGCGTTTCAAATAAAGTGATAAGGGATTTCAGAGAATTATTGTAGTTAGGCTAATTGGAAAGATATTTTAGAGGAGGCAGCATTTAAACTGGGATTTGTAATATGGACAGATTTCAGCATGCCAGCTGGTAACATTTGGCATTTGGGTAGAAGAAATATTTGTTAAAAGCATGTGCTAAAATAAAGCAAAATAGTTAAGTTTGACACAAGCACAGTTTAGGTTGACAAAATAGTGGGTAGTTTGAAGATTGGGAAGTAACCTGGTAAGGTCTTGCCCTGGCCCAGACTAAGGGGTGTGGACTTCACACAATGGCGAAGCCCAGGCAGCCTTTGGAATGGCAGAACTGAATGATGGAGTGATGCTTTAGGAAGGTAAGTCTGACAGCATGCTAGGGTAGAACACCAGAAAGAAAGAAAGAGGAAAGCAGAAAGCAAAGTAATACGATTTTTATGGTGGTAGTGGTGGTTTAGAATAGGGCAGACTTAATGGATGTGTAGCCTACAGGGAAGTCCAGTGAAGAGAGGAAAACTGAAAGAAAAACTGAGATGAAATTTTAAATGATGAAGGAGAATAAGAATATCAAGACCAGAAATGGAATGGTTAGGCTTAGAAGAAATAGTGTCAAAGCAACTCTTATTAGCACCTCCAGTGAACCACACCCAGCACATGGGGATAGAAAAGAGCTTAATCAGGTAACACACCCCACTATTATTGGGTATCAGGGTTGCCAATCAAGACATGACTCACAGGCACTGGGTAGAACAGCGTTTACCTACAGGGAACAGCAGGAGAGTAAGATCAGTTTCAATAGTGGACTTCTGTTTTCTCCCATGGTGATTCCTTACAGCCAAAGCTGGAATGCGGGTTGTACACACTCCTTTCATTCTGCTGGTTAAGGACCCATTCTTTCCTCACTAGATACCGATATAGCAGTTGGGTTGGCCAAGTGCCATATAACCTGTATATGTAAGCAGAAGAAAGATATAATACAAATGAAACCCTTGTTGTTGTTGAGTGCAGTCAAGTCAATTATGACTCATAGTGACCCTGTATTGGGTTTCTGAGGAATGGCCAGTGAGTTTGAATTGCTAACATTGCAGTTCAAACCAATTTTCCTATCCAACCCTAACAGGAAGATATCACCCAACAATGCAGAATATCCAAAACAAAATGTGCTATCTCTTTGTAAGGAGATGTTCTAGGACTACAACCCTAATTGGGGGCAGCTTAGAGGAGGGGCAGAGAGGTGCTAGAAAGCTGTTCTCCAAACAAATAGGAATATTAGCTTCCTGGTGTAGTGCCACAGGATAAGAATTACACCTCAAGGTAGCACAAGGTCGGTGGTTCAAACTCACCAGCCACACTTCATAAACCTTATACAAGGCCACTCTGAGTAGGAACCAACTCCACAGCACATAATAACAACATCTCACCCCACCTGTGTTGAGATGTGAGAAAGGGATGGGTGGGTGTGAGAGAGGCATTTTAAGCATGGATTAAGGAGAACAGTTAAAAGTGTTAACATATAAAAGGATTTCCTAGCATTGATCCTTATCTCTTGAGTCACCTGCAGAACACAAGAGAAACATGAATAATAAGTTTTAACTCTCACTTTGCCTGAAAAGTTCAACCAACTGTGGCTTAGCCTTGTTGTCTTAAGTGCCATCAAGTTGGTTCCGACCCATAGCGACCCTGTATAGGGTTTCCAAGGAGCGGCTGGTGAGCTTGAATTGCTGACCTTGTGGTTCAAACTGACTTTGCAGTTCAACTCATTAACCCACAGCACCACAACAGGCTTAGCCTTAGAAAGGGAGAAATTTTAATCTATATAAGACTCACTAGGTTCCCACCTTTCAAGGAAGAAGATATCTTGTGAAAATGTAAAAGCTAGCTAATCTGCATATGAAAAGAACTTCAATAATTCTGCAGGCCCCAATTTTGGAGAATTGTTGATGATAATGTAGATTTTTATCCATCCATTCCTTCCCCAGTTTCACAGATTTTGCGAGGATAAATAAAACAAGGAAGTACATGTAAATATATTTTGTCTATAAAAAGTTGCTATGTGGATATTGTAGGTCTATAAAAATGTGATGTGTGGATGTTGCAACATGCTATAATACTCTGGAATTGTTTTGTTCTTTATAACTTATATTTAATCTTCCTTAACAATAATTTAAATCAGTTTAAGATGGTTTATCATTTTTAAGAGCATTCCATTTACATTGATGAAGAGAGCAATGAGAAGAAGATACTTTAAACCAAGCACAGTCCACTGGTAAAAATGATGTCTGCCAAGCTGACACACTTAACATTATTGATGTGCCCACTGCTACAGCCATGGGAATCAAACATCTGGGGCTTGTCGAGGAAATAACTTACAATTACTGACTTTCTCCATCATATTAATTCTGGAAGAATATATCTTTTGATAAGGTGAATCATTGAGAGAGCCTGTTTCTATCCAAGGCTTTGAGAAAGACAGGTTTTCTTACCACATTTAGGCATCTATCCATCAAGTACCTATTGACTCTTTATATATGTGGTTCTGCCATTAGCAAAAGAGAGAGATGCAAAGATTGGGAAGAGGCATCTCTTTTTCAAATGATGAGCATGGTTGTTAGTTCCCATCACATTCTCATATCATATAGGAAGTTTGGGCATGGCAAAAAGAACAAATGTGTGTTAAGGCTATCAACTTTGTTTGCTATTCTTGTTGTTAAGTGCTGACTCATAGAGATCCTGTATAGAGTTTCTCAGTAGTGGCTGGTGGCTTTGGACACTGACCTTGCAATTAGCAGTCCAGTGAGTTTCCTACAGCACCACACCAGGACTCCTTATTATCCTTGGATACATATACATTTTATGTTCTGAAATTTTGACCAGTTCTAGTGTAGTGCTGTAGGATACGCACTGGACTGCTAACCCCAAAGTCAACAGTTCAAATCTACCAGCCACTATAAGGAAACCCTATACTGGGTTTCTGTGAGTTGGAACTGACTTGATGGCACTTAACAACAAAAACAGTGGATGTGTTTCTTGATTCTCAAAACTCTTGGATTATGTTCACTAGTTGATACGGAAATTAAAACCATGAATGTGTATGGTCTCTGTGATTTATAAATATCATGTGGTTTATAAATATCATGATCAGGGCATCTCTTAGCTACTTCGCCATATGTCACTAAGGAAACTGGTGAGTGCTTACTCTACAGCAGGTACTAAGATAAGTGTCTATATGAACTTTCTCATGAAAATATTATTAGGTAGTTATCATTACTTCTGCTTTACAGACAAGGATAAGAGCATGTACAGTTTTTTCTTAGCTATAAAACCCATATATGTACAGATGTGTGAGTCCCTGGGTGGTACAAATAGGTAACGGACTCAGTTGCTAAAAGAGAAGTGTGAAGTTCGAGTCCACCAAGAAGTGACTTGGAAAAATGCCTGGTAATCTACTTCTAAGAAATTAGTCATTGAAAACTCTACATAGCGCAGTTCTTCTTTGACATACATGGAGCCACCATGAATAGGAATTAACGTGATGGCAACCAGTTTTTAAAAAATCTTAGCAAGCTTTCTTATTATATCATATTATTATTTTAAATGTAGGGAAGTCAGCTTCTATATTGGTTTGCCAAGATGGAGCAACAGAGACTTGATTATTTTCTCTCACCAGAAACTTAAAAAAAAAAACTGAATAAAAGACATAAAATAATGCATCCCAAGATATTAGAAATTGGATAACGATGAAATGAGCAATGAGAAAGAAACAAAGTGAACCTTATAAGTTTTCAGTTATTTACTGATCAGTGCATGCATATAAGGAAACTACTGGAGGTTAGGGAAAGACCTATATAAAAAGGATTAGAAGTAATAGTCCTCAGACCTCATTTGGACCAGAAATATGTATGTTCTACTATTAAAAGTCAGAGTCCTGGTATGATGCTTCAGGACAATGCACCACTGGACCACAAGGTCAGTTTGAACTGCAAGATCAGTGGTTCAAACCCACCAGCCACTCTTTGGGAACCCTATATGGGGTCGCTGTGAGTCAGAACTGTCTCAACAGCACTTAACAACAACTATTAAAAGTCAGAGATAGTAATATGGTATAATAACAGTAATTTTAAAAAGAGGAACTATGTAGTTTCTACAAGAAATCTTGGTCTTGTTTTAATTTCTTCAGCTGCTACTTGAACTTACATATGAGCAATTGATCTACTCCACAGTTGGCTCCTGGCCTGATTTGAATGATGATTCTGAACTTCTCCATCATCTCTTTCCACAGATGTAGTTGACTGGATTCCTGGTTATTCCATCTGGCGAAGTCCACATGTATAATAGCTGTTTATGTTGTTGAAAAAATATATTTCTAGTAAATAGGTCTTTGGTCTTGTGAAATTGAATCATGTTATCACTGGTGTCTGTCTGTCACCAATGCCATATTTCCAAATACTGATCTTTCTTTGTTTCCAGCTTTCACATTCCAATCACCAGTATATATCAGTACATCTTGACTGTATGCTTGATCAATTTCAGATTTCAGAAGTTGGTAAAAATTTCTTCATCATTGGCATTGGTTTGTAAATTTGAGTAATAGTCATATGAACTGGTTCTTCTTGTATGCCTCTGGGTAATATCCTATCGCTGACAGTGGTGTATTTCAGGCTAGATCTTGAAATGTTCTTCCTGATGATGAATATGATACTGTCCCTGTTCAATATGTCATCCCTGGGATAGTGAACCATAGGTTGTTCAATTAAAAATGATCAATATCAGTCAATTTCAGCAAACTAGTGCCTACAATGCCTATCTTCAGTCTTCCATTTCATTTTTGACAACTTCAGATTTTTCTAGATTCATACTTTGTATGGAGTCCTGGTGTAAAACTGTAGGATAATGCACTGGGCTGCAAGGTCGGTTTGAATCACAAGGTTGCAGTTCAGATTCACCTGCCACTCCTTGGAAACCTTTTACAGGATTGCTATGAGTAGGAACTGACTCAGCACCACTTAACAACAACAGCAACAACAACATACTTTGTACATTTCACATTCCAACTATTGATGGATGTTTAGAGCTGTTTATTCTTATTTTGAATCATGTCACATCAGTAAATGAAGATCCTGAAAGTTTTATTCCATTCATGTCCCTAAGCTAAACTCTTCTTTGAGGTGGCAACTCTTCTCCAATTATATCGTGAGCACCTTTCAACCTGAGAGGCTCATCTTCTGCCACTATATCAGATAATGCTCTGCTGCTTTTCAGGGTTTTCACTGGTCATTTTTAAAGAAGTTGATCAACAGTTGTTCTTCCTAGTCTATCTTATTCTGGAAACTCACTTGAAATCTGTACACCATGGGTGACTCTGTTGGTATTTGGCATACTAGTAGCATACTATCAGTATTACAGCAACATGTAAGCCACCACAGTATGACCAACTGAAAGTGATGGCAGGAAGACATAGATAACTTGAAATTTTGTTGTTAAGTGCCATCAAATCAGTTTCAACTCTGTGACCCTGTAGATGGTTTCTGAGGAAGATTTGGTGGGTTTGAACCTGTGACCTTGAGAAGAACTTTATGAATGCTAAAATGGAGGGTCAGGGAAAAAGATGAAGACATCCAATGAGATGGGCTGATTCTCTGGTATCAGCATTGGGTTTACATGTAAGAATTGTGGAGATGGCACAGGACTGGGCAGTATTTTGGCTTGCAATGCATGGTGTTACTGTTAGTTGGAACTTATTTGATGGTACCTAACAACAACAACGACACTGTGTATTTTATGAATTTCTATAAAATTTCAACATATTGCATACCTATAAATTAAAAATCAGTATCTATGGTATGTATTGGGGTACACAGAATCAAAGATATTTTGTAAACCAAAATGTGATCTAAGAAACCTACAATCATCTCAGAAATAAATTATTCTCCTTCTATGAGGCAGGGGTTAATAATCACTCAGTTTGATTGAAGAGAAACACTAGTAAGCCTCCTGTGAAATACTTAACACTGAGCAATGTAATCTCACAGTGAGTTCTTCAATGTGAATTAACTGCTAAAGAGATCTCTAGATAACGGAAAGCATTGACCTGTGAATGCAGATATTTCTTCTGATCATTTATATTTTGGCAAATATCTGCCATAAACAAGATTTTATTTTTAACTTATATGAATAAGATTTTTTTCCTCTTTTTGCCAATGGTTAGATACTCCCAATTCTCATTTGCTTTCAAGGCTATTTGGATAGATATTGTTGTTGTTGTTGTTATTGATTTTAAGTACTGTTGAGTCAGTTCTGACTCATATGGACCCTGTATAGAGTTTCTGAGGCTTTAAATCTTTGTGGTAGTAGAACAAAAATGATGGCAGAGAGGGTAGACGTGCAGTGAGGAGCTCCATCAGCAACAATACAGAATATTGTACCAACTAGGCTCAGGGGATGGTTTCAGACTCTGAACAACATATAAAGGAATATTTAGAAGGTTGGAAGGTTTACAGCTAGAGGAATTTGTAGCAGAAGCAAGAAATCCATTGCTTTCTAATTCAAGATGCTCAGCTGCTCCTGGAGCCACCATATAAGAAGAGACCATGCAGGGAAGGATCAGAGCAGTCACAGATGCCTGACAGAACTGTGGAGATAAAGGTGTGGACACATTTTTTTTTTTTCTTTAATCTGTTCATTGGTCTCTTGTTGTCTGTCCACCTCCATTCTGGTGCCTAGAGGGAGTGCCTGAGTGAGTGGACACTTTACCTCCACCCCCGGAGGGTTCTACTACGCATGTGCACTGATCTCCTCAAAATATAAAGCGACAGTTTCCACTTAAAACCAAATGGCAGTGCAAAACGGCCACAGCCGGCTCTGAACTGTTTATCACTAGGAAATAGACCTGAACAGGAATTGTGGCGTGGGACAGGCAGACTGAAAAGGAAATAGGCTGAAAATTAAATCCGGAGTTACATCATAATGACCAAAAGTGGCATCTTGAAGTCTCTCATGAAGAAGAGTGAAAAGGGAAGCCCATTTCCTGATCACATCTACCTGGAGGCAATCAGAAAGCATAAAAAGTACCAAAACACACACCCATCTAAGTATTAAAGCCACAGACAACTCCTGAATATGCCCCCCAAACAGAAACAGATGTCCAGAAAAAAGTTAAAGTGACTGAGGCAAATGAGCTGGAAGTACACCTACACTCCATACTAGAAGATGGGCAGGCTTTGGAAATGCCTCAGAAGGAATTCAGAAAAATGATTGTAAAATGTATTTAAACACTATACAATGGAGTTGAGAAAAATAAGGAAGACGTCAGGAAAGCTCTACAGGAACAATCAAATAAGATAGGAACAATTGGAAACAATTCAAAACCTATAGAAAGAGGTCCAAATGATTAACGATAGAATATCAGAAATGGACAATACACTGAAAGGGCAAAGGAGTAGAACTGAAGAGATAGAAGCCAGAACTAGTGAGCTAGAAGATAAATCTCTCAACATTACTAAGATAGAAGAGTAAGCACAAAAAAAGGATATAAAAATCTGAAGTAGGTTTAAGATTCATGTAGGACAACATGAAGAGGAATAACAAGCATTATCGGTATTCTCGAACAGGAAGAATCTCACAAGTCCACAGAGGAGATCATTGAAGAGATGCTGGAAGAAAGTTTCCCTAATATCCTGAAAAGCAAAAAGATAAGCATTCAGGAAGCTCAAAGAACCCCGGGAAGGATACCAAGACATATAATAATCAAGCTCTCCAAAATCAAAGATAAGGTTAGAATCCTGAAAGCAGCTAGAGAAAAGAGAAGCGTAACATACTAAGGCAAGCAAATCAGATTAAGCTCGGATCTCTCAACAGAAACCATGCAGGCAAGAAGGCAATGGGGAGACATTCATAAAACCCTGAAAGAAAAAAGCTGCCAACCAAGAATACTTTATCGAGCAAAGCTATCAATCAAATGCGGTAGTTTAATAAAAAAATTCCAGTATAAACAGAAGCTAAGGGATTTTGCCAAAGCCAACCCTGCCATGAAAAACATCCTAAAGGAAGTTCTGTGGACTGAGAATCAACAAGAACAGACAACAACTAGAGAACCACGTATATGGCAACATCACCCTGAACTCAATAGGCAAATGAAAGAGTCAAGAACAGAATGAAAATATAAGTTTATGATCAAAACCATTATAATGTGAAAGAATGTAAACAGAGAGGAAAAGAGATCCTGGTGGTTAGAAGGTCAGGTAGATTACAGAATAAAATAGATTGTCATAAATGGAGGGAAGAGTTAATGGAATATACGGTAACCACAACAGTGGGGTTGGGGTGGGGGTTTAGTTTGGGTGTTGGGGAGGGCAATATAAGAAGGGGGAGGAGGTGGAAGAACAAGATAGATAGGGGAACACTGAGGCAAGTTTGCATGGCTTAAGTGGGACAGAGGTAAATAGTGATGCATGCTCAACCTTGGAACAACAGGGCTCTGTGATACAGGGATCTAGGTATAGTTTGAAGAGGGGAAATAATACTAAAATGCTTAACTGTCTTATGAATATTGATTTCCCTTGCCTACTATTGTAAAATAGACACTTGAATAGTATAGAAAGGAATGTTGGGAAACATGATTACAGAAAACTTGTAAGCCCATCATCAGCCTATAACTGATTGGAATACCTAAAACCAGTTATAAAACTTGCCCAGTGAAATGGGCCTCTTGCAAAGCCTTTGCAGAGTATAGGACATTAGGTGGAGTCCCGAGTCCCATCCAAACCCTTATGAGGTGGGACATTCCCACTAGCAAGGACAAGCAGACTAGCCTGGAACAGCTAGAACAACAGAAGATACATCTTCAAAGAAAGATCATCCAGAAAAACTCCAAACAAAAATGTCAGCATGACTGGCTACTACAAGAATAAGCAAGCTGTTCACCAGGAAGCCATCAAAGCAAGCAATCAAGTTCCTTCCAGACATACTTCCCTCTAAGACTGAAACTCAAAGGGAA
>NW_006408535.1:7835149-7835727 GCF_000296735.1 Chrysochloris asiatica | reverse complement strand
ACATCAAGTATCAATGCTATTCCCTCTGTACACAGGGGAGGTAGGGATGGGCAACTTAGACATTGGCTACCTAAAATGTTGTTGTTGTTGTTATGTGCCGTGGAGTCAGTTCCGACTCATAGCAACCCTGTGTAGGGTTTCTGAGGCTGTAAATTTTTACGGGAGCAGAAAGCCTCATCTTTCTCCTGCGGAACAGCTGGTAGTTTCGAACTGCTGATGCTGAGGTTCGCAGCCGGATTCATAACCACTATGCTACCAGAGCTCCTTTAACGAGGAGGCAATAAAAGGTGCAAAGTGACTTGCTTACAAGTTTGCAAGAGGGAGTTTAGTTTAAGAGTATAGGGGGAAAGAAAGAGTCCCCACTGAATAATATTCATCTTGTCAAGATGGGTCTGGTGAAAAGAGATGTGGATAAGATTCGTATGATTCAATAGTGAATAATTGTTATTATGACTAATTGTGACTGTCACAATTGTAAAGTTAGAAGTTTTGTAACAAAAACAGGAGAGTAGTTAATCTTATAGTCCAGAAACAGAGGACCCTAGGACCATCAAGGGAGAAGAGCACAAGCAGAATGC
>NW_006408535.1:7831662-7834734 GCF_000296735.1 Chrysochloris asiatica | reverse complement strand
AAAAAAAAAAAAAAAAAAGTACCAGTGAGGCAAATACATTAAAAAAAAAAAAAATCTTTGTGGGAGCAGAAAGTCTCATCTTTCTCCCATGGAGTGGCTGCCGGGCTCGAACTGTTGACCTTGTGATTCACAGTCCAGTGCTTGTCCTACAGAGCCATCATTCTCCCTAAGATCGATACTAAAATACATTATATTTCTGAGACCTGCTCTGTTTGCTCTGACAACAACCAAATAGCTTATGGTAAGATTTATTGATTTACTATGTCTTTGAGATAGCATAACAAGAATGATTAGAAAATTGAGGTATAAATTAGGAAGCAGGATGATTAAAACATCCATATAAAAAATAATCTATGTGCCAGCCACTGAGGTACTAGAATGTGAACCATCAGACCTTATCCTGGAGTTGGGAGTCTGGAAAGACATTTCTGGTAAAGTGATGTTCAATCTTGGGCCTGATTGAGTTAGGTATGCTAGCCAAAATGGGGTGAAGAGAGTAGCCACATGATATGAGGGGCATTGGCAATAGGGTACTAGTTACATACAGGGGAAATAACATATAATTATATTAAGGCAATGGTAGCCAGATTTTTCCATATCAGAGAAGGAATTTTTTTAAATGCCAAGGCACAAAATTAAAATGTACAATCTGGTGTTGGACTGGGATTGGAGATAGCAGTGTAGGCTCATGGTTTTCAATATAAATAGATGAACAGATAAATATAGAGAAAAAGGTTGATGTAAATGTGTGTATACATTGTCAAGAGCTGTAGAGTCAGTTCCAACTAAAAGCAACTCTGTATAGTGTTTCCGAGGAGCAACTGGTGGGTTTGAACTGTCACCTTGTGGTTCAAATTGACCTTGTAGTTCAGTGCTTATCTTACAGCACCACACAAGATCTCCATGTATATATGTCCACACATATACCTATAAGTATATGCATACACATTGACACACACATAGGCAAACATATATTCTCTAACTCTTCAAGAGCAAAAATACCTCAATAGTACTCAATAGCAATAAACACAGGTAGGGCCCGGTTCATGGTTTCTAATTACCATTTTTCTCTAAAAGTAAAAAGGGCTTTTTTGGCATGAGGAGGAGAAACACAAAATGTGTTTGTAAGGGGTAATCACTGCACGACAATTGGTCTTTTATTCACCTGGAGTACTGGAAGAAGATGGATCGTCAGGAATAGGAGCAGGATATAAAAAGTATGAGGATCCCTGGTGGTGCTGTAGGAAAAGCACTAGACTGCTAAACACAAGGTCATCCGTTCAAACCCACCAGCTACATCTTGGAAATCCAGTACAGGATCACTGTGAATCGAAACCAACTTGACAGTACCTTACAACATAACCTAGCATAAAATGTGCAGCTAACTGCCTCCATGAACTACTACCATCTTTGCCATAACATGAGAATTGATGGTGATCAGCTACCATTACTGAACATTTTGATCAAGAATTCTATAGAGGAATTCTGGTCAAAAGGGGGGAAATGCAGAAAAAAATGTCATTTCAGTGGACTCAAGATTTTTTGTAGTCATGAAGCCTAGGTTAAACCTGAAACTTTTGCCCTGAGATAATCTTTGAACCTTAAAACAAAAATATTCCCTGAATTCTTCTTGAAACTAAAGAATAGTTTAACTTTCAGTAGCTGAAGTATAAGTACTAGACTGCTAAACACAAGGTCAGCGGTTCAAAGCCACCAGCCACTGTTTGGAAACCCTATACAGGGATGCTATGAGTTGGAACTGACTTGATGAAACTTAACAACTGTCTTTATGGAATCAAATACTAGATAGGGACGTTATGAGGTAGTGATTTTATGTTAATCAGGAAGGAACAACTAAGAAAAGAAGGGTGAGAATAGTTGTACAATTTGAAGAATGTAATCGAGGTCACTGAATTTTAAATGTGTTGTAGTTGTTAAGTGCCATTGAGTAAGTTCTCACTCACAAAGACCCTGTATAGGGTTTCTGAGGAGCAGCTAGTAAACTTGAATAGCTGACCTTGCAGTTCAAACCAATCTTGCAGTCCAGTGCATTAACGCACTGTGCCACACCAGGACTTCTTAAAAGGTAGAATTGTTTAATTGATGTATGCTTTACTGTGTATATTCTCAACAACAAAATAAATAAAAACATTTTTTTTTAAGTAGGAAGTAGAACATCTTATGCCAGAAAGCAAAGAAGTACTCAAGAATTTTGGTAACCAGACAAAAGGACATAGGAGACCATTTGTAGGGGATTCTACTGGTCAAATATGACATAATTTGAATACCAAAATATATAATGATAGTAACTTATTGAATAAAATAGAAATCCATGAAGCTCTCTGAATAAGTGGAAATATTGAAATATTTCATGAGGAACATAATATTTACACAATTTCAAAGTATTTGCCAAGAGAATATTTATTACTTACAAAGAAGAATTTACCTTGGAGAAGGCTGGAAGACATCACCTTAATCAAGTCATAAAAGGTAATGTCACAAACAATGGGACAAATTAAAATCATATGTCAACTACTAGTACTCAAGGGAACAAAGCATCACTTCTGTAATATTCCTGCCAAGATTCATAACATGAATGAGTAAACAAACCCCAGTGTTGTTAATTGCTCAAGTCAGCTCTGACTCCTGGCAATCCCATATACAACAATGAAATATTGACTGGTCATGCTCCATCGTTGTTGATTTAAGCCCATTATTGTGGTTATTCTGTCAATTGGTCTCATTGAAGATTTCCCTCTTCCCCTCTTCCTCACTGACCCTTAACTTTACTACACATGGAGTCCTTTCCCGTGAGTTGTACTTTCCTAATAATATGTAGCAAAGTAAGCAAGAGAAGGTTTTACTACCCTCACTTTTTTTTTTTTTAATGTTTTATTGTGGATTATATGATAGTTTACATGGGGGAACTTCAGTTTTACATTCATTCCATCATATATCGTCTCACTGCCATGGTTCCAATTCCCTCCATGCATCATCAACCACCCAAAGGGTATATTCCAGAAACCCACCCCCTACACTTCCCCCTCCACCCCCCAGTTTTTGGGCCACAGT
>NW_006408535.1:7809633-7826617 GCF_000296735.1 Chrysochloris asiatica | reverse complement strand
ACAAAGGCAAGAAGTGACTGGCTTACAAGCTTTCAAGAGGGAGCCTAGATCCAGAGGGCATGGAGGAAGGTAGAATCTCCACTAAGTAGTTTCCAATCTGTCTGGGTGGGACTGGTCAAAGGAGATGGGGATAGGTCTCTTGTGGTACAATAGTGAATAATTGTTATCAGGACTGACTTGGACATTTTGTAGCAAAAGGAGGGGAGTGGTTGACTTTGCAGTACAGGAGCAGTGGTCCCTGGGACCATCAAGGGAAAAGAGCAAAGTGAAGGATCTTACCCAGGGAAACAGTGACACCAGAGTTGGAGGCAGAGATGTTGACGTGGAGAGATGGCACAGCTGGGGACTCTAGACCCAGAAAGGGAGAGGGGTTGTAGGGTGGGGGGAGGGAAGACGGCTTGCTGGGTATACCCTTTGATTGGTTGATTATGCATGGAGGGGATAGTAACCATGGCACTGAAATGATATACAATAGGATAAATGTAAAGCTATTATTCTACCATGTAAACTATCTCATAATTCAAAATAAAACATTTTTTTTAAATTATCTATTGGTTTATTACTGTAATGGTATAACAGTAAATTTTTGGTTCGAGAACAAGTATTTAGTGGGTTTACTTTTCCAACAGGATATTATTCATAATTAATATCAAATCTGATGTTTATGTATACATTGTATACCCAGCAAGTTCAAAATGATTCTATGGAAATATGGTGTTAAGTTTCTTCCTGCATTTTGGAAGAAGTTAGGACTCTATCTCCATCCTTCTACCATCTCACATATACTTACTTTTAAAGTGTTAGCATACTAATAAAAATGTTATGGAGGTTGATGGTGATTATGTGCCACCAAGAAAGTTCTCACTCATAGTAACCCTGTGTAAGTTTTTTGAGACTGTAAACCTTCACAGGAATAGAAAGTCTCATGTATCTCCTGAGGAGTGACTGATAGATTCAAATTGCTGATCTTGTGGTAAACAGGCCAGCTCATAATCCACTATGCTACTTGTTGTTGTTGTTGTTGTTGTTATGTGCCGTGGAGTCGGTTCTGACTCATAGTGACCCTGTACAGGGTTTCTGACACTGTAAATCTTTAAGGAACAGAAAGCCTCATCTTTCTTCTAAGAACAGCTGGTAGTTTCGAACTGCTGACCTTGTGGTTCGCAACCCAATTCATAACCACTACGCTACCAGAGCTCCTTGTACTCCTTAAAAAATGTTATAGAAGTAGAATATTTGCTAAAGACCTGATTCAACATTTATGCTGTTTTTGTTGTTAAGTGCCATTGAATTGGTTCTAAGCCATAGTGACCCTGGTACTTACTAGGTTTCTGAGCAGTTGGTGGGTTTGAACTGCCAACCTTGCAGTTAGCAGTCTGGTGTTTATCCTGTGGTGCTACAGTAGGACTCCAGTACTAAATAGTGTATATTGTGTTGTTGTTGTTAAATGCCTTCAAGTTGGTTCCAACTCATAACAACTCTGTATAGGTTTTCTGAGGAGCAACTGGTAGATATGAGCTGCTGACCTTGTGGTTAGCACTCCAGTGCTAATCTTATAGTGCCACACCAGGACTTCAGTGATTGTGATTATGCCTTAAACTATTTTTTCAGAGGAACTCCTCATTTAGATTATCTTTTAACACCCCAGGTCATACCTTGTTTTTAAGTCATCAAGTCGGTTCCAATCCATAGCTATCCTGTATAGCGTATCCAAGAAGCAGCTGGTGAGATCGAGGTAGTGACTTTTTGGTTCATACTGACTTGGCATTTCAGGGCATTAACTCACAGAATCACACCAGGACTCCAAGTCATAACTAGACGATAGATATTTCATTTATCTCTTAGACCTTTACTTTTTATGAAAAGCTGTTTTCCAAGCCTTTGCCCACGTAGACCTAGTGAGTTTGAACCACAAACCCTTTGATTTAAATTGTAATCATTTCACAATAGGATTAAATTGTTGTTTCTGCATGTTATTTTATTTAGGGGAAGAAAATGGTTTGCTATGCAAGTTTTCCCATGGATTAAAAAAAAAGTGCACAAGAGTCTCTAGTAACTTTGGAGGAAACCTAGTTTACTTTTGCTTTAGTGTACCCAGAAGATTTCAAATCAATACTTAGTATTAACGTTTTAATTGAGAATTAACATCACCATAATTGGAAGTGAGAATCAGCATCCTGATACTTAGGAAAACGCTATTTGGTTGGGGAGGTCATTACACTGGAGAGCATAAACACTGGAAGGGGAAAACACTAATCATTTGTTTCCTTGGGCAAGGACACACACTAAGCACTTGCATTGGTGGTCAACTGTAATTTTCTCCTAGAGCCAGCAACTCTGGCAACTCTTTGGATTTATAGCAGAACACACAAGTAGCAGTGACTTTGAAAGCAAAGGATAAAATAATCCAACAAAAAGTTACTAGTTTCTAAAGGTCTGTTCCTTATTACAAGAATTTAAAGATTTCCCCCTCAACCTAAACTCCTGTTGCTATTTTCAACATGTCTTTCAGTTGTTCTTCCTAGATAATTACTCCTTGAGGAAGCCAATGACATTTGAGTCTGGATTATTGACTATCTTTTATTTTTCTGCCTGGGAATTTCAAACCAATATCCTCCAAACCTGAACAATGTCTATAGATTTGCTTTGCATTTGGGTAAAAATAAGAATCTTTAAATGTATTTAGCTTTTTATTTGCTTCCAAAATCTTTAAAAGTTCAATCACTTCTCCAAATTCCCCAGATTAACAAGAAACACCTATTCCCTCCACAGCCCTCTCCCACTGTAATCCCATCCCTGACCAGTCCTTCTAGGAAGAAGCATTCAAGTCAGATTTAGCTCCTTGGTGGAATGAAGAGGCAATTAGGGGAACGGGATTTCTTTAGGAATCAACCCTCAGTACCAGAAAGAAATTCTTCTCCTTTTTTCTTTTTCACTATTCACAAGAAGTGCCCACTGTCACCAGAGCCATGAGAGGAACCCACCAATAAGGAGTCTTCTGCCCTGTCCTGCAGACTACAGCCCCCCAACCTTCACCACATTGTCTGTGCAATGTGCAGGATTGGAGCGCAAAGCAGAGGCCTCAGCATCGCTCTCCACTCCTGGCGTAGTCAAAGTTCCTTTCCTGGGGCTGGAGGAAGGACCCTTGTGGAAGCAGAGTTTGAAAAGCCCCAACACTGTCATGGTCAAGATCACCAACACCACAACTGCTATGCTCACAAGTATGAAGACCACAGTAGAGGAGGAGTCAAAAGTTGGGGAAGTAGCAGAGGAAGACAAGGTGGAATTAAACTTGGGAATTACGCTTCCTGAAGGAGTGGTGGCTTGTTTTGACTTGGCTTTAGGGGATATTTGAAGGGTTGTCATCGTGCTTCGTGCTCCCCATCTCGGAATTTCTGGAATAGGTGGTGGTGTGCTGCCTTGTTGAGAGACAAGGGGTAGCTCTCCTTGTTTCTCATTGCCTCTGGGTGATCCCGTTCTCCTTGGTATAGGGCTAGCTGCAGTGATGTGCGGGCTCAGAGTGGCCACTTCAGTCTCCCCAGGGCTCAGCTGTTCTTCTCTATTGCTCACACATGAGCGGCCTTCCTTACTTAATTTAAAACCTGCAGCACATTCGCAGATAAAGGCTCCCAAGTCATCTAGGCAATTAGAGAGCTCAACGCATTTGCCAGCACGGAGGTACCTCCCTGGGCATGGGCAGAGCACGCCTTCGGAAGGTAACCCGTCCCAGTGCGTACCGACTTCGTCTGCGATGCAGTTGGCTGAGACGGTGAGCTGCCCCGGGCAGAGCGCACTCACCTCGGTCCCCGGGGGGCTGAAGTCCAGCGCGGCGCTGTACAGCTGGAAGGGCGCCCGGTAGCTCAAGTTGGAGGCGGCTCCGGGGCGCGGCGCGGGACACAAGCCTTCAAACTGGTATTTGCACAAATAGCCGTCTGCGCGCAGGTGGCAGCGCATCTCTTTCCAGCCTGCGGGCTCAACTCCCCCGGTGGTCTGCAGGCCTGCGCATCTCCTCGAGGTGCAGGAACGTTGGGGTTCTTCAACCCACTGCAGGGTCTCGCTTTCCAACCCGTCGCCGTCGGGTACCATCCAAGAAAAACCCCGTAGAGGCTTGTTCTCCTGGGTGCAGTAGGATTTCTGGCGCTCCAGAGAGACCCAGAACAGATGATCTTTGGAGCCCCCTCCAGGCCCTGGGCCTGCCCGCAGGAGCGCGAGCACTGCGCGGAGCTCTGGGCCTCCACGCACGGTACTGAGCGCCCCACCGCGCAGGCTGCAGGCCTCCTCAGCTGCCTTTCGTTGGATGGTAGCGTGGTGCAGGCTGTAGCAGGCCCCGGAGGCTGAGCAGCCGGCGCGGTCAGCTGTGGGGTGCTCCCCACGGCCAGGTACTGGGCAGAATGCCTGCCAGAGGAGGCACAAGGCGAAAGCCGGCCTCATCTCTGAAGACCCGAGCCCACAGCTGCTTCCTACTAGGGTCTTCTGTCCTTTTGGAAATCACAGAGCTGTCTCTTGATCCTAGTCACCGCCTCTTACAGCTGGCTTTACCCCGCCCTCGCTCCCACCACCCCACAGCCGCCAGAAAACCCCACCAGGGTCTGAGACGGCCAACAGTTTCCCTTAGGCCCCAGACAGGAAATGTGTTAGGAGCTCTGCCAGGTCCTGGGAAACCCTGATCCAGTAACACAGCAGGAGTGGGGCCAAAAGGAAAACAATCTACCAAAAGGTCACACACCCTACATAGAGCAGGGCAAAAAAAGAAAGTCTCCACTTACTTGAAGTGTATCCTTCCAATATCTCTGGCCCCCCAACTCAACCCTAAGGGCTTCATGGAGGCCATTTCGGCATCTAAGATCCCAGCACTCTTTGGCAGGAAGGATTGTAGAAAATGAATTTACTTATAATCATCTGACAGCCACACCCTCCCATTGTGTCTCCTTCCCAGCGGGGGAGTTGTGGTCAGAACAATTAATAGAGGGCTCTGCTGCAATCTTCTGCAGTCCTGTGACTTGTAGAAAAAAAAAATCTGGTAAGAAATCTAAACATCTTCGCCGCGGGAGGAAGCACTGTTTAACCAACATCCTTTTCCTATGTTCTTTTTCTCTGTTCTGTCAAAGGAGATTCAAACTTGCTAATACTAATTGCTAGTCAAAGTATTTAGAGTTTCCTTAATGGGAAAGTCAGTACTACCCTAAAAGTTTATTTTTCACTTTCAGTTTTTCTCTTTGAAATGGCCTATATTGGTTCATTCTGGAAATGAAATATATTTCTTTACAGAATACCTGCTAGGCCTAAATGAAAAATAATGGCCATAGACTCAATTTTTAAGTGATTCATAGCTTCAAGTTTATAAATAACATATAGAAGAGTTCATGACCTGACCTATGTGTAATTTTATCTTTGAATTATTTTTCTATCATTTCATTTTATGATTAAGTGCCAATAGTTATAGCTGTAAACTGTAATAGTCCCTTTTTAGGAATATTAGGATTCACCATCCTTGGTGGTGGTGGAGTGGGGAGTTTGTGTGCAGTGGATTCTGTTTGTGCTGTGTATTCGGTTCCAACTCATAACGATCCAGTGCATAGGATTTCCCAGGCTATAAATCTCTACAGGAGCAGAAAGCCTCCTCTTTCTCCAGTGGAGAAACTAGTAGATTCTAACTGCAGTGCAACTTCCTTAAGAAATTAAAATATTATATATGAATATTGTATTCTGTTTTTAAAGAAGAAAACCTGCAAGTTAAAAGATAGATGGGTGTCTCAGTTATCCAGTGCTGCTTTAACAGAAATAACCACAGGTTGATGACTTAACAAACAGAAATTTTTTTCTTACAGTTTAGGAGACTGGAAGTGCTAATTCAGGGTATCAATTCTAGCAAAGCTTTCTCATTCTGTCTGCTCCGAAGCAAGGTCCTGGTCTTACCTGAGCTTCTGCCTTTGGGTGATCTTCATCAGTCTTGACATCTCCCTTTCCACATCTTTTCTAGTTTGGTAGTTTAATCTCTTTATATTTCAAAAGAGATATATTCTACACTAATCCTCCCTCATTAACAAATACAACCCTTTCACAAATGGGATTATAACCAAAGGCATTGTTGTTGTTGTGACGTGCCATCTAGTCAGTTCTGACCCATAGTGACCCAGTAGAAGGTTTCTGAGGAAAACACTGACCTTGCCATTCAAACTGACCTTACACTTCAGTGCATTAACCCACAGCACCGTACCAGGATTCCAACCAGACATACAGGTTAGAATTTACAATGCATATTTACATGGGAAAACATTAGCTTTACATTCATCCTATCTTACATCATTTCATTGCCATGGTTACAATCCCCTCCATGCATCATCAGCCAACCAGAGGGTATACCCTGCAAGCCTGCCCCCTGGTCATCAGCACACAGCCCCTCTCCCTCTCTGGGTCTAGAGTCCCCAGCCATTCTATCTCTCCAGGTCATGGTCTCTGCCTCTATCTCTGGCATTACTGCTTCTCTGGGTAAACCAGTCACTTCTTGTCTTTGTAGCCCCCCATTTGGGTAGCAAATGTCCAAGTTGCCCATCCCTGCCTATCCTGTGTATCAAGAGGGTAGGAATGATCCTCGTTGTAAAGATTTCTTCCCTCTTTTGAGCTACTGAATCCATAGGTGTAGGTCAAGTTCATCAAATTGTATCAGATTTACAAGCATATTTTGAGGGAACACAATTCAATCCATAACAGTGAATCAACTTCTTTAGAGTTCCAGCAGGCATTTTGTTTTGTTAGGCCCCATCTGCGGCCTTAACTATCATGAGACCCCAAAGAGATCATCAGGACTCGAGTTCGATGCAACAGCAAGAGGTTTATTGTTTATTTGCCAACGCGCTGGGGTCCACCCTCACATAGACTCCTAAAACCAGGAGCTGAAGGCGACCCTGCATTGTTTTACATACCAGTTTTTATAATTTTTTTTTGGGCATAATTGTACAGTATTATTGATACAGTTTCTGATTGGTTAGATATTCTTACTCTATACCTTTATTGGTCTTGGCATGAAGCAAGCTTTTTGACCTATAAGCTGATTGGCTTTGGCAAGGGATAAAACAGTCAATTGCAAGTGTGTGGTTGGAATATTCCCATCTCTCTGGGTCAGCCTGACCCTTATGAGTTTCTCAAGGATTATTTTGACATTGAGGTTTTGAGGGCTGGCCGAATGACCTCGTCTCTGGAGGGAACTAAAAACTAAGGCCTTGTCTATCCGAAATGTTTTCTGAAGCCTGACTAAAGTTTAGTCAAGTGATCTCTGGTTAGGCATGATCAGTTGGGTCCTTACAGTTTTAACATAAGCATAACAATTCCTTTAGAAATGGAGAGAAATTGAAGAGTAAAGAATTCCTGGAGTCCTGGTATGGCACTATAAGTTAATGGGCTGGACTGCAAGGTCAGTTTGAACCACAAGGTCGGTGGTTCAAGATTACCATTCCCTACATGGAAACCCTATACAGGGTCGCTATGGGTCAGAACCACCTTGCTGGCACTTAACAAAAACAATAACAAAAAACTGGTGTGTCAGTGAAGAATCAGCATTGGAATGTGAACCACAAAGTCCTTAGTTGAAACCTACTAGCTGCCACTCATAACCCTATGCAGAGTAGCTATAAACTGGAACCCACTCTGCCACAATTAACAGCAACAAAGGAAGGAGAGATGAGTAAAGAGAGCATGGTGGCTATTTAGTATAAGCACTGGACTGCAAACTATGCAGTGGGTTGGGAAAAGATGATCCTCTCTGTGTCCACTAAGATTTACAGCCTCAGAAACCCTATATATGTTCAGTATGAGTCAGAATCTATTAGATGACACTTAACAGCAAAACAAAGAAACAAAAGATTAAAGACTTTACTTTTTAGGGGAAAAAAATTTCTTGTAGCATCCAAGACAGTTCTACAACATTTTAGGGAATATGGCACTTTCTTTACTCCTGATACCCAAATGCTTTGCAACCAGAAGCACATAAAGAGTTCCACCTAAGTCCTTTTAAAAATGCATGATGCTTTAAAATATGCACAATCAGGATGAAAGCTACCATGCCATGAGTAATTCTTAAACTCACTTTGGTGGACTGAATTGTGACTGTTCAGTCTAATGAGGGACAGGAAGGAAGGCTTCAGGATTCCATCCATACATATACGTTTCCACCTCATTTTTGTCATTACTCTCACTCTACTTTTCCTTCCCAAAATTTCATGAAGTTAAACAGATGATAGTAAAGACCATAATTCATCACACTTACCTTGCCTTCACTGGCTGTGACTTTTGCAGCAGAATTTCTCTCCTACCATTACTACTTCCCAATGTAAAACACATTCATTAGTCCTTCAGTTCCAGATGACTTGAGAATCACCTTAAACATGACTTTACATTTAAATTAAGTCACTTAATGCTGATCAAGAAAGGAACATGAAAATGCAGAAATCTAATTAAATTGATTTTAAAAATAATCACTTTGGCCAGCTCTATATATCTTTGATACTTTGCAGTTTTATGGCTGTGTGTTTAGAAATGTATTTATGTAGCAATATATACTTTAATAAAACCTTTTAAATATATAAATAGCCAATGAAAATATCTTACACACTTTTAAAATCACTTGATAAGGTGAGGTTTCTAGAGTAAGGAAGAATGACTAGAAAGCTTGTGGTAAATATATGATCTCACTCACTGGCTTTTTGCCTAGGAAGATGGAATATTAGCAGAAAATAACAAAGTGTCCCTAATTATTATATATCTTAGTTCTGGCTGTACTTGGAGTGATGTGAGAGAAGAAGAGTTAGGGGAAAAAAACAGCTTAAAGCAAATCATATATCAGTTTGTAATTGATTGCTTTGTATTGCTCTGTATACCACTAACATATTTTACATATATGGAGTCCTGGTGTGGTGTTGTAGAATAAGTGCTGGACTGAAATGTCAGTTTGAATAGCTTGGTTGAGGTTCAAACTCACCAGTTGCTCCTCAGAAACCCTATATAAGATCACTGTGAGTTGGACTTCATTTTGCTTGGATCAAGTCGATGCTTATGAAAGCAGTAGTCAAGAAATCAGAGGATGTATTGCATTAGGCAAATCTACTCAAGACCTTTTAAAGGGTTGAAAAGCAAAGATGTCAGTTTGAGGACTAAGGTGCGCCTGACCCAAACCATGGTATTTTCAGTAGCCTCATATTCACGTGAAAGTTGAACTATGAATAAGGAAGATGGTAGAAGAATTGATGCCATTTGAGCTATGCTGTTGGAGAAGAATATTAAAAGTATAGTGGACTTCCAGAAGAACAACCAAATCTGTGTTGGAAGAAGTACAGCCAGAATGTTCCTTAGAAGCTGGGATGCCAGACTTAGTCTCCCATACTTCAGACTTATTATCTAGAGGGACCAACCCCTGTAGAAGGACATCATGCTTGGCAAAGTGGAGGGTTGGAGAAAAAGAGGTAGACCCCCAAAGAGATAGATTGACGCAGTGGTGGCAGCAATGGGCTCAAGCAAAATGATTGTGAGGTTGGCACAGGACCTGGCAGTGTTTTGCTCTGTTATGCATAAGGTCACCATGAGTCTGAACCAATTCACTGCACCTAACAACAACATATTAGAAAGAAATGCAACAGTATATCCTAGGTCCCTACTAATATTCCTAGTATATGATATTCACTTAAGAAATACCAGTTGATGAAATACACAAACACAGTTTACATGTATGCATGCACAGACGTACTCAGCACACACAATATGATAAGGTGACAGTAATTTAGCAAAACTACTGTATGCTAGTAATTTAAAACATAGAATTTTCTAGTTTTCCATGCTGTAGTGCCCTAGGTTCATTGAATAGTGCTGTTGTTGTTGTTGTTGTTAATCTTCTAATCATTTCATCTGAAAGACTTAATATGGAATCTGTTTTTGAGAAACTCTGATAACAAAGTAGGCAACATTATTTATTTAGGTTTTTGCATAGTTTATTGTGCTTGACCCAACCCTAGCTTTATACTGTGATCTGGTCTCAGAGGAGTTGTGTGTGCACTTCATCATCAGGGCATGTCTAATGTTGGTCAGAGTGCTTGTTCTGTTGGTGCCTGCAGAACTTCCACTTCACAGAATTGGAAGAAAGAAGAGAAAAATCATAGCTACTTAAATTCAAATCCTATTAGGCTTATCTGCTATCACTTTGTAAGTACTAGGGATAATCAACAGCTACCTTAGCATTTACCTTGTACAAGCTGTGGGAACCTTGAAATTATTATCATGCTGACTTAACATTTGGCTCATTAAAAGGCCTATTTATGTGATAAATCCACACACTCCTGCACAACAGACTCTATATTGGCTAGTCTACTCCAGATATGTGATTTATTCAGACAATTATAAAGCATTTCAAATTAGATATATTCAGGAAATTTTTATTTGACCTTCAGAATTAGCGTCAGGAATTTTAGTTTGAAAGCAGTGGTAACTGGATGCCATATATCTCTTTTGGTATACTACCTCTTTGTTTTGTACTAAATTCACATGCTATGATTTATTACAGTGTGGAGAAAGGGAAAATTGTGTTTGCTAAATAACTATGTTGTTATTGTTGTTAAGTGCCGTCCAGTCAGGTTTCTGTGAAGCGTTTTTTTAGAAGTAGATCCCTAGTTCCTCCTTCCTAGTATGTCTTAGTATGGAAACTTCACTGAAGCCTGTCCAGATGGGTAACCCTACTATAAACATAAGCTGTATGATATAGTGTGAAGATGAGCCCATCAGGTTTTGTTGTTAGGTACTGTTAAGTCAAAAAGGACTCATAACAACTGTATGCTCTACAGAACAAAACAAGGCCTGGTCCTGAGCCAATCTAACAATCATTACTAAGCTTGAACCAATAGCTGCTGCCACTTTGCCAGTCCATTTCCTTGAGGGTCTTCCTCTTCTTTGCTGACCCTCCACTTTACCAAGCATGATGTCCTCCTCCAGGAACTCTTCCCTCCTGATAATATATCTGAAGTATGAAAGAAGAAGTCTGGACCTCCTAGTTTCTAAGGAGCATCTGACTTCACTTCTTCCAACATTGATTTGTTTGTTTTTTTGGCAGTCAATGGTACTTTTAATATTCTCCTCCAACACCATAACTTAAATGCGTCAATTCTTCTACCATCTTCCTTATACATTGTCCAACTTTCACGTTCATATGAGGCTATTGAAAATACCATGGCTTGGGTCAGGCACACCTTTGCCCTCAAACTGACATCTTTGTTCTTCAACACTTTGAAGAGGTCTTGTGCAGCACACTTGCCTAATGCAATACATTGTTTGATTTTCGTGAGTGTTGATCTGAACAAAACAAACTCTTTGACAATTTAAATCTTTTCTTCATTTATCTTGATGTTATTTATTGGTCTAGTGATCCTTTGGGTTTAGAGGTACTCAAAATGAGATGAATTACCTGAAAATACCCATTAAAAATTGGAATGTGGAATGTACAAAGTGTGAATCCAGGAAAATTGGAAATAGTCAAAACTAAAAGGAAACACTTGAAAATTGATATTCTATACATTAGTAAGCTGAAATCAACTAATACTGGTCATTTTGAATTGAACAACAATAAGGTCTACAATGCCAGGAATGCCATACTACCGAAAGCAGCATCACATTCACTGCCAAAAGAACATTTCAAGATCTTTTCTGAAGTACAACACTGTCAGTGTACTTCACCTACAGGAAGTACCAATTAATACCACTATTATTCAAATTTACACACCAAAAACTAATGTCGAAGTTGAAGATTTCTAGCTATTTTGGCACTCTGAAATTGCTATCAATCAAGATGCATTGATAAATTATTAGTGATTGGAATGCAACAGTTGGAAACAATGAAAATATGGTGTTGGTAATAGAAATGCTTCCAGAGATTACATGATTGGATTTTGAAACAACAATCATCAATTCATTGGAAATATCCTTTTCAACAACAAAAACAGTGACTATCCACATAGTTTTTAGTTTTTGGTGACTAGTCTTTCAAGTGGACTGCCTCCCTCTTCTTCCAAGTCTGTCTTCTAAGTCTGGCAGTTCTGCTGAAACCTGACCCCATTAATCTGCTGGCATTTGGCTGATTGAGAATATCATAAGGATGGTACAGAATTGAAAAGTATTTCATTCTATTGTACATAGGGATGCAATGAGTGAAAATTAACCCAATGGCACCTAACAACAAAAACTGTTGTTGTTAAAAGCCATTGAGTTGGTTATGACCCATAGCAACCCTGCATAGGGTTTCCAGGGTGCAGCCAGTGAGCATGAACTACCAACCTTGCAGCAGTCCAAAGCAACTCAAGTCCAGCACACTAACCCACAGCACTACACCAGAATTCCAACAACAACAAAAAGCAGGTGTAAATCATGGGATGTAATGCAAAAGGAATCACATCTAATATATCTGTTAAAAGAGATGATGGAGATTTTCCAATAGCACCACACCAGGATTCACCTGAATTTAGAGACTCTCTCAAGAACAGATTTGATGCATTAGGCACTAATGACAAGAGATCGGAAGAGATATGGGAAGACTTCAAGAGTACCATACAGGAAGAAAGCAAAATGTTATTAAATAGACAGGAATAAAAGAAAAGATCAAAGTGGATGTCAGAAAAGACTCTGATGCTTGCTGTTTAGAAAACCTATAGTGACTGTAATAAATGAAGATGGAAAAGGGTGGGACAGAAAATCTCAAGGGGCATCTTAAGAAGACAGTAAAATATTATAATAAAATGTGCAAAGACCTGGAGTTAGAAAATCATAAAGGAAAAACACACTCAGCATTTCTCAAGCTGAATGAACTCAAGAAAAAATTCAAGCCTCAATTTATAATATTGAAGACTTCTATGTGCAAAATATTGAATGATGCATGAAACAGAAAAAGATGGAAGGAATATATAGTCACTGAACCAAAAAGAATTGGTCAATGTACAACCATTTCAAGAGGTACTGTATGAACAAAAACTGATGGTACTGTAGGAAGAAATCCAAGCAGCACTCAAGGCATTAGCAATAAACACGGCTCCAGGAGTTGATAGAATACAAATCCAAATCTTTCAACAATGATATGGTCCTGGAGGTGCTCACTTGTCTATGTCAAGAAATTTAGAAGACAGCTGATTGGAAGAGATCCATATCTGTGTCCATGCCAGAGAAAGGTAACCTAATGAAATGTGGAAGTCATCAAACAATATTATTAATATTATATGTAAGTAAAATTTGCTGAAAATAATCCAAAATTTATTGCAGTAGTACATTGACAGGGAGCTCCCAGAAATTCAAGATGGGTTCAGATGAGGATATGGAATGAGGGACATCATTGTTAACATCAGATGGATCCTCGCTGAAAGCAGGGAATACCAGAAAGATTTTACTTGTGCTTTATCTGCTATGCATAGTGATTTGGATGTGTGGATCATTGTGAAGAATGGATATTATTCCAAAACAGTTAATTGTGCTCATGAGGCAGTTGTTAAAAAGAGGTCCAAATGATTAATAATAAAATATCAGAAATGGACAATACAGTGAAAGGGCAATTGAGTAGAATCAAAAGGATGGAAGCCAGAATCAATGACTTTGAAGACAGATCTCTCAATCCTGCTAAGATAGAAGAATATGCATAACAAGAATGAAAAACCTGAAGAAATTCAAAGACTCTTGTGGGACAGCATAATGAGGACTAACTTAAGGGTTATTCGAGTCCCAGAACAGAGTCACAGAAAACCACAGAGGAGATAGTCGAAGAATTTCTGAAAGAAAATTTCCCTAACATCCTGAAAAATGAGAAGATAAGTATTCAAGAAGCTGAATGAACCCCAGAAAGAATAGACCCCAAAAGAAAATCAAACTCTGTAAAATCAAAGACAAGGAGAGAATCCTGAAAGAAGTTAAGGAAAAGAGAAGTGTTACCTACAAAGGCAAGCAAGTAAGATTAAGCTCTGATCTCTCAGCAGAAACCATGCAGGCAAGAAGGGAATGGGGAGGCATAAATAAAACCTTGAAAGAAAAAAACTACCAACCAATAATCATTTACCAAGCAAAGTAGTCAATCAATATGATGGTGTAATCAAAACATTCCAAGATAAACAGAAGTTAAGGAACTTTGCAAAAGCCAACCCAGTGTTTCAAAGTATCCCAAAGGGAAATTTTTGGACTGAGAACAAACAAGAATAGACAACAACCAGAGATTGACATATGTGGCAACACTGCCCAGAACTCAATTGAGAGGTAGAAGAGTCCAGAGCAGAGCAAAAATACAAGAACAAAATCAGAGGACCTGGGAGGTCAGTATATATGATCAAACAATTACAATGTGAAAGAAGCGAAAATTGTATGAACAGAGATCCAGGTGGTGAGGAGGTCAGGTAGATTTCAGAAAAAAGAGACTGTTTTAAAGGAGGAAAAAGTTAATAGAATATAGGGCAACCTCAAAAAAATTAATACTTCACAACACATCAAGAAAAGGAAAATCCAAAAAGAATGTAAAAACACTAAAACTATGAAGAACTGACAAGAAAAAGCACAAAAAAAAATGAACTCAGCACAAGAAGGCATGAAGAACAAAGAAACCAGCAGCACCACACAAAAACCCCCACACATAATGACAACAATTAATTCATACCATCTATAATTAAACTGAATGTCAATACATTAAATGCACCAGTCAAGGGAAAGAGAGTGACAGAATGAATAAGAAAACAGGATCTGTCAATGTGCTGTCGAAAAGAGACACACCTTAATCACAAAGACAAAAACAAATTAAAAATTAAAGGATGGAAAAAATATACCAAGCTAATTGCAATAAAAAACAAGCAGGAGTGGCAATACCAATCTCTGATAAAACAAACTTTAAGGCAAAAACCAGCATAAGAGACAAAGAAAGACATTATCTCATGATTAAAGGGCCAATTGAACAAAATGACATGACCATAAAAAATATCTATGCTCCCAACAAAAGAGCCCTAAATATATATAAAGCAAACTCTTTTAATAGAATTGAAGAAAGAAATAGACAAATCTACAATAATAGTAGTAGCTTTTAATACACCACTTTCGAAAAAGGATAGAACAACCAGAAAGAAACTCAAGAAAGACACAAAGGAATTAAATGACACTATCAACCAACTTTGCCTCATAGATATGTACAGAACATTCAACAACAGCACAATGAGGCAATTGTTACAAGAGAACAAGGGAATGGTTTAAAATCAGGAAAGGTATGTGTAGCGCTGTATTCTTTCACCATACTTACTCTGTGTGCTCAGCAAATAATTTGAGAAATTGGATTCTATGTAAAACATGGCCTCAGGGTTGGAGGTCTCAGGGTCATTAACAATCTGCAATATGCAGATGACTCAGTCTTGCAAAAAGCAAAGAGAACTTGATATACTTACTGATGAACAATAAAGACTACAGCCTTTAGTATGGATTGAGCTTCAATGTAAAGAAAACAAAAATCCTCACAACTGGATCAAAAAATTGCATCATGACAAATGGAGAAAAGATTGCAGTTGTCAAAGACTTCCATTTACTTGGATCCATAATCAATGCTCATGGAAGCAGCATTCAAGAAATCAAATGACTTACTGCATTAGGCAAATTTGCTGCAAATTTAAAGTGTTCGAGAGCAAAGATGTCAATTTGAGGACTAAGATGTGCTTGAGTCAACCCATGTTTTTTTTTTTTTTTTTAAGTTTTTATTGTAAATTGAGTGATAGTTTACATGGGAGAACATCAGCTTTAAGCCATGGTGTTTTTAATGGCCTCATACACATGTGAAGGTTGGACAGTAAATAAGGAAGAATCATAGAAGAGTTTATGCATTTAAACCACGGTGTTGGCAAAGAATATTGAAAGCATTCATGTATTGCCAGAATAGCAAACAAGTTTGTATTGTAAGAAGTACAGTCCCAATGCTCTGTATAAGCAAGAATACTTTGGTCATATCATCAGGAGAGAACAGTCCCTGCACAAGGACATCTTTCTTGGCAAAGTGGAAGGTCATTGAGAGAGAGGAAGACCCCTAAGGAGATGGACTGACAGAGTGGCAGCAACAGTGGACACAAACAAAACAATTGTGAGAATGGTGTCGGACCTGGCAATGTTTTATTGTGTGATAGGGAGGGTTGCTTTGAGTCAGAACTGACTAAATGTCACCTGAAAATGATAAAATACTGAGCAAATAATCTGAGAAGCTGGACTATATTAAAAAAAAAAACTTGGCATCGGGATTGGAGGAATGTTCTTTAACAACCTTCATATGCAGATGAAACAACCGTGCTGCTAAAAGAGAAGAGGACTTGGAAGCACTTACTGATAAGTATCAAAGACTGTAGTCTTCAATGTTGATTACTTCTCAGCATAAAGAAAACAAAAATCCTCACAATTCAACAAACAAATAATATCACAGTAAACAAAGAAAAGATAAAGTTGTCAAGGATTTCATTTAATTTGGATTCACAATCAACACCCATGGAAGTAGTAGTCAAGAAATCATTGGCATATTTTATTGGGCAAATCTGCTGGAAAATACCTCCTTAAATAGTTAAAGAGCAAAGATGTCACTCTGTGAACTAAGTGTGATTGATCCAAACATATCATTTTTGTTTTTATTTTTTGTTGGTGGTTTTTCACTTTTTTTGTGAATTTAGTGAAGGTTAACAGTCATCAGTTTTACTTTTAAAAAAATTATACCACTTGGTTTCATCTTTATGATCCCATTCTCCTCAATGTAATATCGTTTATTCCACTACCTCACTGTGTTTCTTGTTTCCATTCCTCTTTTGGATGGCTATTTTAAATGATACTACTTTCCTGGTTTTCTTTTTTGAACTCTCTTTATTAGCATAAAGTAGTTTGACTGAGTTTTGTACTTGAAACTTGCCACTTTGTGGAGTCTTTCACTGAGTTCCAATAATTTTCTTGCTGGGTTCAGGATTTTCTATTTATAAAA
>NW_006408535.1:7805834-7809173 GCF_000296735.1 Chrysochloris asiatica | reverse complement strand
AGTCATTTCAATGATTGTTGTTCCCTCCTTGCAAAATCAGTTATCCAAGATTCTTGTTTTCATGTTACCCTCCTTCCCTACTCTCTGAACTTTGTCCTTAGGAAAATGCTGTCCTTTTGATTTTGATTGGATTACCATTCCATGATGAGCATACCTTACTAGTATTGTTGTCCTCACTATTTATTTACCTATCACTTGTCTGAACATCAAGCCATGAAGATGAGTTCAGTTTTAGACCTGACTGATGATCAAGGGTCACAGCTGAGGTTCCTCCAGTCTCTTTCTGAACAGTAAGCCCAGTCTTTTTTTCTTTCTTTTTTTAGTTCCATATTTTCTCCTACTCTGTCCAGAAACTTCTAATAAGCATTTGGCAATGATAGCCAGGCACCATATTGTTCTGGTGTCAGAGTTATGGAGACTGATGTTCATGTGTTCCGTTAGTCCATTGGACCAATTGTCTATTCTTATTTTGTAGTTTTTGTTGTTGTTGTGTTTGTTTTTGTAATGCTTTCCTGATTTTTTGGAAAAAAATTTTCTATGTTATCTTCATTATCCTCTGCAGTTTTCTTTATCTTTCTCATAATCCAGTGAAGGTACCCAAATATCATGCTTTTGAATATTTTTACCAGGTAGTTTCAGTATCATTTTTCTTCAGAAACATTTTCTGGCTTTGCATCTTGGTTACTTATTTGAAACACTGTTTTATATCTTTGTGTCAACAGAAATGGTCTATTGTCCCTGAGACATTGTGGTGTCTTATGTTTGTATTTAATTGATCATTGTATTTTGGAATGTTCTCAGGCACTTGCCACCTGTCTTCTGGTGGGTGTGATTAAATAAAGGACACTTATACACAGTTCTCCATTTGCTATTCATGTAATTCCGTTCAGGGTTAATTTGGCTCCCTTGGTTACTGTCCTCTATTGGTCAGGTGGTATAGAAACTGGTAGTGCCTCTTGTCCAGTGAGTGGGACTTCAGATGGTACTGTTGTAGCTGGACTGCATGGGCACACTTGTTGTCACCCATGAGTTGTGGCACAAAGAAAAAAATTCATACATATACACACAAGAAAAAACAAGTAAACAACAGCAAAAATAGAAAATAGTAAAGGCAGCATCAATAAAAACAAATAAAATAACTGGATAGACAACAGAGGAAAAGGATAATAAAACCGTGGAAGAAAAAATAAGAACAGAACATAAAAAGAGAGAAAAAAACACAAAACAAAACTGAGAGAGAAATGGACCAGGGAACAGTAAAGAAAATTTAAGACCAAAAAAGAAAGAAGGAGAGTGCAAAAAGAGAAATAGAAAGATTAAAACTAATGTTCTTCCATGTAAACTATCACATAATTCACAATAAAACATTAAAAAAAAAAAAAAAAGGTTTAAAAAAAGCAAGAGAAAAGAAAGAGATACAGAAGGAGAAAATTTAAAACAAAAGAAAAAACTAGGGTGGGGCTGAACCCAGAAAGGAGAAAATTTTGGGGAGCTTCTGTCAGCCAAGTGGGAGGGGGAGGAGTGGAGGGTACTGTGCCTGGCCCTAGATGTAGTTACTGTAGGTCTATGTGTTATCTATGATCAGGGTACCCAATCTGGAAGTAATTTGTGCAGGTTTTAACAGTGACTGGGGTCAGCGTCTTTGCTTTTAGAATGAACGCCTTTGGGTCCAGATGGCAGCTGGAGACAGGATGGCTGGTTATGAGAGTTCCTGTCAGTCTAGGACTGGATATGCAGCTCTGAACTCTGGCAGAGCAGGGGGTATGCTAGTGTGGATGAGTGTAGGGGTGAGGCATACATCTGGTCAACAGAATGTATAGGGAACAAAAGAGAATTGGACCTTTCCTGTCAACAGTCACTGGTATACATCTGCATCATCAGACTATTACCTTGATTCAGGGTTGCTTGCAAAAGTTTAAGATGGCTGAGCCCAGTCAGGCAAACCAACAGACATGTCTGTCTCTTTTTAACTTGCCATTTAACTTCTCTTAGTCATTATTCAATCCACTTCTCTATTCGTTTCTCTGAAGCTCAGAATTCTAGGGTTACTGTGTTTGTTATAGAGGGTCTATGTAGTATGTCTGCCTAGTCCACCATCTTTCTGGAAGTCCCAAACCCTATTTTAAATCACCTCATGCAGTGAAAGATGGAAAATGAATAGGAAGACCAAAGAATTGATAGATTTGTGTTCTGTGTTAGAGAAAAATATTGAGTGTGTCATGGACTTCCAGAATGAACTGATATGTCCTGGAGGAAGTACAGTCAAGTTACTCTTTAGAAGGAAGGATGTCAACACTTTGTCTAGTTTGCTCTGGACATGTTATCAGGAGGAACCAGTCCCAGAAATAGGACATCAGGTTTTTAAAGTAATGTTGTTGTTAAGTGCCACTGAGTTGGTTCCTACTCATAGGCACCCTGTATATGGTTTCCAATGCTTTAAATCTTTGTGGGAGCAGAAAATCTCATCTTTCTTCCTCAAAGTGACTGGTGGGCTTGAACAACTGACTTTGTGGATCTAAGTCCAATACTTATCCTATACAGCCATCAAGTCCCCTAGGTAAAGTATTGTTGTGAAGTCGAGTCAGTTCCAACCCATAGCGACCTGTATAGGGTTTCCAAGGAGTAGCTGGTGAGCTTTAACCTTGCAATTCAAATGGCTTTGCAGTCTGGTGCATTAACCCACAGCGCCACACCAGGACTCCAGGATCAGCAAAAAACAGGGAGACTCTCGATGAGATGGATTGAAAAAGTGTCCTCAAAAATAAACCTAAACACAACAACCATTGTGAGAATGATATAGGACTGAGCAGTGTTTCATTCTGTTGTTCATATGGTTGCTATGAGTTAGAACTGACTTAATGGTATTTAGCAATAATGACTTACAGTGTATGCCTATCTAGACTCCTGGTGTGTCACTGTAGGATCAGCACTGGACTGTGAACCACAATGTTGGTAATTCAAATTCACCAGCTGTTCCTTGAAAACCCTATACAGGGTCACTATGAGTCAAAACTAACTCAGTGACACTTAACAACAATACACCTACCTATGAAAACTAAAGATGATGATTATAATTATTTTCTAAATTGCAACATTTGTGAATGATCTTACTGTGGTTTTGGCTTTATTGTTTATTGGCAGATTTGAACACTAACTTCCTATCAATCTCTCATATTTAGTATACTCAAAAACAAACTAACAAACTCATTGCCATTTAGTCAGTTCTGAATCATAGTGTCTGTTTTTGAGGCTGCAAATATTTACAGGAGTCGAAAACCTTATCTTTTCCACATGGAGCAGCTGGTGGGTTGGAACTGCCAACCTTGTGATTAGCAGTCC
>NW_006408535.1:7790842-7805569 GCF_000296735.1 Chrysochloris asiatica | reverse complement strand
GCTCTGGCTGTACAACACAGATTGGTTTGTTCTTTTGGTAGTCAGTCCATGGTACTTTTAATAGTCTCCTCTAACACCATAACTCAAATGCATCGATTCTTCTACAGTATTCCTTATTCACTGTCCAACTTTCACAGGCATATGAGATTATTGGCAATAACATGGCTTGGGTCAGGCACAGCTTAGTCCTCAAACTGACATCTTTTCTCTTCAGAGGTTTAAAGGGGTCTTTAGCAGCAGCAGGGAGAGGAGGTAGTATGCCTGTCATGTACTTTGAATCTTTTGCCAATGCCATGGAAAACCAGTGGGACTGCTCCTCTGCAGTCACTCTTAATCAGGAAAAATGTTCTGTAAATCTTTGCTCACTCACTCCTGGAGCCTAGTTAAGGACTGGCAGGATAGTAAAGAAAGTTGATTGTGCCCAGAGAAGACTTCATTAGCAGAGCAGAAAAATCTTCTTTCATTCTCTGTATTGAAGGAATTAATAAATGGCTCTGCTGGATCTCCTTTGTTAAGGGATAGATACAAAGTGCCTTTGCTGCACCTGGGAATCCAGAAAAGGAGCAACTCACCTAGTCTTTCTCTGACTCTCCCTTCATGTTGCCACACAAGCTCTGCCATTTGGATAAGAAATCAATCTGCTGGTCTCTTGGGATTAAAAAAAAAAACAAAACCAAGAAACTAATCTATGCTTTTCTTAGCCTTGAATAGATTTTCTCCAGTCTTTCTTCTAAAATTCTCCACTTAGAATGTTCTATTAATTTTAAAACATAATATTTTGGATTTTGGGAACAATGTTGTTGTTAAGTACCATCAAGTCAGTTCCAACTCAGAGCAACCTTGTATAAGGTTTCCAAGGAGTACCTGGTGGGTTTGAACTGCTGACCTGTGGTTCACTGTCCAGTGCTGATCTTACGGGGCGACACCCAGATAAAGTGTTTCTACTATTTATTTCACCTGGAAGGACTACTGGGATAGTGACAAAGTTAGAATGACTTTATTATTCAACACCCAACTTATCCCTTCTAGTTCCTCACTAGAACACCGAACATTACTGTGCCAGTGTTTTCCAAGGAATTGTCAACTATATTGCCTCCCACTGTGCATATCAACATCCAGTAAGTGCCCTATGCAATTTGAATATAATTGCAACTCTAACTCGACTGCCAAGGTAAAGCACAGTGATATAGCAGTATTCAGGGGCATGAGCATGAAAGAGTACTTCTACTCACATGGTTCAAGTCAATGATAGCTCACTTATCTATCCTCTGTATCTGTTGTTTCTGTTATTAGGTGTGATCTGTTAGTTCCTATTCATAGCAACACTATGTACAACAAAATGAAACACTGCCTGGTCTTGTGCCATCCTCATAACTGTTGTTGCATTCAAATCCATTGCTGCTGCCACTGTACCAATCCATCTCACTGAGGGTCTTTCTGTTTTTCACTGACCCTCCACTTTTACCAAGCAGGATGTCCTTCTCCAGGGAATGGTCCATCCTGGTAACATGTCTTAAGTATGAGAGACAGAAGTCTTATCATCTTGGCTTCTGAGGAATATTCTGGCTGCACCTCTTCCAAGACAGCTTTGTTTATTCTTCTGGAAGTCCGTTGTATTTCCAGTGTTCTTATCCAACACTATAACTCAACTACATCAATTCTTCCATAGTCTTCCTTATTCATTGTCCAAGCTTCACATATATAGAGGTGATTGAAAGTACCATCACTTAGGTGAGGCACACCTCAATCTTCAAACTGGTATCTTTATTCTTGAACACTTTAAAGAGGTTTTGGGTGGCAGATTTGCTTAATGCAATACATCATTTGATTGTTTCACTGCTGTTGGTTGTGGATCCAAGAAAAGTAAAGTCTCTGATAACCTCACACTTTTCTCTTTTTTTCTTTATACTGGGGTGCAATCCATACTGAAGACTGTAGTCCTCTTTGCTTCCAGAAAGGAAGGTTGTATCATCTGTATATTGCAGGTTGTCCATGAATCTTCTTCCAAACCTGACGTCACATTCTTCTTCACATAATCCAACTTCTCAGATTATTTGCTCAGCACATAAATTAAGTAAATATGGTAAAAGAAGACAACCCTGGCACACATTTTTCCTGATTTTAAGTTGTTCAGTGCCCCTTTGTGTATTTGAATTACTGCCTCTTGTCCTATATACATGTTGCTTTTAAACACAATAAAGTGTTCTGGAATACCCATTCTCTGCAATGTTATCCATAGATTGTCGTAGTCCACACAGTTGAAAGCCTTTGCACAGGCAATAAAGCACAATTAACATCTTTCTGGTAATCTCTGCTACTTTTTCAACTACCTTCAGCAACAATTTACTTGCATGTGATATCAATGATATTATTTATTATTTCCATAGTCTGTTGAATCACCTCTCTTTGAAATGGGCAAAAATATGGATCTTTTTCAATTGGTTAGCCAGAAAACTGTCTTCCAAACTCCTTGGCATAGCTTAATGGGTGCCTCCAGTGCTGTATCAGTTTGTTGAAAAAGTTCAAAATGTATTCTGTCGATTCCTGTAGCTTTGTTTGTCCCCAGTGACTTCAGTGCAGACTGGTTTCTTTCTTCAGTACAGTGGGTTTTTAATTCTGTGCTACCTCTTGAAATGTTTCAACATCGACCATTTGTTTTTGATACAGTGACTGTGTATTTTCTCCATCTTCTTTTGATACTTTCTATATCATTCAATATTTTACCCATTGTTGTTGTTGTTAAGTGCCATCGAGTCATTTCCAACCAATAGTGACCCTGTATAAGGTTACTGAAGAAGCACTGGTAGCGTAGTGGTTACGAATCGGGCTGCAAACCTTAAGGTCAGCAGTTTGAAACTACCAGCTGTTAACGTGGAAGAAAGATGAGGCTTTCTGCTCCCATAAAGATTTACAGCCTTGGAAAACCTGTACAGGGTTGTTATGAGTCAGAACAGACTCCATGGCACGTAACAAAATAGGGTTTCTGAGGAGCAGCTGGTGAGCTTGAACAGCAGACCTTGTGGTTCAAAGTGACTTTGCAGACCAGCCCATTAACCCACAGAGCCCCACAAGGACTCCATAGAATTCTTCTATATTACAATTTGAGGCTTGAATATTTTTTTCTTCAATTCTTTCAGTTTGAGAAATGCTATGTTCTTCCCTTTTGGTTTTCTAATTCCAGATCTTTACATATTTCTATGTAATAGTTTACTTTGTCTTTAGTTGAGCTTTTAATTTTTTCTGTTCAGCTCTTTTACCTTCTCATTTCCTTCATTCACTTAACCTCAAAGCAACTATCAAAGTCTCTGACATCCATTTTGGTCTTTTCTTTGTTTCCTGATATTTGTTATTCCTGTCTTTTTAATGACCTTTTACTCTCTTCATGTCAGATGTTCTTGATGTCATCCCATAACTCTTTGGATCTTTGGTCATTAGTGTCTAATGCATCAAATCTGCTCTTGAAATATGGTATCTAGTTTCAAGTGGGATATACTCAAGGTCATATTTTGGCCCTTGTGGACTTGTTTTAATTTTCATCAGCATCAGACTGAATTTATGGTCTGTTGCATAGTCGGCCCTGGACCTTGGATTATAATATTGATTTTTTTTCCATGGTCTCTTTCCACTGGTGTAGTCAATTTGATTCCTGTTTCTTCTGTCTGGTGAGATCCATGGGTATAATCACTGTTTATATTATTTTAATAAGGTGTTTGCAATGAGAAGTCATTAGTCTTGCAAAGTTCTATCACATGATCTCCTGCATCATTTCTATAACCAAGGCCATATTTTCCAACTACTGATCTTTTGTTTGTTTCCAACCTTCATAGTCCAATCACTAGTAATTATTAATACATCTTTATTGCATGTTTGATCCATTTCAAACTGAAGAAATTGGTAGAATTCTTCAATTTTATCATCACAGGCTTTAGCGGTTGGTGCATAAAATTGAATAATAGTGGTCTTTCTTGTAAGCATATGGATATTATCCTATTACAGATAAATTCTGAAGTGTTCTTTTTGATGATGAATGCTATGCCATTCCTGTTGAATTTATCATTCAGACATAGACAACCAGATTATGTGTTCCATTTCATTTTTGACAACTTTCAATTTTTCTAAATTTATGCTTTGTACATTCCATATTCTGACTATGAATGGATGCTTACAGTTGTTTTTCCTCATTTTGAGTGCGCCCATCAGCAAGTGAAGTCCTGACATCTTTACTCCATCACGTTATCAAGGTCAACTCTGCTTTGAGGAGACTGCTCTTCCCCAGTCGTGTTTTGAGTGCCTTCCAACCTGAGGGGCTCATATTTGGTACTATACCTGAAAATATGCTGCTGTTATTTAGAATGTTTTAGTGGTTGAACATTCAGAAGAAAGTCCATCTCTCTTTTTCCTAGTCTGTTATAGTCTAGAGTCTCCCTTGAAACCTGTTAATTTTGGGTTATCCTGAGGGTAGTTAAAAAACTGGTGATATAGTTTCTAGCATCATAGCAACATGTATATCACCAAAGTATGACAAACTGGTAGACAAGTAGTGGATCCTCTATATGTAACTAAACATTAAATTCAGTGGGATAGTGTTACCATTTTTTTTCCCTCTTTCATTTCCACTCCAATCACATCCTGACTATCAAATTTTTGCTCATGAAGAGTGTCTTTTAGGTATCCAAAGCATCAAATGGAATAAATCTAAAATAATTCATTCATTTATTCAAAAAATTTCATTGAGCATCTACAATATTCTTGGCACCAAACCAACCACATACTGAGGAAACAGCAATAAATAAAAAGTGTGTCTCTTTGCTTTAACCTAATTTATGGTCTAATGAGAGAGAGTAAGCAAACTGACAGATGAATATTTACAGTGTGTTAATTACTGTGAAAGAAAGCATCAGGGAGCTATGAAAGAGGATCAAAGATAGCATACATTTAGACTCACTGGTTGGGGAGGACAAGCATGTGTCTTCTCAACTATGGTCTAAGGGTGAGCAGGTGTCAGGAGATAAAAACAAGATCAAAACTTACTGCTATAGTCAGTCTGTGAACCTGAAGTTAACATTAAACCAGTTGGTTTGTAGTTGATTCCAACCCATGATGTATGTTTTAGTAGAATTGTACTTAATCACACTATAATTATTCATCCATTAGTTTACTTATTCTTTCATTATACCACAAATTCGTTTAAAGCAAAGATTGCTGTTGTTGTTATGTGCCGTGGAGTTGGTTCTGACTCATAGCGACCCTGTACAGGGTTTCCGAGGCTGTAAATCTTTATGGGAGCAGAAAGCCTCATCTTTCTCCCACGGAACAGCTGGTGAGATTAGCAGCCCGACTCATAACCACTAATTTTATCACTGTATCCTCAGTATATAGTTCTGTGCCAAGAGTATTGTTGAATTAATTATTTAATTCTCTATTTTAATTCTATTTCCTTTGATTTCAAAATCAGCCTCTGAAGACCATAGTAGAACTGCAGTCTTTGATAACTGATTTTTCAGAAGTAGATTGCTAAGCCTTTCTTATGACTCACCTCTGGATCACCAATACCACGTTGTTATCAGCCTCTAAACCTCACTTCTTGTCTCTAATCCTGCAAACCTCTACCTGCTCCCCTCTCCCCAGCTCATTTTCTCCTTTTCACTCCTTACACCCATTTAGGACACCTCTACTCTCCACTCCCTACCCCAACTTCTGCTTAAAAAAACCTCTTCATGGTATCTTTTGTCAGTAATAGGACAAGAAGCCTTTACCACATGAACACACAGCCTTGGATGATGTGCTATTGTTTCCTGCATGGTTGTCCTGGCTAGGTTAGTTAATGTCTTTAATACTAAGTTAGTAATGGGATTGTATTTGTATCCTCCCGTGCAGATAGGAAAACAATAAGCACTGTTTGAGTAATATGTTGTTGTTGTTATGTGCCGTGGAGTCGGTTCCAACTCATAGTGACCCTGCACAGGGTTTCCAAGGCTGTAAATCTTTATGGGAGCAGAAAGCCTTGTCTTTCTCCCGGTTTGAGTAATATAGACAGCTGTTAAATTAAGTTCATGAGTTTTTGTGGTTAGAGGCTGGTGGGACTGTGATTTATTTTTCACAGTTAAAATAACTAGTTTTATAGTTAAAATAACTTGAGCAACCAGAAAGTTCAGCGACTAGATTTCCTTGTTTGGAGCTCTTGGTCTGTACACACAATCAGCCTTCCACTCAGTTACATCAAACACTGCTCACTGAGTTCAGTTGCCCCAGTGCTCCTTTCAAAGAAGATTTGAAATAGCCTCAAGGTATAAAACTTTACGTTTGTTAAGTATAAAACGTAAACAATGTAACGATTACTTTCTTCTTCCACGGTATGCTCTGAAGGATTAATTCCAAGCCTGCAAAACTCTTGATGAATTTTCACACTGTGCCCTGAAGAGTTATCAGGTGATGTATTGTATTATTAGTACCTTTTATTAATGTAAAATAATCTACAGTCTTAAATAAGGAGCCCTAGTAGTACAGTGCTTCTTAAGTTTAGGGTGCTAACACAACAGCAAGGTTGTTGGTTCAAACTCACCATCTGCTCTGTGGGAGAACTATGAGGCTGTGACTCCTGTAAAGACATATAGTCTCAGACACCCTAGGAGCATCTACTCCTATAGGGTATGTTGTTGTTGGTTGTTAAATGCCATCAAGTCATAGAGGCCATATATAGGGTTTCCAAGGAGTGACTGGTGGGTTTGAACTGCCAACCTTGCAGTAGCAGTCCTGTGCTATTCCTACAGCTCCACATCAGGACTCCCTTATAGTGCATATAAAGTCTTAAATGGAGTCTTGGTATGGCGCTGTGAGATGATGCACTGGTCGCAAGGTCGCTTTGAACTATAAGGTCAGTGGTTCAAACTCATCAATCGTTCCTCAGAAACCTATACACTGGGTCGCTGTCAGTCGACCTATTAAATTCTCATTCTTTTGAAACTATTTATCTTGCTTAAACTTAATGTTTATTGTTGTTGTTAAGTGCCAGCGAGTCAATTCCAACCTATTGCAAGCCTGTACTGGATTTCTGAGGAGCAACTGGTGAGCTTGAACTTCTGTTCTTGTGGTTCAAACTGACTTTGCAGTCCAGAGCATTAACCCACAGTGCCACACCAGGACACCATGTTGTAGTTGTTAGGTGGTAGCAAGTCAATTCATACTGAAATGCACAACAGACTAGATGCACAACAGAATGAAACTCTGCCTGCTCCTGCGCCGTCCTCACAGTCATTAAGATTGAGCACACTGCTGCCACCACTGTGCCAATCCGTCTTATAGGGGGTCTTCCTCTTTTTCGCCGATCCTCCATTTTACTTAGCATGAAGTCCTTCTCCATGGACTGGTTCTTCCTGATAATATGTTTGAAGTATGGGAGCTGAAGCATGACCATTCAAAGAGCGTTCTGGTTATACTTATTCTAACACAGATTTGTTTTTTTTTCTTTTGGCAGTCCTTGGTACCTTTAATATTCTTCTCCAAAACCATAACTCAAATGCATCAATTCTTCTATGGTCTTCTTTTTTCTGTCGTGCTTCCACATGTATATGTTATTGCTAAGTGCTATTGAGTCAGTTCTGACTCATAGTGTCCCTGAATAGGGTTTCCAAAGAGCACTGGTGGATTTGAATCTCCAATCTTGAAGTTCAAACTGACATTGCAGTCAAGTGCTTATCCTTCAGCACCACACCAGGAGTCCTCACATGCATATAAAGCTATTGAAAAGACTGTGGCTTGGATAAGGTGCACTTTAGTCTTCACTCTGTAACTCTTTAAAGAGGTATTGTGCAGCAGATTTGACTAATGCAATCATTGCTAGGGAGTGGTATGTTTTATGGAGTCCTGGTGTGGCACTATAGAATCAACACTGGACTGTTAACCACAAGTTTGGTGGTTCAAACCTACCAGCTACTCCTTGAAAATCCTTTACAGGGTCACTATAAGTCAAAATTGACTCATTGGCACGTAACAACAGCATGCTTTATATATGAGAGAATGAAATAGTGATTACAGGATGAAAATTATATTCATCTTGTACTTCAAATAGTGCTGAAACAGCTTTTTAATAAGCTAAATCTAGCAATTCCTTCCTAATTATAGTAAAACCACCCAGTAATCTCCATTACTGGCAAGTCAGCCTCACCACAATAGGGGATGATCTCATTCTATTCAGTTACCTCACATCAAACTCCTTGCAGCCTACCATAATGTCAGTTTTCCTGATCTATCTCCATCACTTCTCCACTGTCTATGACATTATTCCCCCTAAAGGAATTATTTCATTGATTTTTGGGGCTGTAATATTTACTTACATTTATTAGAAAATGTCAACATGACAAGAAGGGCTTGTCTGATTTTTAGAAATTTTGTAGGAATCCCTAAGTATTTTCTCTATAGTAAAAAATAATGTATGTTTCTTTGAAATTTCAGAATGCACATTACTCAACAGTGACATGAAGTCAACACATTTATTCCTACACACCATATTTATAATCTTGTAGTGCTAGGTTTTCAAAATTCCTTTTTGTATGCTCTTGCAAGTTGCATTTCTCTCCCCTTTTCATATATGTAAATGAGTTTTTATTGTTTTAAATGGATCAGCTGATATTTACTAGTAAATCTAAAATACAAAAGAGATCTATTGGCTTTGAGAGATGGAAAATTACCTATTCTACTTACAAAGATTCCATTTTAATGGTACTTGATCAAAATTCTTGAGTTTTTTTCTCAAAATTCCTAGAGCATTGTCTAAATTTCTCTTAATTTGCTTCTTTATTATAAGCATATAAAATAAAAACAAAGAAACCAAAAAACATTTGCCATCGAGTCAATTCTAACCAATGGCAAGCCTGCATGTAACAGAGTAGAACTTCACTTCATAAGGGTTTTCCTGGCTGTGGCATTTTGGAAGCAGATCCTAGGCTTTTCATCCAAGGGCTTCTGAGTGAGCTGGAACCACTAACTGAATGGTTAGTAGTCAAGGTCTAAACACTTTGTGCCACTAAGGAACTCCTATATCATAAACCCCAAAACTCCACTGCCATGGAGAAGATTCAGATTCATAACCACTCTATGTAAAAGGCTTCCAAGACTGTAAATCTTTACATGAGCAGACAACCTTCTCTCTCTCCCATGGGGTGGCTGAGGGTTTGAACCGCCAACTGAGATTAGCAGTCAAATGCCTAACTCAACGTGTGAGTAGCACGCTTCATATCCATACAGCGGTAGGGGTTGTGTGCCACTGAGTTGGTTCCGACTCATAGCAACACTATATAGGGTTTCTAAGGATCTAAATCTTTATGGGAGCATCCAGCCTCATCTTTTCTGCAGAGCAACTGGTAGATTTGAACTAATATTAGCGTCCAAGTAGTAATCCACTATACTACCAGAGCTCCTTTCATATCCATATAAGCACATGTTAAATTTCGTATTGGTTAGTATTGATAATTACCTACATAGTAAACTATATTATCAGAGATGGGGAAATGAGACTGTAGAGTAAGGTAGTAGAATGGGAGGTGTAGTGGTGTTTGGCTTGTTCATCTCTATCTCCAAACTGGAAGGTGAGATGCAGTAGAAAATGGCTGTCCCTTTATCTCCGGTTCCAGGCCTCAAGAATTGGGTAAACTCAAATGTAATCAGGAGTCACCAGGAGAAGGCTGAGGAGTCAGGTCTAGAAAGAAATGGTTGCAGCTGGATTAGATTTTCTCTAACTGTCCTCAGGGGAAAAGATCCTGGAAATGTGCGGTATTGACCATTGCTGATAAGCATACCGTGTGTTATACTTTGTCTTAGGTTGGGGAAATAGGGACGCTGTTAATGAGAGGTTATCTAGCCTTCCTCTTGTTTCTAAAAGTAATAAATACATCAGTTTTGCCTTGGGTGTAAACACAAAAGAAGAAAATTTCTTTTTAGCAAATGATATGTTGCAATTCATTTCATGTTCTTATTGCAAAATAAGAAGCCGTTTAACTATACAAAATCTGGCACTGAGATAGCTGATGACGGAGCTTTTCTTTACCTCTTATATGGAGAAAGCTATTTCAAAAACTTGAAAATTGAGGATTTTAATAGCGTTTTTGTCTTAACTAACAAATTATTGTTCACATTTAGGTATGCCTTGAATAGGTAGGAGATTTCACAAATGAACAGAGAAACAAACAAAGAATGTTACATAGACCATTTATTTTCTAATAGTTGTATCCGAGAAATGAAATTTGACTGTTGACAGTGGGTGGTGAGCGTTGTCATAGCAACCTATTTCTTAGGTGCAACTGGAGGGTAATCATGGTGACGAGGGTAAAAGTCAGAAAACAGATTTGTCAAGATGTATTTTGGGGCAATGTGAGATCATGATTATTTTTATAGTCATGAGGGAGAGTAGCTCTGGGAGAGTTAAAAACCAGGAGCCACAGGGAGGAAGCGGGATAACTATTGTTGTAGGTAGGGGATTGTATTCATTGAGATGAAACAGTGTGTGATTTGTTGAATGTAGAGCGGATGATCTTGTCTGTAAACCTTCACTCAATTCACAATAAAAAGTAAAAAAAAAAAAAAAAAAAAATCTTAGGTAAGAAGTACAATGTAGTGATTTGATTTAAGCATTTGATCATTTTTGAGGTCTGGTCTTGTTAGTTCACGTAGTGACTGATCCTGCATTAGCCAGTTACATCAATACTAGTCAAAATGAGCAAGATCAAGACTATTTTCTCATACATAATAAGAGTTCACACATATTTGTCAAGTGCGTTTGAGTACAAGGAGCTCTGGCAGCGTAGTGGTTACAAATCTCGGCCTGCTAACCTCAGGGTCAGCAGTTTGAAACTACCAGCTGTTCCGTGGGAGAAAGATGAGGCTTTCTGCTCCTGTAAGATTTACAGTTTCAGAAACCCTGTATAGGGTCACTATGAGTTGGAACCAACTCCATGGCACATAACAACAACAACAACTGTTGAGTACATATACCATCACCACTGTTTCTTGGCAATCTTCACAAGAATTCTATGAGTTAAGGAATGTTGTTATCCCCATTTTACAGATGGGGAAACTTAGGCACTGGGAAATTAGGTGTATTGCTGTGGGCTAATGCATCAGACTGCAAAGTTGTTTGAACTGCAAGATCAGTGGTTCAAGTTCACCAGCTTCTCCTTGGAAAGCCTATACAGGGTCACTATGGATTGGAATCGACTCGATGGCACTTAACAACAACAACAAAAAGCTCATAGGGCTTAAGGACTCTGGTAACATAGTGGTTTACAAGTTGGGCTGCTAACCGGAAGTTCAGATGTTCTGTGGAAGAAAGATGATGATTTCTGCTCCAATAAAGATTTATAGCTTCAGAAACCCTATGCAAGGTCTTTATAAGTCAGAAGCGACTCCACTGCACATAACCACCACAACTAAGATCACAGAACAAAACACTGCCTGGTCCTGCGCCAGCCTTACTGCTATGCTTGAGCCAACTGCTGCAGCTACTGTATCAATCCATCTCATGGAGATCTTCCTCTTTTTTGCTGACCCTCTACTTTACCAAGCATGATATCCTTTTCCAGGGACTGGTCCCTTCTGATAATATGCCTGAATATGAGAGATGAAGTCTGGCCCTCCTGGTTTCTAAGGAGACTTCTGGTTGTACTTCTTCCAACACAGATTTATTTGTTCTTTTGGCAGTCCATGGCACTTTCAATATTCTCCTCCAATACCATAACTCAAATGCATCAATTATTCTGCATTCCTTATTCATTATCCAATTTGCACACGTATCTGAGGCTGTTGAAAATACCATGGCTTGAGTCATCTGCACTTTAATCCTCAAACTGAAATTTTTGCTCTTCAACGTTTTGAAAAATGTCTTTAGCAGCAGATTTGCCTAATGCAATACGTCGTTTAATTTTTTGACCGCTGTTATCATGTGTGTTGATGGATGATCGAGCATAATGAAGTCTTTGACAACTTCAATTTGTTCTCCATTTATCTTAGTGTTGTTTAGTGATCCAGTGGTGAGGATGTTGGTTTTCTTTACATTGAGGTTGCAGCCCATACCAAAGACTGTGGTCTTTGATCTTCATCACAGGGGCTAGTAAGTGGCAAATGGAAATTAAACCCACACAATGCATCTGTGAACTAGCACTGCTTTAACTTCTGTGAGCAGGAGAAAAGCAGCATGGCATGAATGAAGAAAAGGCAAACTATTTTAATGAGAAATTTCTACTTTTCATTTCCTTAGAACCTAAGAATCATCTTGAATGGACGGAAGGTCCTGGCAGCAAAGTTTTTAAGTGGAATTAGGTATAGGGCACTTCTACCTATTAGGATTTTTAAAAGCTTTTATTGTGAATTATGTGATAGTTTACATGGGAGAACATTAGCTTTACATTCATCTTTTCTTATTTCATTTCATTACAATGATTACAGTCTCCTGCATGCATCATCAAACAACCAAAGGGTACACCCTGCAAACCTGCCCCCCCACCCCCTGTCATCAATACATAGCCCCTATCCCTCCCTAAGTCTAAAGTCCCCAGCTGTTCCTTCTCTCCATGTCATAATCTTTGCCTCCATCTCTGGCATCACACTTCTCTGGATAGGGCCCCACACTTTGCTTTTTTCCCTTGATGGTTCCAGGAACCTCTACTCCTGGACTGCAAAATCTACCACTTCCCTCCTTTACCTTTCCAACATTCACAGTTAGTTCTGATAGCAATCATTCACTATTGAACCAGAGTCTTATCTCCATCTCCTTTCATCAGCCCCATCCAGACAGATTGGAAACCACTCAGTGGAGATTCTACCTTTCCCCGCACCCTCTGGAACTAGGTTCCCTATTGAAAGCTTGTAAGCCAGTCACTTCTTGCCTTTGTAGCCCCCCCCCCCCATTTTGGGTAACCCATGTCTACATTGCCCATCCTTGTCGACACTGTGTACCAAGGGGGTGGGAATGATCCTTATTGTAAAGATTTGTTCCCTCCTTTGACCTACTGCATCAACAAGCAAGTTCATCAAATTGTAGTGGATTATTCTTTTTTTCTTCTTTCTTCCTCTAGTCAAGTTCTGATCATTCAGCCATTGAAGCCAGGTCAAGTGGGTACTCTCTGCAAGTATGGGTGTTTGTGTACATCCCCTCTCACTTCATATCACCTGGATGCTTCACACTGCGCTCTGGTCCTCTGTGGCCACATCCCTGTCCCTGAGCCAGGAGTCCCCAGGTCTCATCATACTGCTGGCCAAGCAGGTCTCAATCCAGGTTAACAGGAGTCTATTGAGTGTGGTCAGACTTAGCTCACAACTTCATCACTGTTTTTCCCCCACTTCCCCTCATCGGTGACCAACATGGTCACCAGACAGACCACATACATGCTTGTGTATTCCCCTTGAGTTTTAGTCTTGGAAGGAGGGTTTGCCCTGAGGGGACCTGACCACTTGCCTTGATGGCTCCTTAAGGAATGACTTGTTTGTTTTTGTAGTAGTCAATCAGACTGCCATTGTTTTTGATTTTTCCTCCTGGTCTTTCTTTCAAGAAGTATCTTCGGTTCTTCTAACTGCTCCAGGTTGGTCTGCTTGTCCTTTCAAGTGGAAATTTCCCACCTCAGAAGATTCTGGATAGGGATCAGGATTCCACCTATGGTCTTTGCAATGCAAAGGCTCTGCAGGAAGCCTCCTTCACTGGGCAAGTTGTAGCCCCAGTTTAGGTATTCCAGTTACAGGCTGAAGACAGACTTAAAGCTTTCTATGGTGATATTCCTGGCTATTCCTTTCTCTCGCCCTCAAGTGTCTATTTTACAACAGTAGGTAAGGGAAACCAAGATTCAAAAGACAGCCAAGCATCTTAACATTATTTCCCCACTTTTACCCATTCAAACCATGCATCAATCCTTGTATCCCAGAGCCCTGTTGTTCCAAGGTTGTGCTTACATCTTTACTGACCTCTATCCTATTTAGCCCATGCAAACCTGCTTAACTTTTCACCCATCTGCCTTGTTCTAACTTTCCCCTTCCCCTTCTAGCGTATCCCCCCCCACTGCCAGCACCCAAACTATCCTGTGCCCTATGCCCCACCTTCCTCTTCCCCTCACCCTACCCCATAAATCCTGGTAACTACCGAAGAATTTTGTTTTTTCCCCCTTTTAGTGTGGGTATTTTTCTTAATATTTTACAATAATGGTCCTATGCAGTATTTCTCCTTTGTGACTGATTTCACTCAGCATAATGTCTTCAAGGTTTCATCCATGTTATGTGGTGCCTTTCAGCTTCCTTGTTGTTATTCAAGGTAGCAGAATAATCCATTGTGTGACTGTACCAAAGTTTGTTTATCCATTCTTCCATTGCTGAGCACTCAGGCTGTCTCCATCTTTTTACTATTGTAAATAGTGCTGCTATGAACATTGTTGTACATATATCTATGTGTTTTATGGCTCTCATTTCTTGTATATAAATACAAAGTAGAGGAATTGCTGGATCATAAGGTATCTCTATTTCCAACCTTCTAAGGAAACTCCATATTGCTTTCCAGAGAAGTGGACCATCTTGCAATCCCACCAGCAATGCAGGAGTGTCCCAGTCTCTCAACATCCTCTCCAGCATTTATTGTCCTCTACTTTTTATTTTCCAATTACTTTTTTATTTCTTGTAATACCCCTAGAGAAAGAATATACAATTCCATTTTCCTGCTAAGATAAGCTTGGTTGAAAAGTCACAATTTCATTAAAG
>NW_006408535.1:7789607-7790653 GCF_000296735.1 Chrysochloris asiatica | reverse complement strand
CTTCACATTGATCCCATCTCACATTATTTCCTTGTCATGGTCACAGTCCCCTCCATGCATCTTCGACCAACCAAAGGGTACACCCCGCAAGTCTGCCACCCTGTCGTCCACACACCACCCCTCTCCTTCTCCAAGTCCAAAGTCTCCAGCCACTCCATCTCCCTATGTCATCTTCTTTGCCTCCATCCCTGGCATCACTGCTTCTCTGGGTAGGGTTCCGTTCTCTGCTCTTCTCCTTCAGCGGCCCCAGGGACCTCCGTTCCTAGACTGTAAGGTTAATCACTCCCCTCCCTTTGCCCCAAAATGCCCACCTTTCCAGCCCTTACAACCAGTTCTAATAACAATTATTTGCTATTGCATCACAAGGGATCTATCTGCATCTCCTTTCATCAGCCCTGACTAGGCAGAATGGATACCACTCAGTAGAGATTCCACCTTACTCCATGCCCTCTGAATCTAGGTTCCCTCTTGAAAGCTTGTAAGCCAGTCACTTCTTGCCTCTGTAGCCCCCTCATTCTGGGTAATGAATATCCAAGTTGCCCATTCCTGTCCTCTCTATTTGCAGTGGAGGTGGGGATGATCCTCACTTTGAAGATTTATTCCCTCTTTTGAGCTATTGCTTCCATAGGTGTGTGTCAAGTTCATCAAGTCGTGTCAGATTAATCTTTTTTTCCCTCTTCTTTCTTCGTTTGTTTGAGCTCTGATCATGCAGCTGTTGTAGCCAGGTCAAGTGGGTATTATCTGCAAGTGTGGATATACTTATGCATGTGCCCTCTCTTCTTATCAGCTGGATGCTTCATTCTTCACTCTAGTCCTCTAGTCTAGGCCGTGTTGCTGACTCTGGGTCCAAGAGTCCCCTGGACTTGGCACACTGCTGGCCAACCAGGTCTCCATCCGGTACACAGGAGTCTATTGAGCATTGTAGGGCTTAGTTCTCAAGCTGGGGGAACTGAAGAAAAAATTCTAGCCTCGACTTTCGTTATTGAAAGATTCACTGGGCAAATTGTTGAATGATGCAGAATGCATCAAGAAAAGATGGAAGGAAT
>NW_006408535.1:7762958-7764320 GCF_000296735.1 Chrysochloris asiatica | reverse complement strand
TAAGTTTAAGTGAATGCTTGAACGTAGTTCTTTGATTACTGAGTGTCTCCTGGTGAATATGATCAGGAGATAGGCTTACCTTATCGCATGTAATGCTTAGCGGGTGTTGTTGGGTCTTGTCTCAGTGGTGGACTATTATGGGGTATGCTGATAGCTTGGCTATATGGCCATAATTGCTGCCTATTCTTAGGTAATTTAGGGAGAAAAACACCTCCAGGAAAGATGTGTGATCACAAGAACCAAAATCAGAAGTAATATAAATGCATAGACAAAAACCACCACTTTGGAACAGAAATGAAGCTGTGGTCGACTGTCCTGTGCTACACCGTCAGTATGTGTGCAATAAGAAGCCTCCAACAGGGCGTGGGGGTGACCACTCTCTCAGGCCCTTTCTCTAGTCACTACCATACAGGTGTGCAGGTAGATATTGGGGAGTTAATGGGAGAAAGATTGTCCAGTATTTTTGTCTCTGAAGGTCAGTTAGTTATCTGCGTGTACTCAGGGTAAATCTGAGGATGGCTGAGTCCTGTTATGCTGGGGTTTTACAGATTGCTTTGAATTGGTCCTGCACAGGGAGCCTGGGCAGCACAGCGGCATGGACTGCAAGGACAATAGCTGGAAATTCCAAGCTTCTACCTGGGAGAAAGGTGAGGCACCCTGCCCCCACTCAGACCCACAGCCTCTCAGAACCCCACACAGGTCACTTGTGGTCAGAACCTATTCTAAGATGCACTGATGTGAGAGGTTCAGATGGGAAGGGTTTGGGTCTGTGGGTGACATCCTAAGTTGCCACCAACCTCCCTCTCTTTCTACAGTGGGAAAACTATCCCACCTGATGTCCGGGCTGAGAAATGAAGTTGGGACAGGGAGAGAGAGAGGGAGAAATGTGTAGTTTCCTATGTTTTTTTGTTTTTTGTTTTAGCGGGCTTGCTTTAGCCCTGCCTTGTAAACTTTGCTGGGGTGGGTAGTCGCCGAGGGAGTCCAGTCTCCAGATTCCTAAGTCGGCCATATTTTCCTTAATATTGTGATGTTTTACACTTGCAAGTGTGGGGAAACTAATGTTCTGGATCTTACGGTAGATCTGGAACTCTGGAGTTGTTCTATGAGCACTTCCTTCGTGAGACCCCCTCCCCACCCCTTTCTCACTGGAGTGTACTCTACCTGGTTTTCTGCAGCTGTAGTCCCAACTGGAAGTCTGTTCTCTCTACTTTTTGATCTTTGCTGTTACTTACTGCTCGTGTGAGATGAGATCTCATTGTTGTTTTGATTTGCATATTTCTAATGGCTAGAGGGACTAGTCACTGGAGAAGGATATCATGTTTGGTAAGGTGGAGGGTCAGAGAAAAAGAGGAAGACCCCCAG
>NW_006408535.1:7756283-7756704 GCF_000296735.1 Chrysochloris asiatica | reverse complement strand
TATCTTCCCGTGTTATGGCTCGTTTGTCTTGTGGGTAAATACCAAGACTAGGAGTTGCTGGATCAAATGGTATTTCTATTTTCAACCTTCTGAGGAAACGCCATATTGCTTTCCAGAGAAGTTGGACCATTTTTAAGTCCCACCAGCAATGCAGGAGTGTCCCAGTCTCTCCACATCCCCGCCAGCATTTATTGTCCTCAACTTTTTTGATCGCTGCTGTTATTGCTGATGTGAGATGATATCTCATTGTTATTTTGATTTTCATTTTTCTAATGGCTAATGATCATGAACATTTCTTCATATGTTTGTTGACTGCCCGGATCTCCTCCCTGGTTAAGTGTCTGTTCATTGTCTTGTTTTTATAGATGTGTAGTATTTTCCTATATATTTTATAGATGAGTCCCTTATCTGATATGTCGTT
>NW_006408535.1:7742544-7753994 GCF_000296735.1 Chrysochloris asiatica | reverse complement strand
TTTTCAGCAGGGTGTTGTTCAGTTTCCATGTATTCGACTTTATTGATTTGGCCTTCTTATTGTTGATTTCTAGTTTTATAGCATTGTGGTCCGAGAAGATGCTCTGTAGAATTTTGATGGTTGTGAATTTATGGAGTCTTGCTTTGTGACCTAACACGTGGTCAATTCTGGAAAATGTTCCATGCACACTGGAGAAGAATGTGTATTGTGCCGTTGTTGGATAGAATGCTCTGTATACATCTATTATGCCAAGTTGGTTGACTGTGTTGTTAAGTTCCTCTGTAGCATTGTCGAGTTTCTTTCTGGTTGTTCTATCCCTTTTCAAGATTGGTGTGTTGAAATCTCTCACTATAATTTTGGATTTATCTATTTCTTTCTTCAATTCCATTAAGGTTTGCTTCATGTATCTTGGTGCTCTTTCGTTGGGAGCATATATGTTTATTCTAGTTATGTTGTCTTGCTCTATTAACCCTTTGATAATAAGACAGTGTCCTTCTTTGTCTCTTATGCTGGTTCTTATCTTAAAATTTATGTTTTTAATTTTAAAAGTTGAAATAAAGGACTAAAGCACTCAAAGAAATACAAACACTTACAATTGGTACAAGCAATAAGGAGGACATGACTTAATGTTACTGATAGATTTGTCCCTTTATGGTATAGTAATTTAGGATAAGCACTGGACTGCGAACCGCAGGTCAGTGGTTCAAACTCACCATCCCTTTCTTGAAACTCTGTACAGGTTTGTTATGAGTCAGAACTGACTCAATAGCACTTAACAACAAAAATTGTTAATATGGGAGCATGGTAGCTCTGAATGATAAGCTCTGAAATGCAAACCACAAGGTCAGGCCACCAGCTGCTCTGCAGAGGAAAGGTAAAGCTTTCTGCTTCTACAAAGATTAATATTTTATTGTCAAGTGCCATCAAGTCAGTTCTGACTCATAGGGACTCTATATAGGGTTTTAAGGAGCAGCTGGTGTGTTTGAACTGTCAACCTTGTGGCTAGCAGTGGAGTGCTGATCCTACATCTCCAACACAGCCTTGGGAACTATGTAAGGTCACTATGAGTTGACACAACTCAAGGACACTTAATAACAACAACTGTTTATATAAGGAGTCTTGGTGGTACAACAGTTAATTGCTGGATTCATTGGAAGGCTGGCAGTTCAAATATACCCAGTTGCCCCTCAAGCGAAAGACCTGGCAATCAGCTACTGTAAAAATTATAGCTAAGAAAGCCCTGTGGGCAGTTCTACTTGTCACATGGGGCCACTATGAGTCAGAACTGAATCACAGAGCATTCAAGTTTCGGTATGCTGCTAGCTTAGGTATTCTCACAAACTTATTTTATCATAATCTATACTTCAGTAATTCCAAACTACCAGCTGTTCCACTGGAGAAAGATGAAGCTTTCTGTTCCTGTAAAGTTTTACAGCCTCAGAAACCATGTACAGGGTCGCTATAAATCAGAACTAACTCCACAGCACATATAAACAACAACAAATACTTCAGTAAAACTCAAGTTTCTGGAAACTACCAACTTACATCTATACTTAACATATCTTAGGTGTTTCATCCATCCTGTTTATTTTATAGTTCTTTAGGGCAGAAGTTAATATTCTCAAATAATACAGCAATGTGTAAGCAAAAAGTGATCTTATCCATCTTGAGTATTTAAATACTAAAGAGAAGGGATATAAGAATAAAATCCAAAGAAGTATCCACATATTGTACAAAAGGAGAAGCAAGATGATACTGGCAATAAAAATGACAGAGGTAGGAAAACAAAGATTATATTTTCAAAGAAAGAAATCCTGGAAGCCAATGAAAGAGTTTCAAATTTAGGAAATAAAATAAACTGTGAGATTAAGGAATCCACAAAAGGGTTTCTGAAGATGTTGGTTGGGGAGTTGTCTTTTCCAGAACACAAAGTTGATCAAACATTCAGTGAAGTATATTGATAATTACAGATGATTGGAATGCAAATGTTGGAAACAAGAAGGATCAGTAGTTAGAAAATACTGCTTTGGTGCTAGAAATGATAATGGAGACCTCATGATAGAATTTTGCAAGACCAATGACTTCTTCATTGCAAATACGTTTTTGTGTATCTGTGTGTAAACAACATAAAAACAACTATACACATGGACCCCACAGATGGAATACATAGAAATCAAAGTGTTGAAGAGCAAAGATGTCAGCTTGAGGACTAAGTTGAGCCTGACACAAGCCATGGTATTTTCAATAACCTCATATGCATGTGAAAGCTGGACAGTGAACAAGGAAGACCATAAAATTGATGCTTTTGAGTTATGGTGTTGAAGGAGACTCTTTTAAGTGCCATGGGCTGCCAAAAGAATAAATAGATCTGTGTTGGAAGAAGTACAACGAGAGTGCTCCTTGGAGACCAGGATGACAAAACATCGTCTCTCATACTTCAGACACATTGTCAGGAGGGACCAGTCACTGGAGAAGGATATCATGTTTGGTAAGGTAGAAGGGCACAGAAAAAGAGGAAGACCCCCAGAAAGATGGATTGGTGATATGGCAGCATCAATGGGCTCAAATGTGGCAACAATTGTAAGGTTGGCCCAGGACCGGGCATTGGCAAAATACAAGGCACCAGAAATTGATGGAATATAAATAGGTTCTCTATGAGTTGGTACTGACTTGATTGCACCTAATACCAACAACATGGAAAGAAATGGTGTAAAAATTCCATATCATAAGCCCAAACAAGGCCAGTGGCAGATTGTGTAACATACCATTAATTGCTCTTATTCCAGTTCAGACTGAGGTTGAAGAAAATTGAAACAAGTCCACAAGAGCCAAAATATGACATTGAATATATCCCACCTGGATTTAGAGATCATATGAACAAATTTGAGGCATTAGACACTAAAGACTGAAGACCAGAGGAGTTGTGGGATTATATTAAAAACATCACACAGGAAGAAAGCAAAAGATAATTAAGAAGACAAGAAAGAAGGAAAAGACCAAATGGGTGTCAGAAGAGACTCTGAAACATGCTCTTGAGCATAGAGATGCTAAAGCAAATGGAAGAAATGAGGAGATAAAAGAGCTGAAGAGAAATTTTCAAAGGGAAGCTCAAGAAAACACAGTCAAACATTATAACAAAATATACAAAGACCAGGAGTTAAAAACCTAAAGGGAAGAACATGCGTAACACTCCTTAAGATGAAAGAACTGAAGAAACATTTCAAGCCTTGAGTTGAAACATTGAAGGATTCTATGAGTAAAATATTGAAACATGCAGAAAGCATTAAATTAAGATGGAAGGAATACACACAGTCACTATACCAAAAAGAAATGGTTGCTTTTCAACCATTTCAAGAGGTGGTATATGATCAAGAGCCAATGATACTGAAGGAAGAAACCCAAGATGCCTTGAGGGCATTGGCAAAAAACAAGGCACCAGAAATTGATGGAATATAAATAGAAATCTTTCAACAAACTGATGCAGCACTGGAAGTACTCACTCATCTATCCAAAAAAAAATTGTAAGACAACTACCTGGCCAACTGACTGGAAGATATCCATATTTTTGCCCATTCCAAAGAGAGGTCATGTAACAGAATGAGGAAATCATCAGACAATATCACATGCAAATAAAATTGTGCTAAAGATGTCATATGGATCTTGGCTGAAAACAGAGAATACCAGAAAGTTGTTTGCCTGTGCTTTATTGACTACACAAAGACTTGATTTAGTGGATCATGACAAGCTATGGACAACATTGCGAAGTATGAGTATTCCAAAACATTTATTTTCATGAGGAACCTGTACATAGACCAAGAGGCAGTTTTATGAACTGAACAAGGGCATACCGAATGGTTTAAAATTAGGAAAATGTGCACCGGGGTTGTATTCTTTCACCATACTTATGCAACCTGTGTGGTGAGCAAATAATCCAAGAAGTTGTATTATATGAAGAAAAATGTGGCATCAGGATTATAGGAAGACTCATTAACAACCTATGATATGCAGACAATACAACCTTGCTTGGTGAAATTGAAGACTTAAAATACTTACTTATGAAGATCAAAGACCACAGCCTTAGGTATGGGTTGCATGTCAATGTAAAGAAAATAAAAATATTCACCACTGGATCAATAAGCAACATCCACATAAATTGAGAAAAGATTATAGTTGTCAAAGACTTCATTTTGCTTGGATCAACCATCAACACTCATGGAAGCAACAGTCAAGAAATCAATGTATATATTAGGCAAATCTGCTGCACAGGACCTCTTTAGAGTGTTCAAGAACAAAGATGTCAGTTTGAGGACTAAGATGCGCCTGACCCAAGTCATGATATTTTCAATAACACCGTATGCATGTGAAAGTTGGACAGTGATTAAGGAAACCATAGAAGAATTGATGCATTTGAGTTATGGTGTTTGTGGAAATATTAAAAGTACCATGGGCCTCCAAAAGAACAAACAAATCTGTGTTGGATGAAGTATAGTCAGAATTCTCATTATAAGCCAGGATGAGCAAACTTCATCTCTCATACTTCAAGTATATTATCAGGGGGGACCAGTCACTTGAGAAGGATTTCACTTTTAGTAAAGTGGAGTGTCAGAGAAAAAGAGGAAGACCCCTGATGAGATTGATTGGCACTTTGGCAACAGAATGTGTTCAAGTGTAGAAAGGATTGTGAGGTTGGTGCAGGACTGAGCAACCCTTTGTTCTGTTGTGTATAGAGTTGCTCTGAGTCAGTACCAACTCGATGGCACCCAACAACAACAACCATCTATACTCCCAGAAGCAAGAGTCACATAATTAAAAGGAATATTTCATTAGGCAAATCTACTACAAAAGACCTCTTTAAAATGTTCACGTAAAGATGTCAATTTGAGGACTACGGTATGCCTGACACAAGATTTGGTATTTCCAGTAGCTTCATATGCATGCAAAAGTTGGACAATGAATAAGAAAGACTAAAGAAGAATCAATGAGTTTCACTTATGGTGTTGGTGAAGAATGTTGAAAGGACCATAGACTGCCCAAAGGAGAAAAACCAACCTGTCCTAGATGAAGTACAACCAGAATGCTTCTTAGAAATTTGAAAGGTTAGACTTCATCCCTTTTTCTTTAAGCACGTTGTTAGGAGGAACCAATCCATGAACAAAGACATTATGCTTGGAAAAGTGGAGATGATTGTGAGGATGACACAGGACTCAGCAGTGTTTCGCTCTGTTGTGCATAAAGTTGTTATGAGTTGGATCTGACTTGATGACACCTCATAACAACAATAACATAGATTTGTAATAACACAATTCATTTAAGGAAGGGCTCAATAAATTGTAACTCTTTTTGATTACCATTTTTTAATGAATATAAAATGGTGTGGGACTGTAGGATAAATACTATACCACGAGGTCAATTGGAGCTGCAAGGTTGGCAGTTCAAACTCACCAACCACTCCTTGGAAATCCTATGCAGGCTCATTATGAGTTGGAACCAACTCAACAGCACTGAACAACAATAGTGAAATATGCTGAGAAGATAGAAGAATTTGTTGAGAGCAAAATGAGGGCTCCTCCACAGAACATGGCAAAGAGGTTAGAATATAAGACAAGAATGTAAAGATGAAGATAGGGATGAGCTGAGCTGAATATGGGAAAAGGCAATAGGTAAGGGGCTGATAGTTAATTATCTGTGATAGTTAAGGCTTTGTGTCAACTTGATAGGCCAAAATTCTCAGTGCTTTCGCAGCTGAAATGTAGTTATCCCCCTGATGTCCTTATACACAAGCTTATACACAATCAAGTCTATGATGAGATCTGCTATAAGCAGTCAATCAAGTGAAAGGAAATTTCCTCAGAGGTATGACCTGTTTCCAATATATTGGACACTCAGGCAAAGTTTTTTTCTCTTGTGCTTGATCTGGATTGTCCTCTTACCTGGTTCTTTGGAGTTGAGCCAGTAGCCTACTCTCTTACCTGTCAATACTGGAATTCAGCAGCAATCTCTCTTCTTACCTGTCAAACCTGCCTGTCTGCCTTCTTGCCTGTATACCTGCCTGCCTGTCTGTTTTCTGTCTGACCTGCCATCTGACATGCAGATCTTCATTCATCTGACCTGGTCTTGGAACTCTCCAACGTCTACAACTGTGTGAGTCATTTATCTTTATATATACATACATAAGTTTCGCTGGTTTTGCTTCTTAGAGAACCCAGCCCTAGAGATAATACAAATTTAGATCTTAGGGTGGGCTCCTCCTAGTTTTTGACCAGTTTTTACATGATTTCATTAATCTGTAGAACTAGAGCAAGATGACAAAATTACTTTTATTCCTCCAACAAAAGCTATACTTCTGAGACAGTGCCAGAGGTTGCTTTTCTTGTGACAAGGATTCATGATGAATTTCTACTTAAAAATTAAAGGGCATAGTAAGTGGGGATGACAGTCACCTTGGAAACTATTACTGGAGATCTGAAAAGAAGGCTAAATACTGCTCTCTTCAGGTATTTATTAAGGAGAAAACTTTAGAGGAATAAATTAATTCATAATAGTCTTTTGTTAGTTATCATTTGAAAAGAAGTCAATTAAAAGTGATCCAAGCAAGAGCTTACACACAAGATTTAAGTCATTAGTTCATTTGTGAATGCCTTAAAAAATTTTAAGGTCCAACACTCATTGATTCTTTTGGAAGCGTAGCATGAAGTTTAACCTTGACTTGAATAAATTTCCTCTATTCTCTTCCACTAGGTTTCTATGCACCTATTACAATTTAGTCTTGCTGGTTTAGTTATATGAAAAAGACAGGTGACAAGGCAGATGTAGCATTATGTGAGATGAAGAACAGTCGTGTGTAAGATAATGCCAAAATGCACCAAGGACAAAGTTATTGAAACACATTTGAATCAATGTGAGAAAGCTTTATATTGTTAGCACTGTTCAGGTCAAGGAACCCATTGACATAGAGGAATGTCACTTCAACAAGGACATCTTGTTTTCTCAAGCAAAAATGATAAAAACACAACAAATTACACCAACCGTAGAAAATGTTCTAAATGCAACTATGTAGATGAGAACATGATTCTTTCTAGAAACATTATAGATCTGGTTTTTTAAAAAGATAAATAAGAGCGTTCTACCTGTAAGCCCTGATGCTTTTAAGGGAGAAGTGACAGAAATAAATCCCCGCTTTTAATAACATGCAAATAATTAATGATAGTAAAAGGATGACTCAAAAGTTACATAATGAAGGTTCTTACAGTAAATATTTCTTTACTTTATCTAGTTAAAAAATTGAGAAGTTTTTATTTGCAAATGTTCATAAACATAAAATACAAGTTTATCATCTATTCTGGGATATCTAATTAAATTAAAATGTACATTTAAAATCCTAAATTTTCATTTTACCTTGCTTTTTCAAAATGAGAGGTAGTATACCAAGCAGTTGTGGAAAAAGGAATGAAATACTTGGTATAAGGAAAAAACAATTCTTTTTAATCTAAAAATAGAGTAATATTTTTATGCTACTATAGTAGAAATTTACATTCAAACAATAAGTATGCAAATCACATAAAGTTGTTACTGTTAGTTAATTCTTTTCCTAGGGTGACTGAATATTCCAAGTCAAATTATCTCTAGAAGCATCATAAATATGATTTCACAAGGCAAGACTGAGGCAAAAGAAAAGACTATTTGACACCAAAATTTCCCTGGATGATTTAAATAATTTGTGGTGATCATACCTTTTTCTTTTAAATTTACTTTCTATTTTTACAAGTTCTGCATGCACATGTTTTAGAGTCAAAAGTGTAATGAGGCCACAATCCTGCAATAATGGTGACCTATGACTAGATGCATAGATATATTGACAAAAGGTGGGAAAGAGAGTAGGAGTGTACCCATAAACATATATAGATTTGATAGAATATATTTCTACATGGGTATTTACCTTAGGTCAGCAGTTCAAACCCACCAGCTTTTCCTCGAAAACATCAGTCTTCATGACTCTGAGATCAGAAGAACTAGATGGTGCCCAGCTACCACTACAAGCTACTCTGAAAGGGATCACATTAGAAAGTTCTGAATAGAGTTTATGAAAAATGTGGAACAAAACTCAAAATCATAAAACACAACAAAAAACCCCAAAACTAGGATTACTGATCAGATAGAGACTGATGGAATGCCTGAGACTGGCTTTTTTAGTCATGCTTCAGGGTGGCTAAATTTTTAACCATACAATAGACAGACCTTTAAAGGGAACAATAACACTAAATAGATATGCACACCATAGAATAATCAACCATTTGAAATCAAAAGAGCAAGACAAAAATTCAGAAGGATTAGGAAAGAAAGAGGAATGGAAATAGGAAACACAGTGAGGAAGCAGAAGAACTGATGTTTCATTATGAGCATTACAATCAGTGAGATGAAGCAAAATGTGTATGAATAGTTGAATGTAAAATTAATGACATTCTCCGAAAACTTTCACCAAATTCACAATAGAAAAAATTAAGTTTTTTTTTTAAAAGGTAACAATGCTTGTTACTAACACAGCAACTTCCCTGACCACTGCGCTCCCTATTCCTTACTCCCCTGCATCTTAGTATTTTTAGTTACATATCTTTAAATAGCATGTTTATATTTTAACATTTTGATTTTACAGCTTCATTCCATCTTTAGAGAAAGAGGGTTTTAGCTACCACCCACTAGAACATTTTCTTTTAGAAACATTATAAATATACAGAAAAGTGGCTAGGGTAGTATGGAGAGTTCCCATATGCCCTGAAACCAGTTTTCCTGATTGTTAATGCTTCTACTAGCTCATTGTGCTCCATAGAGCTTGTAATGGCTAACTTTAGGAAGAAGATCACCAGGTTGCTACTTTGACATACATGGGTTCACCAAGACTGGAAATCAACTCCATGACAATTGGTTACTGGGTACCTCATCAAGCATGTTGATTTTCTATCCTTCCTTTCTAAAAGAAGTATTTTTCAGAGTTATGACCTCCTTAAATATATACTGATCCCTTACTAACTCTGCTGGAGCACTGTATTGTGGGACAAACTTTTATCTTCAACTTTGACTTGTGTTGTTTCTTTGCTTCCTGGACCCCTATGTCTTTCACTTTTTTTCTGGCTCACTCCCTCATTTTCATGATGCATATCTTCCATGACAAGTTTTTGTTTCTGATAAAGACTTTATTCTCTCTTCACACTTAGTTGGTTTTGTTAGATACAGACCTTTAGCTAGAAAAAAAAATGTTTCCTTAAACTTGTGAGGCAATATTTGATTGTTTTCTTACTTCTATATTGCCTGTGTGATGCCCAGGACAGTCTGTTCCATGCCCAAGTCATTATGCTTCTTGGTCTTTCTTACAAAACAGATTTTTTTTTTTTCTATCCTTTGAAGGTTTTAGAATCCTTTTGGTCCCCAACTGTATCTCTAACCTTTTATTGAGTCTTTTGAAAATTCCTATTTTATTTCGGTGTCTAAGAACCTTTGCTCTGTTCTGTGAGTGGCATTGGAATCCTGATTGCTCTCTCAGATATAAAAGCAATGAACCAAACAGTTTTCTGGACATTCTAATGAAAGTATATAGTTTGTTATCTAATGGGCTTGACTATAGAGATTGGATTGCTTTATAACTGGACCAATTACCATCAAGTCAATTCTGACTCGTGGCTACTCTTTGTGTGTTAGACTATTACTTCGCTCAATCATGTCTTCAAAGATGATTTTTCAGAAGTAATTACCAGGCCTTTCTTCTAAGACGTCTGTGTTGGCTTCAACTTCAAAATTTTCAGTTACTTGCCAAGCATGCTAACCAGTATATTAACCAATTGCACCACCAAGGGACTTTATGAGTACTTGCAATTTTCCCCTTTTGATTAGCTAGAGTTCTCAGAGAAAGTGTTTGTAATCTTCTGCATAGAGGCAAAAACCTCACTGCTCATCCCCTGTTTTATGTATGGTCCTTGAGTCTAAAGACAGTGTATTTTATTTTTTTCAGAGATTAAAACTCATTGAGTGAGGAAGAAAAGAGAAGTGAGGATCTGGGGATCTAACTCAGTTTTTTTTGTAAGCTTTTATTGTGAATTGAGTGATAATTTACATGGGATAACATCAGTTTGGCACTCATCCTATCATATTTAATTTCATTAAAATGATTACAATCCCCTCAATGCATCATCATTCAACAGTATTTACTTCTATTCCCACTATATATATATATTTTTTGATGTACACAAAATCACTCAGGAATATATAATCATTTAAACAAGCAAAGGGCACATTCTGCAAGCCTGCCTCCTTACCGCCAGCATGCAGTCTTTCTCTTTCCATGAATCTTCAGCAGCTCTATCTCTCTATGTTCTCATGTCTGCCTCTATCTTTGCTGTTGCTGCTTCTCTGGTTATGGTCCTACATTCCACTCATGCTCTTCTTCCTTGATGGCCCTAGGGTCATCTGTTCCTGGAATGTAAGATTTAGTACTCCCCCCTTTATGTTATAAAGCTTCTACCTTTACAGTTGTGACAGTTGTAATTAGTCATGATAACAGTTGCTCACTATTTAATCATAAGAATTTTATCCCCATCTCCTTTCACCAGACCCATCTAGACATGATGCAAATTATTCATTGGGGATTCTACCATCCCCTGTACACTCTAAAACTAAACTCCCTCTTGCAAACTTGTAAGCCAGCCACTTCATGCCTTTATAGCTGTCCCCCCTCACCCCCCATTTTAGGTAGCCAATGTCTAAATTGCACATCGCTGAGTAAATGTGCTAGGCTGCAAAGTCATTAGAATTGCAAGATCAGCAGTTCAAGCTTACCAGTTGCTCCTCAGAAACCCTATACAAAGTCACTATGGGTTGGAACCAACGTGATGGCAATTAACAAAAACAACAATCAACCCTGTATACTGAGGTGATAGGCTTGATCCTTAAAGCTTGATGTGAAGACTCCTTCCCTCTTCATTGGTATTTTGAGCTACTACATTCATATATGTAGGTCATCAATCCATTGAAGTTAGGTCAAAAGGGTACTATCTTCACATTTGCATTCTTGTGCATCTCCCCTGTACTTCAGATCAGCTGGATGCTACATGCTTAGCTCTAGCCCTCTGTGGCTAGGTCAGTGTCCATGAGCTCAGGCTAACTTGTTTTTTTAAAAAAAAACTTTCAGCCATAATTTTAATTTTAGCCCAAAATTTTACCTGCATCTACAGAAGTTAGTGATATCATTAATTTGAATCTTTTGGGAAACCTTATATAGCGTTGCTATGAATTAGAACTGACTAGACAGCGCTTAACAATACAACAACCCAGTATTTTTATACTATTACATACAAATATATGTATATACGTCAGGATTGGTGGAAGACTCATTAACAACCTGCGATATGCTGATGATACAACCTTGCTTGCTGAAAGTCAAGAGGACTTGAAACATATACTTA
>NW_006408535.1:7739441-7741534 GCF_000296735.1 Chrysochloris asiatica | reverse complement strand
AACAACAATGACACAGCATAAACTTAAGTTGTTCCTCAGCTACCCATTGCCAGTTTAGGATTTAGTTTTCTACTACACCTGCTTTCTAGTCTCCAAATCTTTTTGACCATTGTGTTCTCTCATATTTCCTTTGTCCTTGTAAGTTATGTTATTAAAAAATATCCCATTATTGCTGTGTTATTGAAGTTTTGAGAAGAAATGGAAACTAATGCATACATTCAAGCCACCATCATCAACAGGTTTAACCCTGGCATTGACCCAATTAGTGAAAAGTTATTAGAATGGCAAAAAAGAAAAAGTTTCACATAAAATACCATTATCTCTCATTTGATAGGGAAATCAGGGAAGACATTAGACAGAATAAATGCAGAATGCTTAATAGTTTTAGATTTGTCTGAGATCTCTAACTCTACAATTCTAAATTAACAAACTTGTCCAAACTATGAACTGTTTAACGTCCATTTAGTTGGGTGTTAGGAACCATTGAAGCAGAAAATTTATAGGAGAAGAAAGCAGTTGCATCATAGTCCAAAAACAACTTTGAGTGTTTACTGGAAAAATTTATTTCCTTTAGGACAGAAGGTTAAGATTTCAGGAAGCCTATCTTGGTATACTCAGCTCAAAGCTATTCCCACAATGACTGAATAAACATGTCTGTTACTAATGATGACAAAGATTCTGATATAATACTAAGGAAAATATAAATCATGGAACAAGGTAACTTTGGAAAGAATTAAGGATATCCTTGAAGAAATAAACTTCTTCACTACATGTTTAGGAGAGTACTAGCTTGATAACCTAAGCAAGTGTTGGCAAATTGCATAATTGTTCAATCTTATTAGATTATTGTTTCTTGAACAATCATTCTGAGATATTCTTTTGGACTATCATATCAACTTTTACAATAATATATTCAAAATTAAGGGACTATATATTTTTCTATGGTACAAAACCCAAATTGAATCTAATCTCAAGCATTATCTGAGTTATTCCCTTAGATTGTTTATATCTGATCAACATGCAAGAATGGGGCTAAAGTGATTACTTTTCAGTTTCTGAATTGGAGGGATTTCTTTGTAGAATTTCCTTATATTATTCTCCTTGGAAAAAAACAAAAACTGAAACATATTCCACCTTATAATTATGCTTTACTTGAAACATCTGTGAATTAAGTGAAGTTATACATACAGTTAGGAATTGAAATAGAACTGACTTTTTAGAAGGACAATGTTGCAGCAGCTTCCAAAGTATTCATTCATATGCTTTGATTCTTATTTCAAAGAATTTCTCATTGCCTTAGATGAGACTGCTCCTTAGTGCATTCTACATGAGAGATTATATTCTTTCCTAAACAGGCCTAAGATTATAAAACTCCCAAATGAGGCTGTGCTTCCCTTCACAATTTCTGAAGTATATATGTGCCTTTTGACAATCTTCTACAGATGAGAAACTCAAAAATAAGGAGGGGGGTAACTTTTATGACAGATATTAGGTGAAGGGTCTCTTCTTGGAAACGATGAGCCAGAAAACTGTTTTGTAATGAGAACACAGAAATCATTTGGCCTTGACTAGAAAATTTTGAGTTCATCATCCTGAGTTCCACTCTGCAGACTCCTACTGCAAATGATTTTTGTTGTTGTTGTTAAATGCTGTTGAGTCAGTTCTGACTCCTAGTGACCCTGTATAGAAATTCTGAGAAATGGCTGGTGAGCTTGAACTGCTGACCTTGCTGTTCAAACCAACCTTGTAGTCTAGCACATTAACCCGTAGCACCACACCAGGACTCCATCCAAATGAATAGTGAAGCATATTGATAAATATGAACTACCAGGTTCATACAATCCTAGGAGCCATCCTGACTAGGACTAGGAGTCTACTGTCCTTTTTTAAATGGCAGGAAGAGCAATCTTGAGTATCATAGAGATTGATATTGGGTTTGGAGCGCTAAATAGAAAAGAGAAGACAAGTTTTGAAAGAACCTCCTACTAAAGGAAATCCTTTGTGGAAACATTTAGTTAATTCTGTTCCCACCCACTGAGTTATCCTGGTCACTGAGCCCAGCTGAGGTCCAAGACATTGTAAAAGACAGGTCA
>NW_006408535.1:7733493-7738821 GCF_000296735.1 Chrysochloris asiatica | reverse complement strand
CTTTACGGGAGTAGAAAGCCTCATCTTTCTCCCGCGGAGCAGCTGGTAGTTTCGAACCGCTGACCTTAAGGTTTGCAGCCCGATTCGTAACCACTACGCTTATGTATATGTATATGTATACATCCTAAGAATATTTTCCACCTCTGGACAATAGGCAGAAAATATAAGAAAAGTCAAGCTTTATTCACCAGCCAGTCCTTGGAAACCCCTATATAAAGTCACTGTGAGTCAGAACCAACCTGAAGGCACTTAACAACAACATATAACTGCTATGGAATAAATAGTTTAGCAACAACTTGTGTCAGTCTCAAACATGACGAATTCAGAATAGAGATGGTCAAAGAGTTGGTGGTATATATATTAAGCCCTTTCCATTGACAAGAAATATATCTATGTTTGAGTATAATATTTCCAGTGAAATCATAGCCCTACCTGAATATGTACTTCTCTACTTGAGTTTTCTATCATATGGCTTCTCTAATTGATACATTGAGAAAGAAAGTGGGTTTAATTTTATTTTTCAATCTTTTGGCAGATAAACTTGTCCATATAAATAATGGTCAATCTTTTGGCGGATAAACTTGTCCATATAAATAATGAAGACCATTATGATTTTTTATTCTAAATTAGGAAAGTATTCCAATTTAGTAGTATCTCTTGTAAACATATTAGGCTATTGTTGATTTTGGAGCACTGGTAAGATCAAGGGTATGGGCCTGAAAGGCTGAGAACTGAGACTGAACTGTGATAGACTCATAAAATTCTACCCTGTGAGACTTTTTGTCAACCAACCAACTGGCTTTCCCCTGGCCAGCTGATATATGTGTAAGAACTCTAGGTGGAAATGTTTAAAAGTCACTTCAAATTGGGATTTATATGTGTTAGATGTTGCTTTAGGAGTAAGATCACTAGAGAGAGTGAAAAAGAAAAGTAAGTTACAGGTAAAACTATTGCAACTCTGACTTAAAGAGATAATGAGAGGCAAACCAATCAGTAGATTTTTCCTTTTGGAGGAAGCAATCTTCTTCTCTGGATTGTTTATCAGACATCAACCATTTAGGCAAAACTGAGTTACAGATTTAAGTGAGGGTAGTTGTAGCAACATGAAAGAAAATGGAGAGATGACTGTAAAAGAAATTGTGAAAAGAAACAAAACTTATTAACTGATGAACCATGAAATTACCAGGAAAAGAACAGCAACAAAGATGTAGCTGAGATTTCTGAATTGAGAGGATGACACGCAGTTTAAATACAATCATAGAAGAATGTTGTAGAAGATTTAATTTTGGCAGAAGAGCAAGAATTTGGGGGTTTATCAAATAGATATTGATAGGTTATGCAGATGGAATTTTCAGCAGCCATCTCATTTTTATATGCAAGTATTTTTTCCATTGGTTATTCCTGTAAGTAATGCACACCATATTTGGACTAGGGATTACGATTTAGGTAGTACTCATATAGTCACATGATCTGATACAATGTGGGTAAATGAGATCTCTGCTGGGGAAAAAAGAGTGTTTGAGAGAAAGGCAAAAATGAAGTACAGATTTTGGGGTAAATTTTGGAGACTGAGGTCAGAGAAGGACTGTCCTGAGTAATACAAGCACTGGGTAACTAACTGAAATGTTGGTAGTTCATACACATGCACAGGTACCCTGGAAGAAAGGCCTGATGATCTCATTTCAAAAGTTCTTGAAAAACCTATGGAGCACAGTTCTACTCTGCATGCAAGGGGTTGTCATGAGTCAAAATGAACTCTATGGCAGTCATCGAAATGTACAGTGTGCAGTGCAGGGCCCAAGAAACCGAAACGGGAATCTTTTGAAAATAAAAGTTGTCGTTAATGACTTGTAGGGAGGTGGTGAAAGAGTAATAAGGAAAGTCCACTTTATCCATCAAGCCAGTGAAGAGGAAAAAGAGCAACTCGGCAACCTCCTTGACAAATGAGTGCACTGTGGAAGAAAGGTCTGGTGATCTGCTTCCATAAAGAGTACAACCAAGAAAACCCAATAGAGCACTTCTATGTACCCTGTAACACATGGGGTCATCCTGAGTTGAAATTGACTCTACAGCAAGGGGTTTCTTTTCTTTTCTTCTCTCTTCTCTTCTCTTTGAGGGAGGAGAAGGACCAGCTCTCATCTAATAGTGTTTATTGAAATTCACAAGCCAAATATTTTCACTGAGGAGTTTCTGTCCTGAATGCATTAACATATGTATTTGTTAAGTACCTATAACTGCCAGCTGAGCTAGATCTAGGTGACTTTTCAAAGCTTAAGAAAGCCTTGCAATGGACTGCTACTGAAAGACCAATCACAAAAACTGTGCAACTTGGCTATTTCCCTTTGATGATTAATTTTCTGTATCAGCTTGGCTGAACTTAGGTGCCCAGTTGTGTGGATTAGTCTATATGTTACTGTGAAGGTATTTTGTAGCTCTAACATCTACAACCAGCTGACTTTAGTAAAAGAGATCATCCTCAATAATGTGGTTAACCTCATCCATATTCAATCAATTCATAGCCATAAGAGTACAAACTGAAGTTTCCTATAGAAGAGAAAGCTCTGTCTCAAGATTGTAACAAAGATATCCTGTCCGAATTTCCTTACTTGCTGACCTGTCCTACAGATTACAGATTTGCAGCCCCTACAATTGCAGGAGTCGATTCCTTAAAATCAGGGCTTCAAATTGTTCATTCAAGTTTGACCCCTGCTGAGAGTTTGCATTTCCACCCCAGATATCTTGTTGTTGTTATGTGCCATTGAGTTTGTTCTAACTCATAGTAACTCTGTATAGGGTTTCCAAGGTGTGGCTGGTGGATTTGAACTACTGACCTTGCAGTTTAAACTGAGCTTTTGGTCCAGTGCATTATCCTGCAGCGCCATACCTACGAAACTGAATTAGAATCTACAGTTTAACAAGCTCCCTAGGTGATTCTTACATATATGCTTATGTTCCAATGACTGATGTTGGTTAGCATTCAAGTGTATAATCTTTGCACTTTAAAAATGTATTCCAGGAGAGGAGACAGTAAGGTGGCAGACTAGACAGAAAGGCTTTATAGACCCTCTACAACAAAGACACCGAAAGCTAAATGAAACAGCTGCAGATGATAGTCTTGGAATCCTGAGCTTCAGATGAAAGGATAGAAGAGTGCACTGAATACTTACGAGGAAAGAGAGCTGAGCAGACATGGCTTCAAAAGGAGAGACTGACCTGTGCCTGCTGACAAAACAGGGAGCAACCATCTTGAGCTTTTGTGAGTGGCTACAGAGACTAGAAAACCTACTAGCATTGCAGAATCATACCTGTAGCACACAGAGACAAAGGTGCAGTTTTTTTTCTTGTTCTCTACACTCCCCTATTGAGGTGCTGTGGGTTAATGCACCAGACTGCAAAACCATTTGGTTGGCGGTTCAAGCTCACTAGTTGCTCCTTGGAAACCCTTTGGAGGATCCCTATGGGTTGGAACCGACTTGAAATCACTTCACAAAAACAACAACAATCCCTTGGTGACCAGAGGTAAGGCCTAACCCTAACCACATACACCCCCAGGGAAGCTTCCACTCTCTCTCATCAGAGCTGCACAGTGTTGTTTTTGGTAAGTGCCATTGAGTCAGTTCTGACCCATAGCGACCCTGTATAGGGTTTCCAAATAGCAGCTGGTGAGCTTGAACCACTGACCTTGTGGCTCAAACCAACTTTGCCGTCTAGTGCATCAACTCACAGCATCAGACCAGGGCCTCATTAAAGGAGGTGGAAACTGTCTACACTGAATAACCCCATTCAGGCAGGTCCTCCTACAAATCAGCAGAGTCAGCCCTGGCCAGCCCTAGACTTACTCTCACTAGGAGAAGCAGCTGAACAGCTGCATGGAGGAGAAAAAAGAGAAGAGACTGGATCTGTGCTGGGCAACCCCAGTGTGGCCATTTTGAACTTTCAAAGCTGAGAGGGCAGTAGGTGGCACAAAGGTATACCACTTATTGGTGGAGATAAAGGGCTGAAAATTTCTTCTTGTAATCCTTATTTCCCTGGTGACCAGAGGTGTGTCCCACCCACATCCACATACACTTTCAGGGCAGCTCCTGCTCTTCAGGCTTTCAAAATCACATCAAAGTGTGTAGGGAGCTTGCAGCACCAATGTCTGCACCTGGAATCAGGTGTGGCCTATTCGGGACCTTCAGAACTGAATCTTATCAGCCCTAGCCTAGAGAGATCTCACACTCAGCTCTCCTCTGGGATAGAAATATCCTGCTCCCCTAGCTGCTTTGGGGTCTGCATGAACTACTTCCAGATTGGATGACCAGAACAGACAATACCTTAGCTCTACAGGAACTCCATCTAGGGTGGAATGTTACTGTCCTAACCCTTACCCAAGCATGACATGAGATCCTAATCTAACAGGAGACCCCAGAATTTTCTCCTCTTTGGGTCTGGCACCTGCCCTGGTTTTTAAACTCTCGTTGTTTTGTTGTTGTTATTGTTTATCCTTTCTCCCTCACCTTTCTTTCTCTTGATTTCTAAAGTACCTATTTCCCCTTTCATGGTTTTCTTCTCTTTCCCAACTGCTGTTGCTTCTTTCTTCTCTTCCCACCTACTTTGTTTTTGTTTGTTTGTGTTTTTACTACTCTGTGGTCTCTTTCCCTTTTACTCAGATATCTCCCTAATTTTGTTTAGGTCTTTTTCTTTCTTTTTTATTATTTTATTTTCATTGTCCTCTTTTCTTTAGTTTTTGTAGTCGTTTTCCAGATGTTGCCTGCTTTTTTTTCCCTTACTATTTTCTTTTTTCACTGTTGTTTGCTGGTTTGTGTTTGTTTTCCTTCTCTCTTGTGTATGTGTTTTCTCTTCTTGCCTCACTTGACAGAGACTGTAACTGCATCTATGCCCAACCACAACCATACCCTATACAGCCCAACCAGTTGGACAAAAGCTAATACTAATACCAGCTGGTATACACTGGATAAACAAGAACCAACATCAGTTAAATACACCCTAAGCTTAACTACATGAACAGTGAACTGAAAACAAACTCTTCTCTTGCTCATTTCTGTACACAAAACAAGACAGAGTGGCTGAAACAAATGAACAAGAAGTAGAACTAGAAAACATTTTTTTGAGGAAAAAAAGGCATTGGGACTATCTGAAAATAATAATAATAATAATAAAAAGAAGATATTTAGCTACCTCCAAACCTCCAATCAGTTGGTTGAGAAAAAGAAGAATTCAAGAAAGCACTACAGGAACAATCAAACAACATAGATAAATAATTGGAGACAATACAAATCCTGCAAATAGAAACCCAGAAGATTAACACTAAGATTTAAGAAATGG
>NW_006408535.1:7724061-7725123 GCF_000296735.1 Chrysochloris asiatica | reverse complement strand
ACGATCTCTTTCCACAGATGTTATCAATTTGATTTCTGTGTATTCCATGTGGTGAATTCCATGTATATAATCATCTTTTAAGTTGCTTAAAAATGTATTTGCAATGAAGAAGCTAATGGTCTTACCAAATTCTCTCATGTGAGCTCCAGCATTGTTTCTATCACCAAGGCCACATTTTCCAACTATTGATCCTTCCTCATTGTTTCCAATCTTTGTGTTACAATTACCAGTAATTATCAATAGATCTGGAATACATGTCTAATAAATTTCAGACTGAAGAAGTTGGTAGAATTCCTCAATTTTATCTTCACTGTCTTTAGTAGTTGGTGAGCAAATTCTAATAATCGTGGCATTAACTGGACTTCGTTTTAGGCAAATTGCTATTATCCTATCACAGACAGAATATATATTTCAAGATGACCTTCAAATGCTTTTTTTGATGATGAATGTGACATCATTCCCTGCATAGTAAACTATATGATTTTCAGATTCAAAATGGCACTGCCAGTCCATTTATGCTCACTAATTGCTGGAAAATGAGTCTCTCAGGTTTGAAGGCCCTGAAAATTCAATTGGGGGAAGAGCTGTCTCCTCAAAATAGACTTGACCTGATTGGAGTACAGCTTTTGAAGCCTTCATTTGCTAATGGGGCACAAGTCAAAATGAGAAGAAACATCTGTAAGATGGTAAAAGAGTGGATGCATTTGAATTATGGCATTGGGTAAGAATATTGAAAGTACCATTGACCACCAGAAAAACAAACAAATGTATCTTAGAAGAAGTACAACCAGAATGTTTGTTAGAAGAAGAATGGCAAGATTTCATCTCTTGTATTTTGAATACATTGAAGAACACCATGCTTGGGAAAATGGCAGGACTGTAAGGGAGAGGAAGACCCCCAATGAGATGCAACAATGAGCTCAAATATAACAATTGTGAGGATGGCGGAAGACTGGGCAGTGCTTCATTCTAGTATACGTAGTGCAGCTATGGGTCAGAACTGACCGGATGGCATCTAACAATAGCAGCAATCCATTTAACTCTATTAGTGTTTAGCTAATA
>NW_006408535.1:7713641-7723961 GCF_000296735.1 Chrysochloris asiatica | reverse complement strand
AAGAAGCTGAACAAACTACAAACAGGATAGACTTTAAAGGAAAATCATGAAGGCATATCATAATTAAACTCTCCAAAATCAAAGAATGGAATAATTCTGAAAGCAGCTCAGAAAAAAAAAAAAAAAAAATTACCTCAAAATGAGAACCAATAAGATTAAGCTCTAATTTCTCTGCAGAAGCCATGCAGTTAAGAAGGCAATAGGAAGACAGATACAAAACTCTGAAAGAAAAAATATTGCCAACCAAGAGTCATATACCCAGGGAAACTGTCCCTCGAATATAGCAGCAAAATTAGAACATTTCCAGTTAAATAGAAATGAAAGAAATTTGTAAAAACCAGATCAACTTTACAAAAAGTACACACGGGAATTCTTTGGACTGAGAACGAACAACAACCAGATATTGACATGTATGAGAACATCACTCTGAATTCAATCAAAATATTGACATATCCAGAGTAAAACAAATGTGCAAGATTGAAAATAGGGAATCAGAGCTACCAACTTATAATGAAGACAACTACAGAGGAAAAAACGGGAAAAGTATATTTACAGAACTTCCAAATGGTGAGAAAATCAAGTTGTTTTTAACATAAAACTGTTTTAAACTGAAAATGAAATTAATAAATTACAGGATAACCTCAAAGAAAATTGGTATACCTTCACATCAAATCAGAAAAGGGAAAACCATGAAGACATTATAAACATGAAACAACAGCAGTGTCTAAACTGACAAGAAAGTGCACAAAATCAACTCGGCAGCAACACAAAAAAGCACACAACAAAATGACTATAATCAATTCACACCTGTTGATAATTGCACTGGACATCAATGGATTAAAAGCACTAGTCAAGAGACAGAGAGAAGTAGAATGGTTAAGAAAACAGGATCCTTCAAAATGCTGTCTACACAAAGACAAAAATTGAATTAAAAAAATTAGAATGGAAAAAAAAATACATGAAGCTAATGGCAGTCAGAAATGAGCAGAAGTGGCCATATTAATTTCTGTTAAACTAAACTTTTAGGCAAAAACCAGCTTAAGAGACAGAGAGGGACATTTTCTTATGATTAAAGGATAAACTGAACAAGAGGACATTACCATAAAAAATATCTATGTTTCCAGTTATGTTCCTGATAGGTGCCATCGAGTCTGTTTAGACTCACAGCAACTATTGCACAGCAGAATGAAACACTGCCTGGTCCTGTGCCAACCTCACAATTGCTGTTATGCCCATTTTTGCTGCCACTGTGCCAATCCATTTCATTAGAGATAGTTCTCATTTTTGCTGACCTTACACTTTTCTAAGCATGATGTCCTTCTTCAGGGACTTGCCCATCTTGATATTTTGGAAATATGAGAGATGAAGTCTCACCATCCTGGCTTTTAAATACAGCATTCTGGCTGTATTTCTTTCTTACAACACGGATTCATTTGTTCTTCTTGCTATCCCTGGTACTTTTAATATTTTTCTCCAATACCATAACTCAAATGCATCATGCAGAAATAAAAATCTAATAGAATTTAAGCAAGACATATACAACTCTACAACAAATAGTAGGAGATTATAATATACCGCTTTCAATAAAGGACAGAACAACTAGGATGAAACTCAACAAAGGCACAGAAGAACTAAACAACACAATCAACAAACTTGACCTCATAGATTCATAGAGCATGCATGATGAAAATCCTATGGAGTGGTTCTACTTTACACAGATGGCTTGCCATAAATCAGAAATGATTTGGCAACTAAAACCACCACAACAAAGTCCTTTATCAATTGTGGCACAACTTTGCATTTGCAGAGCAAATTAGCCCTGGATTTGCTATTTTTGCCAAATGGCAGCTCAGTCTCTAGATGATTTCAGAAGATGATTTCAAGCTATAAAATGGCCAAAATATATTGAAACATAATCTCATACTTTAGTAATATTCAGACAGCTCTAACTTGTCTTAACCTAATATTTCTAAAATTGAAATTGAAAGTAAAAACAGTAAAAGCTGGATGTTATGCATTTTTCACAATTTTAGTATTTTGATGCCAAAATAATGTTGATCATAATTCCCAAAGCCAGGAAAAGAAATTTTATAACAATTATCCTCAATTGGTGGAGATTTCTGGAAAGCATTGAAGATAGCCTATGCTCTTCAACCACATTAAATTGATTAATTAGCTCTCAGTGGTAGTTATTTTTGTTTTCATTTTTCCAGCAATTTGCAGTTCCCCCATCTCTGAGACTTTTGTGTGTTTTTTTTTGTATTTTCTGTAGTTCTTCTGACCACTTCACTTATTACAATATGGTTTCCCCATTTAGAGTAGAAACATTTTGTTCCCTGTCCAAGGCTGCAGTAACAAATTACCACAAATTGAGTGGATTAAAGTGTTTTAGAAAGGATCTTTCATTGTCTCTTCCAGCTTTCCAAGCATTCCTTGGTTTATGAAGGCATAATTTCAATCTGTGGTTTCCTTTTTGCATGACTGTCTTCCTCTGTGTCTGTGTATGACCTCCTGTTAATTTGATTATATTGCAAAGATCCTATTTCCAAAAAAAGTCACTGTTTTAAGCTGGGTTCTCCAGAGACTCAAAACCAGTGAATCTTATATGTGACTGGTGGTGGTTTTGTGCCACCGAATCAGTTCTGACTCATCGTGGCACTGGGTTTTTGAGGCTTTAAATCTTTATGGGAGCAGAAAGCCTCATATTTCTCCTGTGGACTGACTGGTAGATTTGAACTGCTGTTGTTATTAAGTGCCGTCGAGTCGATCCTGACCCATAGCAACCCTGTATAGGGTTTCCGAGGAGTGGCTGGTGAGCTTGAACCGCCCACCTTGCAATTCAAACGGCTTTGCAGTCTGGCACATTAACCCACCAGGACTCCTCCTGACCTTGTAATCCACAAATTCGTAATCCACTACCCTACCAGGGCTCCTTTATATATGAATATATACATAGCCTTCTGGTGTGGCACTGTAGGATAAGCACTGGACTACAAACTACAAGGTCCGCTGTTTAAACCCACTATCTTCTACACGTAAACTCTATACATTGTCCCTATGAGTTGCTATTGACTTGACGGCACTTCACAATAAACAACAATATGTATGTACATGTGTACGTTATTGTTGTAAAGTGCCATTGTGTTGGCTCCAACTCCTAGTGACCCTGTATAAGGCTTCTGGTGGGTTCGAACTGCTGACCTTGTGGTTCAAACTGACTTTGTAGTCAGTGCCTTATCCTGTTGCGCCATATTAGGACTCCTTTGAGAGTTATAAACAAAGGTTTATCTCAAGGACAGGATTCACAGGATTGTGAAGGCTGGCAAATCCTAAATCCAGATGTCACATTTGAGGCCTCCTCTGACTCACACAGCTTCTGGAGCTGCTGAATCCAAGATTGCCAGGTTAGACAGCAGGATGGTGTCTCATAGGTTGCACAGGTAAACAAATTCCAAGATTGGCAGCCAGTACAGAATACAGCAATCTACTTACTCAAGTCCAAAGAACTGGGCATCAGATGATAATGAACCAGATGTTGGATCCAAATTGAACAAAAAACTGGAACTCTTTGTCAGGATATCCTGTAAGTCACACTCACAAAGAAACTCCCTTTCAGCTGATTGGCTGCTTGAATCAGGTCTCATCATGGGGAATGACTACATCATAACTGTCAAACCAATGAGAATTCTGATCTATGTATCTAAATTGACACACAACCTCAACCCTCATCATCACATCCACAAATATTAGGAGTTAGGACTTCAACATAGTCTCTTGGGGAACACAGTTCAACCTATGTTGAAAACTTACCCTTTTCATGTAATGGTTATAGGGAAGAATGCTTAATATTCCTTGTCTCTGTCACTTCTTTCCCTTCCCACAGAGCCTGCAAGGTGTTAGGAGGCCTAGGTGTCAAGAAGTTACTGTTTTTGACCAGCTATCATAGAACAACATATCTAATCTCTGCTTTGTGAATACATGGAGGACTTTCATGAGGAACTGAGACACAGGGTAGGGAATGAAGAATAGTTTAAGGATGTAGAGAAAGTCAACAGTTACCTGCTTACCTAGGATTAGTAGAATGGTCTCATGAAGATTACCTCTAGCCTCATTAAGATGCAAGGAAGATTCATTGTGAAACTCAGTGTCAAAACAAATAGTACCATTCTTATAATCCAAAGTGTTAGTGTTGTAGAAAAATTATAATCCTCCCAAAATTTCCTTGCATAAAATGTAAAAGTCCCTCAGTAATCTGAATAGTACATTATATTAGCAAGTAGCCAGATACCAAATCTTGAAGAATAAGTAGGCATTGTGAAATGGCTTCATAAAAACAAGTTCTCAAATTGCTCTATTGTTCAAAATGTTTAATTGGGTATTGAAATTCAGTTTTATTTTCCTTGGATTTGAAACTGAATTTTATCTTCAGGAAATAACCTGGAAGGCTATTCTTCTTCATTTCCTTCGTTGAATATATCAAATTCTAATCAGGAAAATGAAGTAGGAGGAAAAGAATAAGGTATGAAGTCAAATGAAATACTAGACTAAAATAACTCACTGAAAATGAAAACAAAATATGCTAAAATCAGAATGTATTGAAAAATTAGTCAAGGAACAAAATCAATGCAACAGTTTCATTACTATAAATCTCCATTAGATTTTAAATGATTTCGCAGGCTTTGGATGTGAAAATGGGTAGGCATTAGTGTTTTCTAACAAAATCTCTAGGAATAATGCCTTTGATAACACTCCTTGTTATAATATTTCTGTGCTATAGCATGCTTATTTTACAATAATATGAAAGTTATCTTTGTATACAATTGAGAATATTACTAAGCAAAGAATGTTAGAAACAATTGTGGGACAGCTGAAACCAGAAGTTGCCTACTTCATGTCCAATGCTGGTTTGAGTTACCTCTTTTATAAGCAAGGTTGGTACTGAATAAGACAGCAAAACAAATATGAGAGAAAATGAGCATTTCTTGCTCATAACAAAAGGGCACACTGCTGAATAAATTAAAAGGAACTAAGAAAAAATGAAGATAGCAGCACTTTAACAACACAAGCTCAAAGGCATAAGCAAACAGCACCCAAAAGAATAATGTTGATTCAATGAGAATGCATATGCCCTATACTAACTTGACATTTATATTAAATTTATAAATGGATCATAGCATCATTGTCATAGTGTCAGAATCCGGCAATCTGTGCCATTAAACTTTTGATTGCTTACTAGAAAATGCCTTTTGTTCTCAAGGAACTGAGGTCACTCTTTCAAAAAGAGCTCATTCTAACTTGGCTTCCTTCCTTCCCTTCTCTCTCCCCTCCCTTTTCTTCCTCCTTCCTTCATTTCTTTCTTAATAATATGCTACATATGATTTATCCTTACAAATAAAATGCAAGGAGCATAGGATTATTATCAAGTTCTCTCCCACAATTAGTGCCCTATGACTGCCCAACTAATAGAAAATAAAAATAGTACCCTTGTCTTCACAGAAAATATGGACTTCCATTTCTAAATGGAAGTGCCAGAATACCTCCAAGTTTGCCTCAATTGATGTCACATACTCATTAAGTGTTTGGTGCAAAGTGTACTTTCAGTAAATGTCCCCTCACTCCCACCCTCACATATATTCTCATTCTCTCTCTCTCTCTCTCTCACACACACACATACACACACACTCACAAAGAGTTATTACACTGTTCAGCTCAGTGGGTTCTCCCAGCAGTTGTCCTTATGAGCTAACTTTGCAGCTTACTGGCTCCTCCATGAATTGTATAAACCCCCTGAAATCCCTAAGAAATGGAATAAACAACTTCCTTTGGCTTGATTTTACTACTATAGTACTCAAATACTTTCTTTTGCCCAAATAAATAACCCAACACAATCATAAATGCTCACAATTTCATGAAATGTACTAAAGGTACATCATGTATCGGAAACCCTGTACAGGGTCGCTATGGGTCAGAACCGACTTGATGGCACATAACAACAACAACAACAACATGTATCATAAATGTTTTCTTTCTGCAGTTAGCTTGACTTCTATGGTACTAATTATCCCCAGAATATTTCTGAATTTGTTTTCTAATTCATTCTTGAGAGCAGTGGACTAAAACAGCATTCTGTAATTGCTTACAATGTTCTGCTTCTATATCTGATTGTGTGTATCCAATTCTTGGTGATTGTGGTCTTATAATCAACAGAATAGAAAAAAACTTAAAAAAAACCCTCTGGACTTTGTATCTGTGTATAGAATTAGGAATATAATTTTTATCATAGGGATGATTTATAGTTTTTTTTGTTTGGTTTGGTTAGTTGGTTGGATGTGTTTGTTGTTATTGTTGTTGTGGCTTTACTCTTTGTGTCTCCTACTTCACACTGAGAATATTAGGTCTAGGAAAATGTTTATTGTTTTCCACTTGCTTTTAGCAGTGTCTGAGTGAATGGTGTGGAGTATCGCAAATGCTTCCTAAGGAGAATGATTTCACTTTTTCATCCATTGATAGATATTCTACATCCCTTGGATTTTACTTATTTAACAAATATTGAAAATCGCCAACTTGTCAGGCATTGTTCCAGCTTGCAAGATAATGAACAAATTGATCATGATCCAATTTCTCATGGAACTTACATTCTAGGAGAGGATGTAGACTACAAACAAATCAATATGCTATACAGTATTAGGCAATAAAAAGTGCAATGAAAAGAATAAAACCTGATAAAGGGTTAGAAAGTGACTATGAATGGGCTAGTTTAGATGGTGTGGTTAGGGAAGACTTCTCCAAGTAGGTGGATTTTAAGTATTTTTCACTTCAATTGATTTGTAGTTCCTTCTGGAATTGGCTTTCAATACTGTAGCTCTTATTTGTCTGGCTGATATTCTGGAGCCCAGCTAGTGGACCCTGTGCTTTGTAGTTTCAGCCAAATAGTGAATATAAGCCCTACATCTTTATAGGAAATTTCACAAAAAACCTTTCTTCTGTTACTGATACCCTAGTCAGATTTGTAGCACTATACATTGATAGAGTAATATTAAGTTCAGTAATATTAAGTTCCATGATCATTAATAGAAGTTTATTATAATAATTGTTGTGTGCCACCAAGTTGGTTCTGACTGATAGTGAACCTGCATTGGGTTTCCATGGAGTGGCTGGTGAGTTCAAACCGCCAATCTTCCAGTTAGCAGTCCAGTGCTTATACTACGATGCCATACCAGGACTCCATATTAATTCTGGCATATAATAGAAGTTACTCTTAAAAAAGGAAACAAAAACTATAATACACCATTTTTCTAATTTGGGTTATTTTAACAGGTACTAGAATTCCACGTTTTCCTATTGTGATTGCTTTCATAAAAATAAACAATGATGGCATCCTCAGAATTTGTAATGTGCTGTTTATAGTGAAGCAGAGTAGACCATTGCTCAGTAAAGCCTATGACACACATGGGTAATTGTAAAGGTACAACTTTATTGCTTTACAATGAATACATATTCCTCTACTGGTTCCTTTGAAAGGAACATTTAGGTTGCAAGTGTTGCTAGCTAGCATAATTACTTTTAACACCTTTGGCTGCAAAGGAAAACAACAAAACCTTCCAGTGAAATCTGGAGATCAACTATATGCCTAGATTTATGTTTCCATGAAGACGTCAGTAAAATATTAGGGTAAATCCTACTTTACCAAGGTATTTGGAGGAAATATGACTGTATGTATACATACTGCAATAAACCTTTTATATTCCATCCCACTTTATAATTGTTGCACTCAAATTTGATTTGTCATTTGATTTGATTTTTCCTGGGCATGATTATTGATTTCTTGTTCTGACTTTTTGCATGACTTTCATGAATATTCACTACAGTTAAATAATGTCAGCTAATCAATATTTGTACCTATGGTTGTTATGAGTCAAAATCAGCTCGATGGCAACAAACAACAACAAAAATTGATATAAGTTTTTCCTTTAAATGTTTTGTTCCCACAAACATTTAAAGCCTCAGAAGTCCTATGTAGGGTCGCTATGATTCAGAACCAACTCAAAGGCACTTAGCTATAGTAACAACAACATATTGAAAAATTAATCTCTTAGAGAACCATTACATTTAATTTTTTTCATCCATACCTTATTTTAGAAAAGAATGATGGAATGAAGTTAAATTCTCATTAAAGTTAATATTACCTTCTTTTGCTATTAAATATACTATTAAATAATATTAAATATTCATTGATTATTAAGATAATGAACTAGATACTACTAGTCCAAGTGAAGTCCTGGTTTGGCACTGTAGGATAAGCACTGGACTACTAACCACAAGATTGGCAGCTCAAACCCACCAGGGTCATTACAAATCAGAACCAACTCTAGGACATTTAATAACAACAACAACTAGTCGAAGCGATACAAGACTTGAAAAGTTTTTACTGTAAAAATTTAGATTACGTATCAAATGGAGAAATAATCCTTCAAGGAATGTATTCTAGCATAACTCTGAACAAAATGTAACTGGTCTTGTAATTTTTCAATGTCAATTTAATCTTTACTTGGCTAAAACTTAGACAGTATAACTATTTAACTAGATGCTCTTTTCCAAGAAAACCTGAGCTGGAAAATGTATAATTATTAGGTTTCAGTTTATAAGCTCAGTTGGTCTTTCACCTTGAAAGTGTATAGACCATCTTAATTTTGTGACTAAAATTAATTTAACCTTTATTTTTCTAGAAACAACACTTTCTTAAGCTTTACTGTAGATAAATAAAACACAATCTGCTTGAACCAGTAGATGGGTTTTCAGTAAGTCTGCCCTTCTGAATCCATGAAACAAAACTCTTAAAACACAGAAAGGAACATCTGTGGATTTCTGGAATTCAATTAGGATTTAAATGAATATCTTAGAAAAAGCTGGATCAAAACTCTGGAGTTGAAATAAAAATGATCAAGCAGTCACTAATAAGCGAATCTTAAGAATTCTGAGTTAAAACAGACACATTCCATTGAAAATAACCAACTAACTCATGTTTTTATGCCCGCTAAAGTGGTTGTCTACTAGCCTGTATGCTTGAACGCATATAACTCACTACTCTGATTGACAAAGAATTTTATCTTTTATATATGTACTTATAACTCTTCATAATAAAATTAAATCTGCTAATATTCCTCCTAGCTTCTATTTTAGTCAGGTAGATGTAAATAGTACCACATGCCACATGCAAGATGATACATATCAAAAAACCACTATTAGAAGACATCAATAAACACTATGGAATCAAATGCTGTCATCACTCCTCCTTCAGTCTAGAATCTAAAAAGAATTTCTATTAATGGGACCTAGTATGATGCTGAAGAAGCACCACTGGAAAAAGACTTGATTTTGTATGTTTCCATACAGATTACAATCTAGGAAACCCTATGGAACAGTTCTACTCTGTCATATGTGGCGCTGTGGCTTAATGAGCTCAAGTGCAAGGTCAGTTTTCATTCGAACACAAGGTCTGTTTGAACTGCAAGGTCGGCAGTTCAAGCTCACCAGCCACTCCTCGGAAAATCTATATAGGGTCACTATGTGTTGGAACCGATTCAACGACAGTTAACAACAACAAATACTTAGACTCCACTTGAAGACACACAACAACAACAAGCATTTTGTAGGTGGACATCTCACAGTTGACATAAAGTTAAGTGAAGGACAATCATAATCTCAAAACCAGTTTAACAGTACTGCTGCCATACGATGTGTTGTGTTATTAGGTGTCATTGAGTTGGCTTGGATGCATAGCAACCCTATGTGCAATAGAATGAGAAAACATTTGGCCCTGTGCCATCCTGACCATTGCTGCTACACTTGAGCCCACTGTTGTCATCACTGTGACATTCTATCTTGTTGAGGGGGGGTGGTCTCCCTCTTTTTCATTGTCCTTCAACTTTACCAAGTATGATGCCCTTCTCCAAGGTCTGCTTCCTTCCTGACAACATGTTTGAAGTATGAGAGATGAAGTCTGGCCATCTTGACTTCTAGTGAGTATTCTAGCTGTACTTCTTCCAAAACAAATTGGTTTGTTCTTCTGGAAGCCCATGATACCTTTAATATTCTTCTCCAACACCATAACTCAAGTACATAAGTCATCTACAGTCTTCATTATTCATTGCTAAACTTTCACATGTTTATGAGGCCATTGAAAATGCCATAGCTTGGGTCAACTGCACCTTAGTACTCAAACTGACATCTTTGCTCTCTTAAATACTTTTAAGAGGTCTTGTGAAGCAGATTTGCCTAGTGCAATCTTTTGATTTCTTGACTGCTGCTTCCATGAGTGTT
>NW_006408535.1:7704042-7710016 GCF_000296735.1 Chrysochloris asiatica | reverse complement strand
TTCTGTTGGGCACTATGAATCAGTACCGACTCGATGGTACCTAACAACAACAACAACAACAGAGGTGGATCCATGTTTGATGACATTTGAAGTTTTCACAATTTGTTGTTCTCCTAAAGAAAAGCATATAAATTCAACAAATTTATGTGTGAGGGTAAGTAAAAATAATTGCTGTAACGTAATTGTTATTGTTGTTGTCAGGTGCCATCAAGTTGGAACTGACTCATAGCGACCCCATGCACAGCAGAATGAAACAATGTCTGATCCTGGGCCAGCCTCACTACCGCTGCCACACTTGACGCCATCAATGATGCCACCTGGCTGATCCATCTCATTGGGGGTCTTCCTCTTTATCTCTGACCCTTCATCTTACCCAGCATGACATTCTTCTCCAGTGACTGTTCCATCCTGACAATATGTCCAAAGTATGAGAGACGAAATTTAGCCATCTTGGCTTCCAAGGAAGCACTCTGACTGCATTTCTTCCAAAACAGATCTATTGGTTCTTTTGGCAGTCCATGGCACTTTTAGTATTCTCCTCCAACACCACAATTCAAATACATCAATTCTTCTACAATCTTCTTTATTCACTGTCCAGCTTTCGCATCCATATGAGGTGATTGAAAATACCATGGCTTGGGTCAGGCGCACCTTAGTCCTCAAGGTGACATCTTTGCTCTTCAGTAACGTAATAGAAACCTTTATTAAATGAAAATATCAAAATATGAAGCAGTTGTTTCTTGACATTTCCTTTATCTAGGTCTATATACATCAGAAGGTGGTGTTTCTATCTCTCTAACTCTTCTTTGAAGAATTTTGCACTCTGATTTTGCACTCTGATTTATAACACATCAAATTGGCAGTATTGGCATCCTCTAGTGAATCAAATCAGGCTCCTTTGAAATGTGCTTTGAGTTTGGGGTACAAAAAGAAATCTGGATGGGGCAACATCAGGGTTGTAGAGTAGATGGGGTAAGATTTCCCAATGAAATTCCTATAGGATACCCTTTACTACCCTTTTAAAATGAGTAGGTGCATTTTTCCTAATTGGAAAAAAAACATTTCTCAGCCAAGTATCCTGGCCTTTTTCTCACTAATGCAGTTTTCAGTTTTCTTAAAACGTCTTCCTAATAAAGCCCCATTGATCTCCTGTGTCCTTTGGAAAAAATATATCAAAATTATCCCTTTGGAATCCCAAAAATCAATCATCAGAACCTTGAGCTGACCTCCCTGCCTTGAATTTAACTGGCCCAGCAGATCCCTTCAGAAGTCACTGTTCTGATTGTTGTTGCTATTGTAAAATGCCATCAAGGTGGTTCTAACTCATAGAGACCCTGTATAGGGTTTCCAAGGAGTGACTAGTGAGTTTGAACCACCGACCTTGTGTCTCAAACCAACCTTGTGTCCTGTGCTTATCCTATAGTGCCACACCAGGACTTCACTATTCTGGTTGGACATTGCTTCTTTTTAAAGCACTCTAAGAAGATTGCTTGCTGGTATTAATTGTGGATGACTCGGTTGCAACTCCTAGTGAACCTGTATAGGGTTTCCAAGGAGTGGCTAGTGGATTTGAATCACTGACCATGCTATTAGCAGTCCAGTGCTTATTCCACAGTGCCCCACACCAGTATGCCATAACAAGATTAAGACAGACAGAATGTACTACTGAGAGAACTTGTCTGCAGCCATTCACTGATCTCAAGTTTAAACACATTTTGTTTGTAATAAATTTGTGTATGTATGCACTGAACTCTAGTAGCAATACTTTTAAATCTACCCTCATATAGCAAGGGAGGAGCCTGAGACTGGTTGTCCTTAAAACCTCTTGTCACCAAGTCAGTTTTATCTCACGATGACCCCATGTGTTACAGAGTAGAGCTGCTCCGGAGAGTTTTCTTGGCGGTGGTCTTTATAGAAGCACATCACAAGGTCCTGCTTCTGTGGAACTGCAGGGTGTGCATTTGAACTGCCAACCTTTAGACGAGTAGCTGAACACAAGCCATTTGTGCCACACAGGGACTTTTAGCCATCCTTTTTGTTGTTGTTGTTGTTAAGTGCAGTTGAGTAGGTCCAAATTCATGGTGACTCTGTATAGGGTTTCTGAGGAACAGCTGGTGGGTTAGAACCTCCAGTGCCTCACTGTTGGATCTTGTGTTCGGAGAAGAGTGGTAACAAGACTGACAAGTGTCCTTCTCCTGTGGGACTTCAATCTAGCCAGAGGAAGTAATCTTGCTGCATAAAGACAAGCATCTGGTCATGGTTCTTTGGTGCTTATGTAACACCAGCAACGTATTACTACAAACAACTGGAAGTAAATCACTATAGCAGACTAAAATTGTCAATTCACTTTCTTTCTTTTCACCCTTTGTTTTCCTTCCTATCCATTTTTTCATTTATATCAATCCATTCCAGCTGCCTTAAAATAAGAACAAAATTTAACAGATGCTTTATTCTAGTTTCTGCCCCACTGTGTAGTAAAGAAAGCAGCAAATGCCTTCTTGGGCAATGACAAGCATGGCAAGACTAGTGATTTTCATTCTTTAGTGAGCAGTAGAACCACCTGGTTGTTGTTAGGTGCTGTTGAGTCACTTTCAACTCATAGGTACTTCATTGCACAACAGAACAAAACAGTGCCCAGTCCTGTGCCAACCTCACAATCACGGCCAGGTTTGAGCTCATTGCTGCTGCCACTGTACCAATCCATCTCATTAGGAGTCCTTCTCTTTATCACTGACCCTCCACTTTACTGAGCATGATGTCCTTTTCCAGAGTCTGGTCCCTCCTGATAACATGTCTGAAGTATGAGAGAAAAACTCTGGCCATCCTGGTTTCTAAGAGCATTCTGGCTGTTCTTTTGGCAGTTAATGGCACTTTAATATGCTCTCTAACACCATATCTCAAGTTCATCGATTCTTCTACAGTCTTCTTTATTAAATGTCCAACTTTTACAGGCGTATGAGGTTATTGAAAATACCATGACTTGGGTCAGGTGAATCTTAGTCCTCAAACTGACATCTTTGCACTTGAACACTTTTTAAGAGGTCTTGTGTAGCAGATTTGCCTAATGCAATATGATGTTTGATTTCTTGATTGCTACTTCCATGAGTGTTCAGTGACTTAGAAGACTGATTAAATCATAGATCACTGGGCTGCAACCTAGAGTTTCTGATTCTGTTGGTTTTGGGTGAAGCACAAGCATTTGCATTTCAAGTAGGGCCCCAAATAATGCTGCTAGGTTAAAAACTACACTTTGAAAAACTCTAGTCAAGACCTTCTAAGAGCTCAGCTATATACTCAGTGACAGAACCCACAACAGGATCATCAAGAACACCATTTACGTTGGTGTCTCAACAAAAGTACAAATCACCATATGCCACAGATTTCACGATCATCTATAAGTGGTCAGTTTTAAATCTATAAATGCCAAATCTCCTAAACCTTATCTGACTTTTTACAGTTGAGTGCTAAACTGAGGCCTAACCTTCATCTCTTTTATAAGGGACACACATATAATTTGATTCAACTGTCTGAACAATACTATAATTGAGAAGATGATAATTCAGTGATAATGAGCCAAATGTTAATATGAAACTTCTCTTTCCATTTTTAGCTGAATACCTGCTTCTATGTATTACAACTAAAATAGTTATTTATTTTACATCTGTCACATGAAGGTGAAGATGGTATTAGCAACCTTTGCTATGTCATTTGAATTAACAAAAAATTCCCATATTTCAATGGCTTACAGTGATAAATATTTATCTCTTACTCATGTTACAAATCATTTGTGGGTCAACTACAACTCTGCTCTACTTGTCTTCTCAGTCTGGGACCCAGGCTAAAAGGAACAATCCTTATTTCTGTTGGCCATTGCCACTATCAAGGGAGCAAATAACGGCTGAAGTACACTATTGTTGTTATGCGCCATTGAGTTGGTCCAGATGCATAGCAACCTTATGTAGGGTTTCCAAGGAGTAGCTGGTGAGTTTGAATGGCTGACCTTGCAGTACAAACCGACCTTGCAATCCAGTACTTGTCCTACAGTGCCACAGCAGAACTACACATTGGTTCATAAAATTTCTGCTTAGACATAGTACATGTCACTTCTGTTTGCATTCCGTTGAGCAGTTAAAGTCACATGAGAAAGCTTGATGTCAGTGTGTCACATGAGCACATGTGGGTTTGTATACTCCTCTTACAGTTTTTTTTTGTTGTTGTTGCTGTTAAGTGCCACCAAGTCAGTTGTAACTCATAGTGACCCTCTATAGGGTTTCCGAAGAATGGCTGCCATCGTTGAGGTTCAAACTGACCTTGCTGTCCAGTGCATTAACCCTTAGCACCACACCAGGACTTACAGTTTTAGGAACCAAATAATTGCAAAATATAATATTACATTCTAGAAATTCTATATTCTATTCTAGAAACTATTCATTCCATTCTGATAATCCAGAGAGTATGCCAAGGGACAAAGTATTTCTTGTCTTCCCTATACTATAAGTCTGTAGTAGAATAAAAGAGGAGGCCAAATGATGAAGAACTGCTGTGGCACTTTAGGATTAGCACCTGACTGCAAACAACAAGGCGGGCAACTGAACCCCACCAGCTGCTCCTTGGAAACCCTATACAGGGTCGCTCTGAGTCAGAACTGACTTAATGGCACTTAACAGCAACAACAAATGATAAATAAACTGAAAAGGGAAAATAACAAAAATAGTTTTCCCTGAGAGTGGAAAACTATTGACTATGCTCTTGGGTTTAATTCTGTAGAGAAGAATTAAAAAAACATCCTATGAAACTTTTGGCATAGAGTAAGGATTCATTAAGGTCCAGTCAGGTTAAATAATTTCCTCCAAGGTGTTTTCAAGGTTCTGTGTTCCTTCAGGGAAAAAAGGTTGTTGAAAAATCAAAATTTGTTTCATTAACTGTAAAAATCATGACATTGTGCTTACTCTGGAAAGAATACTTGTAATCTTATTTGTGACCTTGTTAAGATGATTTTAAATTGCTTTAAACATTTTTATTTTTTTTACTTTGATAGAGTGTGTGTCCCCTACTATTAAATGATAGGACCAAGGGTACTTGGTAATAAAATTAACCTTGATTTCCTTCCTAAACTTAATAGAATTATATTACATATTAGTTAATATGTATAATTAATGCATGAAATAACACTTTTTATTCTTCTGGCATAGTTTTCTGCTAACTCATTTTCTATATGAGTTATAGAAACAATGAGCACCAGTGTTACTTACAAAAAGAACTTACTGACATTTTTTTTTTTCTTCTAAGGAAACTGCTTTACAGCAGGCAGCAGCTGAGGAGTCAAGACTATACATACTTTTACTCCAAATTTCTCACAAGTGTCTGATGGATGAAAGTGACTCCCTGAAGCTTTGAAGGTAACTTGCTGCTAAGACAATGTAAGAAATGATGCTTTTGATTTTTTAAATCTAGCGATTCCCAAGGATTAAAGTTTATAACATAAAATTGGGGGATGCTATCTGTGTACCAGCTGCCAAATTAAACAGGACAACTGAGGTACTTTGCATGACTGATGGAATCCAACATAAGTGGAGGGGTGCCCAGATGAATCTGAATGACCATTTTGAATAGTTTTCTGGCGTCTGAGGTAAGGACTGTGACAACAATGTTGAATATGACAGGGGTCAATCAGAAACAGGTCCTTTATTTTAGGGATGCAGTGACTGAAAAGCTGAAGAAAATAGTTTAATGCAGTTATGATATACTGAACTTGTGTATTCCTTAAGTACGTTTTGTTGTTGTTGTTGTTAAGTGTCGTCAAGTTGGTTCCGACTCATGTTGTTGTTAGGTGCCATCGAGCCAGTACTGACTTAAAGTGATACTATGTAAAACAGAATGAAACCCTGCCTGGTTCTGGGCCAACATCACAATTGTTGCCACGCTTGAACCCATTGATGCTGCCACTTTGCCAATCCATCTCACTGGGGGTCTT
>NW_006408535.1:7702146-7703942 GCF_000296735.1 Chrysochloris asiatica | reverse complement strand
AGGGTCACTATGTGTTGGAACCGATTCAACGACAGTTAACAACAACAAATACTTAGACTCCACTTGAAGACACACAACAACAACAAGCATTTTGTAGGTGGACATCTCACAGTTGACATAAAGTTAAGTGAAGGACAATCATAATCTCAAAACCAGTTTAACAGTACTGCTGCCATACGATGTGTTGTGTTATTAGGTGTCATTGAGTTGGCTTGGATGCATAGCAACCCTATGTGCAATAGAATGAGAAAACATTTGGCCCTGTGCCATCCTGACCATTGCTGCTACACTTGAGCCCACTGTTGTCATCACTGTGACATTCTATCTTGTTGAGGGGGGGTGGTCTCCCTCTTTTTCATTGTCCTTCAACTTTACCAAGTATGATGCCCTTCTCCAAGGTCTGCTTCCTTCCTGACAACATGTTTGAAGTATGAGAGATGAAGTCTGGCCATCTTGACTTCTAGTGAGTATTCTAGCTGTACTTCTTCCAAAACAAATTGGTTTGTTCTTCTGGAAGCCCATGATACCTTTAATATTCTTCTCCAACACCATAACTCAAGTACATAAGTCATCTACAGTCTTCATTATTCATTGCTAAACTTTCACATGTTTATGAGGCCATTGAAAATGCCATAGCTTGGGTCAACTGCACCTTAGTACTCAAACTGACATCTTTGCTCTCTTAAATACTTTTAAGAGGTCTTGTGAAGCAGATTTGCCTAGTGCAATCTTTTGATTTCTTGACTGCTGCTTCCATGAGTGTTAATGGTGGATACAAGCAAAACGAAGTCTTTGAAAACATAAGTCTTTTCTCCATTTATCAAAATGCTATTGTTTCAGTGGTGAGAATTTTTGTTTTCTTTACATCCCGGTGCAACCCATACCTAAAGCTGTTGTCTTTGATCATTATAAGTATTTTAAGTCCTCTTTGCTTCAGCAAGCAAGGTTATTTCATCTGCATATCACAGGTTTTTAATGAGTCTTCCTCCAATTCTAATGCCACATTCTTCTTCATACAATCCAGCTTCTTGGATTATTTGCTCAGCATACAGATTGAATAAGTATGGTGAAAGAATATAACCCTGGAACACACCTTTCCAGATTTTAAACCATTCAGTGTCCCCTTGCTCTCTTTGAATGACTGTCTCTCTTAGACTATATATAGGTTCTTCGTTAGAAAAATACTCATTCTCCACAAAGTTGTTCATATCTTGTCATGACCCACACAGTCAAACACCTTTGCATAGTCAATAAAGCACAGGTAAACATCTTCCTGGTATTCTCTGCTTTCAGTCAAGATCTTTGTGATGTCACCAGTCACATACCTGTTTCAACATCCTCATCAGAATCTGATTGGAACCTCTGAAAGTTCCCTGTCAATGTATTGTTGCAGCCATTTTTGAATTATCTATAGCAAAAATTTACTTGTATGTTATTTTTATGATATTGTCTGATGATGTCCACATTCCATCGAGTCACCTCTCTTTGCAGTGGGCACAAATATACATCTCCTCAGAGATCACTTGGCCAACTGGTTGTCTTCCGAATTTCTTGGCATAGATGAATGATTGCCCTCAGCACTACATCAGTGTCTTGAAAGATTTCAATGAATCCCATAAATTCCCAGAACTTTGTTCATTGCCAATGCCTCCACTGCACCCTGGACCTCTTCCTTTAGTACTATTGACTCTTCATCATATACTACCTCTTAAAATGTGTGAACATCGACTATGTCTTTTTGGTACAGTCGCTCTGTGTATTCCTTCCATCTTCTGTTGATGCTTTTTCCATCATTC
>NW_006408535.1:7701390-7701913 GCF_000296735.1 Chrysochloris asiatica | reverse complement strand
TTCAGTCTGAATTTGCATATGAGCAATTGATGGTCTGTTTCACAATCTGCCCCTGGCCTTGTTTTGGCTGATGATATGGAGCTTTTCCACGGTCTCTTTCCACAGATGTAGTCAATTTGATTTCTGTGTATTCCATCTGGTGAGGTCCATCTCTTATACTGTCTAAAGAAGGTGTTTGAAATGAACAAATCACTGGTTTTGGAGAATTGTATCATGCAATTTCCAGCATCATTTATATCACTAAGGCCATATTTTCCAACTACTGATTCTTCCTCTTTGTTTCCAACCTTTGCATTCCAATCACCAGTAATGATTAATACATCTTGATTGCATGTTTGATCAATTTCAGATTGAAGAAACTGGTACAATTCTTCTATTTCATCCTCACTGGCTTTAATGGTTGGTATGTGGATTTGAACAATAGTTGTAGTAACTGGTCTTCCCTCTAGACACATGGATATTATCCTATCACAGACAGCATCATATCTCATGACTGATCTTGATATGTTCTTTTTGACAATGA
>NW_006408535.1:7692301-7700953 GCF_000296735.1 Chrysochloris asiatica | reverse complement strand
TACTTTATCCCTCAGTGCTACATCAGCATTCTACCTTATTATTATTTGATATGAATATGACACATAGCTTCAAAGACCCTCCCATGTACAATCTCATTCTTTACTCAGTCATGCTAAGGAAATTATAGTTTATAGAGAATATAAGCAACTTCTCCAAAGTCACAGATCTAGTTAATAGAACAATTGGAGTTTTAAACAGGCCATCTTCCATCTTATATCCTGATGCCATTTCAATCTCACATAGTCATCCACCACCGATTTCTGGAAAACTATCTGATTGGCCTTACAGTTAATGTCATTCCCTCATTAAAACTGCTAAGAGCATTGAATTGCTCATTCTTAATTTCATATTCTTTAGTACATAGAAATATTCTGTTGTCTATTTTTTGTTGTGTTACGTGCCTTTGATTCAGTTCTGACCCATAGTGACCCTGTATAGGGCTTTGGAGGAGCTGCTGGTGAGTTTGAACCACTAACTTTACAGTCCAGCACATTAATCCACAGTGCTGCAAATGTTCATCTTGATTCTATGCATACGAGTTTCTTATCATTTTTGAATTATATTTTCAACAATTATTTACTGAACACCAACCTTGTTCCTATTCTAGATACCATGGATACACAAAGGAACAAAATAGAAGAAACTGCAGTGTAAACATCAAAGTAACATATAGCCCCACATCTTCAAAAAATAGAAATAAAGAGATTACATTGTATAGACTTTAAAGTAATATAGATAGTACACAGACAAAAATAACAAAATACAAGGAAACTGCTGAATAGATGTTAAAGTAACATAGACACAACACACTCTCAGGTAAAACAAAGGAATAGCCTGATGTTTTCATAAAAGACAATCGAGGCCCTAATGACTAGATAGAATCTAGAAGGGAAAGCATTTTAGATTAGGAGATTGATATACAAAGACATAGAAGATGAAAATGAGAAAGTTGATATGGAAAAAAGGAATGAGTAATCTACTCCATCTATAACAAGAGGAAAAGTGGGATAAAGGGAGTGCTGTGAATCAATGGAAGGGTTTGAATTACAAGTAACAAATGATTGAATTAATTTTTTATCTTATTGCACAGATATCTTATTGTATTATTTAACATTTCCCAATAGAGGAATAGAGTGAAGAAGGCAGTTGTCTAAGATTATTCTAATTGTGGTGTGTATAATGGATTGTGGTGAAGTTGTGGAGGGGGGGATATTAAAAGTAGAGAAGAATTGAGGGAATTAACTGGGAGGAGAATTGAGGAAGCTCCTACAGACTATTGAAAGGTAACATTGCTTTGTTGTTGTGTGCTATCCAGTAGGTTTCTACTCATGTTGTTAGGTGCTGTGAAGTTGGATCTGACCCATAGCATATGTACAACAGAGTGAAACCCTGCCTATTCCTGTGCCAACCTCACATATGCTGCCATTGTATCAATCCACCTTGTTGCAGGGTTCTCCTTTTTCACTGTCCTTCCACTTTACCAAGCATGATGCCCTTCTCTAGGGACTTGTCTCTTCTAATAACATGTCCAAAGTATGAGAGACAAAGTGTGGCCATCTTGGATTCTAAAGAGCATTTTTAGTTGTACTTGTTTCAACACAAGATTAATTTTGTTCTGGTAGTCCGTGGTACTTTTAATATTCTCCTCCAACACCATAACTCAAATGCATCAATTCCCCTACAATCTTCCTTATTTATAGTCCAACTTTCATATTCATATTGGCTCAGGTGTACTTTAGTACTCAAACTGACACCTTTGCTCTTGAACAACTAAAAGAGATTTTATGCAGCAGATCTGCCTACTGCAATGTCATTTGATTTCATGCTTTCTGTTTCCATGAGTGTTGATGGTGGATCCAAGCATAATGAATTTTTTTCAACTTTCATCTTTTCTCTGTTTTTCATGATTTTTTTTTATTGGTCCAGAGGTAAGGATTTTTGTTTTCTTTATATTTAGGTGCAACCCATCCTATAGGTTGCGGGCTTTTATTGTCATGAGTAAATATTTGAAGTCCTCTTCACTTTCATCACATCATCTGCATATGACATTCTGTTAATGAGTCTTCCTCCAATCCTGATGTCACATTTTTCTTCATATAACCCAGCTTCTTGGTTTATTTGTTCAGCATACAGACTGACTAAGTATGGTGAAAGAAAGAAACCCTGATATACCCCTTTCCTCATATTAAACCATTCAGTGTTCCCTTGTTCTGTTCAAACAACTGCCTACGTACAGGTTCCTTCTGAGCACAATTAAGTATTCTGGAATACTTATTCTCTATAGTGTTGTCCATAGCTTGTCATGATCCACACAGTCAAAAGCTTTTGCATAATCAATAAAGCACAGATAATATCTTTCTGGTATTCTCTGCTTTCAGCCCAGATCCATCCAACACCAGGAATGATATCACTCGATCCACACAGCCTCATTTGAATCCAGCTTAAACCTCTGGCAATTCCCTGTCAATGTACTGTTGCAGCCGTTCTTTAATTATCTTCAGCAAAATTTTGCTTGCATGTGAAATCAATATTGTCTGATGATATCCGCATTCCACTCAGTCACCTCTCTTTGAAAGGGTACAAATATGGTGACTCAGAGCCACCCTTTCTAGGGTTTCCAAGAGTGACTGGTGTGTTTGAATTCTATAGGGTTTCTGAGAGTGGCTGTGGAGTTTGAACTGCCAACCTCGCAGATAACTACATTATCTGTCCAGTGCTTATCCTATACAAGATATCATCAAATTATATTTCCTTACATTGTTATTGTTGTTGGTAAGTGTTGTCAAGTTCTGATTCACAGTGATGCTGTATAAGCTTTCCAAGGAGTGACTGATGAGTTTCAACCAGCAATCTTGTGGTTCAAACCGACCTTGTGATCCAGTGCATTATCCCACAGAGCCATAGTATACACAACAAAATCTAATGCAAGGAAAAAAGTGGGGGTCTGTGAAAAGAGAGAGCGAGGTGGGGTGAGGGCTGGGTCTTCTCTGTCATCTCTATTCATTAGTAAGTCAAGTGATTCTGTCTCCAAAGCACCTTGAATCCAACTATGACTCTCCATCTCCACTTCTTCCTTTGTTGTTGTTGTTAAGTGCCTTCGAGTTGGTTCTGACTCACAGAAACCCTGTATAGGATTTCCAAGGAGTGACTGGTGAATTTGAACTGCCAACCTTGTGGTTCAAACCGGCTCTATGGTCCTGTGTTTATCCCATAGCGCCACACCAGGACTCCTGCCAACGAGTCAGTTTCGACTTATAATGACCCTTTATAGGGTTTCCAAGGAAGTCTAGTAGCATAGTGGTTACGAATCGGGCTTTGAACCCTAAGGTCAGCAGTTCGAAACTACCAGCTGTTCCGCAGGAAAAAGATGAGGTTTTCTGCTCTCGTAAAGATTTACAGCCTCAGAAACCCTGTACAGGGTCACTATGAGTCGGAACCGACTCCATGGCACATGATAACAACAATAACTTATCATACTTTGGTCATATTATCGTGTTTGGTAAAATGGAGGGTCAACCAAAAAAAGGAAGACCTGCAACAAGATGGAATGGCACAGTGGCAGCAGCAGTGGGCTTAAGTGTAGCAGTGATTGTGAGATTGGTGCTCGATAGGGCAGTGTTTTCTTCTGTTGTGCATTAGGTCACTGTGAGTCAGAACTGACTGTAAAGCACCTAACAACACCAACAACTTATTTTTTGGAGTCCTGGTATGGCACTGTAGGATAAGCACTGAACTGATAACCTCAAAATCGGTGGTTCAAACCCACAAAAACACTATACAAGGTTGCTATGAGTCAGAACTGACTTCAGGGGATAACTTATCATTTTGAGTCCTGGTGTGGCACTGTAGGGTAAGCAATGGACTGCTAACTGCCAGAGTATTGTTCAAACTCACCAGTGGCTTCTCAGAAACACTTTACAGGGTCACTGTGAATCGGAATGAATTTGACAACCCTTAACAACAGCAACAACTTACCATTTGGGAAGCTCAGTGGCTCTGTAGGATAAGCACAGCCTATGATCCACAAAGTGAGAGGTTCGAGCCCACCAGCTACCCCTTGGGAGGAAGTTAAGGCTTTCTGCTCCGGTAAGATTTAAAGCCATAGAAATCCTATACAGGGTCACTCTGGGTCAGCGCTGATTCCAGGGCACTTAACAACACCACCATTTACCGTCTCAATTTATTTCAGTGTCACCTCCTCAGCAAACAGCTACCCTTTTACATTTTAATAAAGGGAATCAACAGTGAATAAATGAAGCAATTAAATAAGAAAAGTATCAACAGTACTATGCAGAGAATTGAAGTATCATGGTATCACTAGGAAAGCCTTTCCTATGACTTGCTAAGTTATCCCTGACCCCTCATGTTTATAATACCATCACTGGGAAACAGTGTGGTCTCACAGAAAAAATATGGCTTCAGCGTTACACAGAACTGGGTTTCAATTCTACTTTCTACTACTTCCCTGATGTGTAACCATTCTTATGTCACTTAACTTCTAATAATCTGAATTTCTTCATCTTGAAAATGGAAATAATAATTCTTTCCTCACAGATTGTGAGGTTTATTATGAAACATTCATGAAAAACATTCAGCACAGTGCCTTGCCTAGCAATTGTTAACAATTGTTGCTAATGTTTAAAAAAAAAATGAGGTTTAATAAATGTTAGCTATCATTGTAATGTTGTTGTGGTTAACAACAATAATGGATGTAAGTGAGGTATCATGGATGTAAGTGAGGTATCAACAGTTTTAGGATATCAAGAGATGTCAACTCACGTAGGTAATGAGAATCGTGTCCATAACAAAGACATAATATATCCAGAGTTATATGCTAATATGCTATCACATGACCAACCTAGATGCTACATCTCATATATGGTAGATATAACATTTCAGAGTCTTAGACATAACACCATCTCTTTTCAAATGACAATGTTTTTAGCTTCCCTGACGAAGTCTGTGAGATCACCCAAATTATCTTGAAGCAGGTTTCATTAAACACAGCTTGTATTCCTTCACAGGAGTCAGAAAGATTACACTCCGATTTAATTTGCTAGCATGATTCTGTTAGACAAATTGCATACTGAAGATAATAAAAAATAAAACAGATAATTTCTTCCTACTTTTTTCCACCTGTGAAATGAGGTTAATGAGATGTTACAACATACTAAAATGTAAAATGTGTTTGGATATAAATGGAAAGATTGCAATTGTTTTATCTTAAATATGTGTCACATTTATACATTTTAAATCCACACAAGGTTTGTGGTTATATGGGAAAATTCTATAGGTTTGCAATGATTTTGACAAATACGCAAAAGTGTCTATCACTGCCTTGGATAGGTCTAGACCCCAGGGCACCAATATTACCATAGCATGAAACAGTTACCTTGGATTGCTTGTAATTAATGGAAATATCTAAATAAATCTGAATAAATCTAAAAGTATAAATCAAAAGGAGCAGAAGAAATGATGTATTTGAATGATGGTGTTAGAGGAGACTATTAAAATAACATGGACTGTCAAAAGAACAAACAGATCTGTGTTGGAAGAAATACATCTAGAATGCTCCTTGGAAGCCAGGATACACAGATTGCATCTCTCTTGCTTCAGACATATTATCAGGAGGGACCAGTCCCTGAAGAAGGATATTATTCTTGGTAAAGTAGAGGTTCAGAGAAAAAGAGGAAGACCCCCAATGAGATGGACTGGCATAGTGGCAGCAGCAATGGGCTCAAGCATAGCAATGCTTGTGAGGTTGGCCCAGGACCAGGCATTGTTTTGTTCTGTTGTGCATAGGGCCACTAAGAGTTGATACTGCCTCTATTATGGCACCTAACAACAACAATAGTACTATAAATCAAAAGGAATAGCACATGGGAATAGAAAATCTCAATTTCTTTTGACTACTTTTGTGTATTGGGTTGTGTTCTAGCTTTCTCTCCATTCACAGAAAAACATTTTAAGGCAACTTCTTACCTCTGCCAGATAGCATGGATACTAAGGTGCTAAGTTCAGGTCACAGTAGATCTGATTAGGAAGCCTACCCCTTCCCTTCCTTTTCTATGCTTAGTATTAAACAGATTTCTTCTGATTTAATGTTTATCATTTTCCATGGAGTACTTGAGTGGTGAGTAGGATACACACTGGACTACTAACTGCAAAGTTGGTGATTCAAACCTACCAACCATTCTTCAGAAACCCTATTTTCGTTGCTAAGTGCCTTTGAGTAGGTTCTGACTCATAGTGGTTTCCAAGGAGCAGGTGGTGAGTTTGAACACCAAACTTGTGGTTCAAATCAACCCTGTGTTCCCTATAAGTTGGAACTGTCTTGACAACACTTAACTTTTCTTACCATGAGAGTATTTCATGTTTTCTGACAGTAGTAAAGTTGGAATATTCTAATCTTTTGAAAAAAATACTTAAAATCTTTTTTTTTTTCTTTTTGTAATGAAACTAGTTTCTTGAAGGTCCTAGTAATGATTTACTTTGTGGTCTTTGTAGTTCTATGTAGTGTTTACTTATTTAGTAAAACATAATATTTTTATTACACGTTTAAGAATTTTAATGCAAAGGAAGGTGATGAATTAGAGAGGGAACTCTATACAATCCTGTACATTGTCAAGTATCTTTCATTTCTAAAGATCAAGATGCAATTGAATACCTGATTTCAACAGAATATTATTTGCAGCGCAAAATGAATGTATCCCTTAAATGATTGAGACATTTTTAAATAATAGAAAATTAGATTACTAAACTACTCTTTCTTCAAGCATCCTAAAATATTTCATGGAATGTTTTTATCAAACATGTACCTTCTCCTAGGAAAGAGCGTGTGCCCTTGGGAGGTGATCTCAACATCATTCATAAATGCATAAAACAGCTGTAGCAGAACTAATATTTAAATGTGAGAAATTATACTAGGATTAAGTTAATATCCACACCAGAATATTGCTGTAAAAATCAGAATGTCAATAGAATAATGTTATTTTACAATTGACTCTGAGGACACATCTTGTCATTTTGGCTTAGAAAGTCTCAATGTAAATCCATCATATCTACAATGTTCATCATAGCAGTGACAAATGATGATTAAATTAAACTCTGTCCGGAGCATTTCCATATGCTCTATTTTCAATTCAACGTAATCTGTATTTACCATCGTTTTTATGGACCAGGCACTATGCCAAGTGCACTACATACCTCAGTTACAGTAGCATCCCTGTGAAGTAAATGTAAGTTCTATGAGGGTAAATTGTCTTTTCATGTATACGTCTAGTTAGACTATGTTGGGGACATAGTTGTTGTTGTTGTTATGTGCCATGGAGTCGTTTCTGACCCATAGCGACCCTGTATAGGGTTTCCAAGGGTTTAATCTTTACGGGAGTAGAAAGCCTTATCTTTCTCCCGCGGTGCAGCTGGTAGTTTCGAACCGCTGACCTTAAGGTTCGCAGCCCGATTCGTAACCACTACGCTACCAGAGCTCATAGTAGGAGCACTATAAGTTTTGTTGAAGTAAAATAATTTTACAAATGGAAAATGAAAGTACTGGGTATGTTGTTGTTAGGTGCTGTCTGTCGAGTTAGGTTCAAGCCGTAGCAACCGTGTAGAGGGTTCCCGAGGCTATAAATCTTTACAGGAGCAGAAAGCCTCATCTTTCTGTTGTAGAGCAGCTAGTGGGTTTGAACTTCTGACCTTGTGGTGAGCAATCTAGTACTTATCCTACAGTGCCACCAGTGCAGTAATAAGTATATAAATGAAAAATGACATTTTTGTTTGACTAGATTCTTACCTTCTATGCCTGCAGCACTATCTAGAGAAACTACCCAGGGAAAATGCACTCTCTCTCTCCTAGGTGGAGAAAAACAGCTCAGTAATTCTACATAACTTTTTGATCTTTCCTCTGTGTATTTACAATACCAAACCCACCAAGCTGCAGATCAGATAACAGAGCTAATTACTAGGGCATAAATGGCTGTAATGGCCTGGGGCTACAGTGATATTCAAATGCATACTTTTAGAAGGCTTTGGACTTAAGGAAAAGATATTCTCCTAGGGGGTCTCTCCTTTTCAGAGAACCTGGGCTAGAGTCTGAAGATTCTGATACAGCTGCTGACTCAGTGTGGCAGTAAAATATCACTAATCAGATTCCTGAAATTTTCAGAATCTTCTATTTCTAAACATCTTATTTAATTACAGAGCTTTTGCTTATTGAGGCTGGTCCCAAATTACAAGAACAGATATATCAAAGTTATTCTTAATTGAACTCTATGTTGTTGTTGTTAACTGTTGTCGAATCAGTTCGGACTCATATAGCAACCCTGTATAGGGTTTATGAGGAGCCACTGGAGAATTTGAATCTCCAACCTTGTGGTTCAAACTAACCTTGAGGTCAACTGCTTATCCTATGGCTTGGGTCAGGCACACCTTAGTCCTCAAACTGACATGTTTGCTTTTCAACACTTTAAAGAGGTCTTGAGCAGTAGATGTGCCTAATGAAATATATCATTTCATTTCTTGACTGCTGCTTCTATGAGTTTTCTTCATCTGAGAAAAATGAAGTCTTTGACAACTTCATTCTTTTCTCCATTCATATGGATGTTGTTTATTGGTTGTGGATCCAAACTAAATGAAGTCTTTGACAATTT
>NW_006408535.1:7689995-7691296 GCF_000296735.1 Chrysochloris asiatica | reverse complement strand
CCCAGTGAATTCTTCAAAATTGCAAGTTGAGGCTTGAATTTTTTCATAGTAACACTGTATAGGTTTTCCAAGGCTGTAGTTTTTTACAGGAACTGAAAGCCTCACCTTTACCCTGCAGAGCAAGTAGTAGATTAAACTACTGACCTTGCAGTTAGCAGCTCATTTTGTGACCAGACTCCTATCCCCTAAAAGGTAGTTATTGAATATGAAAATACAGTACAGTTTTACTTTGAGTGACCAAAAGAAAAAAAGATAGCAATTTTTCAAATGGTGGATATAATGTTATAAAAATTTTAAAAAGATCTTCAGTGAAAACTCAAGCAGCTCTCTAAAATTAATGTACGATTTATTGTAAATTATTTAGTTTCTTGTTAGAATGTTAATTTTTGGCATAGATGAGATGCATACATAAACACACACACATATATAAACTGTTATTAACTCATAAGTATTCTTGTAGTTCCTTTAAAATGTCTACATGCCACCTCACCTGATTCTCTTCTCAAAATTGTTGACAAATAGCAATTGCCACTGGCACAAAGCTAAGTGGAAACTGCATTATTGTTACATGCCTCAGACGCTCTATGCTGACGTTCTTATTTGAACTGAAGCTAGGGCGAGTACCCATTGCCACTTCCTCATTTATAAAACGGATGTTCTTAGTACCACCCTTTACTTCCCTTGTGGGAATTTCCTGAGGAGTCACTAGACTGCCACTAAAGCAAGATAAAGTTGGAGGAGATGTTTCAAATTCTTGCAAATAATATTAGAAACATCATTCAGAATCATACTGTGGTTGTTGCATGAAAGATGAGAAGCAAACCAGATAGTTTATATAAAACTAGAGACTTTTTTTGACCTTTGAAAGTGGGAAAACCATTTCTACATACAATAGGTGTAGTAGTATTTTATAAGTATGAAACATGTTCTAGAAGAGTCAGGCTAGCACATTAGACTGCTAACCCAAAGGTCAGTGGTTCGAACTCATCTGTGAGAGAAAGATGTGGTAATTTGCTTCTGTAAATATTACAGCCTTGAAAACCCCATGGGGCAGGACTATTCTAATTTATAAGGTGGCACTATGATTTAGAATTGATAGTGGATTAAACATCTACTTAATTAAAATAAAAAAAAGTTTTAAGACTAATAGTTTAAGAAATCTCAAAACATATTGCTGTCAAGTCAAGTGGATTCTGACTCAAAGCAACCCTAGAGGAGATAGAAGAACTTCCCAAGAGGTTTTCAAAGTTACCACCTTTATGGAAGCAACCTACTCCATCTAAAATGGATGATTGATTTTT
>NW_006408535.1:7683763-7688044 GCF_000296735.1 Chrysochloris asiatica | reverse complement strand
TAATAAGTATATAAATGAAAAATGACATTTTGTTTGACTAGATTCTTACCTTCTATGCCTGCAGCACTATCTAGAAAGACTATCCAGGGAAAATGCACTCTCTTTCTCTCCTAGGTGGAGAAAAACAACTCAATAATTCTACATAACATTTTGAGCTTTCCTCTGTGTATTTACAATGCCAAACCCACCAAGCTTCAGATCAGATAACAGAGCTAATTACTAGGGCATAAATGGCTGTAATGGCCTGGGCTACAGTGATATTCAAATGCATACTTTTAGAAGACTTTGGATTTAAGAAAAAGATACTAATCTTTTGGGGAGCTCTCCTTTTCAGGGAACCTGGGCTAGATACTGAAGATCCTGATATAGCTGCTGACTCAATATGGCTATGTTGTTGTTGTTACATGCAGTCAAGTCAGTTCTAACTCATAGCGACCCTGTATAGGGTTTCCGAGGAGTAGCTGGTTTGAACCGCTCACCTGTGGTTCAAACCTACCTTACCCTACAGCATTACACCAGGACTCCCAATATGACGGTAGAATATCAATCATCAAATTCTTGAAATCTTCATAGTCTTTTGTTTCTAAACATCTTATTTAACTACAGAATTTAAGCTTATTGAGGATGGTCCCAAATTAATAAAAAAATATACATCAAAGGTATTCTTGACTGGCCTCTGTGTAGCCACATGAAATCACAGATCTCTAAGCCATCTTTCATTATAGTGAGTTTTTTACTCTATCTACAAATCTAGGACAGTAGAAAGACTGCAGAAGTTTATAGAACCAAAGTTGAGAATGAGGGATATGGTAAAGGTCAAACAAGTCCATGCTTAGACCTGACATGGAATTTGGAGGTCATTGAAAAAGGTAACTCTAGAGACATCTTTAAAAATATTGGAATGGGGAGACCAAAAGGAAATAACATGGGTGGTACCAGAAAATGAGGACCCAGAAATCATGGCAACCAAAGTCTCTTACAGCGCTTTCATGTTTGGTAATTTAGGTGGTTTTTTGTTGTTTTTGGAGTCCTGCTGTGAAGCAGTGGATAAAGCACTGAACCACAAGGTCGGTTTGAACCACCAGGTCAGCAGTTCAGACTCATCTGCCACTCCTTGGAAACCCTATACATGTTTGGTAAATTAGAGGGTTAGTGAAAAAGAAGAGGACCCTCAGTGAGATGGATTCATACAGTGCCTACAACAAGGAGTTCAAACATAGCAACAGTTGTGAGGAAGGTGCAGTACTGGGCAATAAATAGTCCATTCTGTTATATATAGGGTCACTATGAGTAGGAGCCAACTCCACAGGACCTCACAATAACAGCCCTCTCTCCAAACCTTTCAAGGACATCCAGTACCCTTTCATGTGCACATGGACCAAAATTCCACAAGGCAGGTACCTGAGTTCTGACTGAAATTTATGATCAAATTGAAAGAAAACCGTGGACTTAGTAGTTTGCCTTATTATCAAAACTTGCTTTCCTAAACATGTAACCCCCATACATTAATGCTAATTTGGGGCTTAAATTTTCTGATGCTAATCTTTTGCTCTGAATGTGCTCTTTACCATTATCTTGCTGCTATTTATGGTTCAGTTGATTCCAATTCATATAGACCCTGTAAAGGGTTTCTGAGGAACAGTAGGTTGGTTTGAACCACAGACCTTGTGGCTAGCAGTTCAGTGAGTATTCTACAGAGTCATACCAGGTCTCCCATCATATATTGTTGTTGTTAGGTACCATCGAGTTGGTACTCATAGCGACCCTGTGCACAACAGAATGAAACACTGCCTGGTCTTGGGCCAACTTCATAATCTTTGCTATGTCTAAGCCTATCGCTTCCGCCAATGTGCCAGTACATCTTGTTGAGGATCTTCTTTTTCTCCAACCACCCACTTTTCTAAACATGATATTCTTCTCCAGTGACTGGTCCCTCCTGACTATATGTCCAAAGTATGAGAGATGAAGTCTGGCCATCGTGGCTTCCAAGCAACACTCTGGCTGTACTTCCAACACAGAGCTTTTGGCAGTCCATGATACTTTCAATATTTTTCTCCAGCTCCGTAACGCAAATGCATCAATTGTACAGTCTTCCATATTCACTGTCCAACTTTTGCATGCATTTGAGGTTATTGATAATAACATGGCTTGAGTCAGGCACATTTTAGTCCTCAGACTGGCATCTTTGCTCTTCAACACTTTCAAGAGGTCTTGTGCAGAAGATTTGCCTAATGCAATAATATACCATTTGATTTCTTGACTGCTGCTTTCATGAGTGTTGATGGTGGACCTGAGCAAAATGAAATCTTTGATAACTTCAATCATTTCTCCATTTATATGGATATTGTTTATTGGTCCAGTGATGAGATATTTTTTCTTCACACTGAGATGCAATCCATACAGCAGATTGTGGCCTTTTGATCTTCATCAGTAAATATTTTAAGTCCTCTTAGCTTTCAGCAAGCAAGTGATATAATCTGCATATCACACTACATCTTAGTAGATCTAAAATCAGGAATTTGAGCACAATGAAAAATTTACAAAGCATATACAATAGAGGTTGTTAAGTGCTGTTGAGTTTCCAAGGAGCAGCTGGTGGATTTGACCGGCTAGCATTGCAGTTCAAACTGAACTTATGATCCAGTGCTTATCTTACAGAGCCATGCCAGGACTCCATAAAATAGATATGAGTTGCAAAAGCTTCTCTTAATGGTGGTTGTGTGCCATAGAGTCGGTTCCAACTCCTAGCACCCCTAGGACCCCTGTAGAGTGTTTCTGAGGCTGTAAGTTTTTACAGTAACAGAAAGCCTCATTCATCTTACTTTTGCTGAGAGAGTGCTAGATTTCAACAGCTGACCTTGCAGTTAGCAGCCTAACTCGTAACCAACTGTGCTACCAGGTCTCCTTTCCCCTAAAGGTACTTATTTAATATTAAAACACTGTGCAGTTATACTTTAGATGACCAAAAGAAAAAAGACAGAACATTCCCAAATGTTGGAAATAATATTAGGAAAAATTAAAAAGATCTTCCATGAAAACTGAAGCAGCTCTCTAAAATTAATACATGGTTTATTGTAGACTTTCAGTTTCTTGTTAATATGTTAATTTGTGTACACACACACACACACACATATATAAAATGTCATTAAGTCATAAGTATTCTTACAGTTCCCACTTCACCAACCTTGTGATTCTCTTATCAAAACTATTGACAAATAGTAATTGCTCCTGGTGTGGCACCACAGAATAAGCATTCGACCTTAAGGTCAGTTTGAACTGCATATTGGCGGTTCAAATTCACCATTTGTTCCTCAGAAACCCTATACAGAGTCGCTATGAGTTAGAACCAAGTCAATGGCACTTAACAGAGGCAACACTGGCACAAAGCTAAAGGGAAATTGCTAATTTATTGCATGACTTGACATCAACGAAGGATCTGAAAGCTATATCCAGGATAGGGTGGGGGGAAATTTTTACTGTTTTAAAGTTTCAACAGTAGGCTCTGCCTCAGACCCTCTGTTCTGGTCTTCTTATTTGAACTGAGGCTAGGGTGAGTAACCATCGTCGCTTCCTCATTTATAAAACGATGTTCTTAGTCCCACCCTTCACTTCCCTTGTAGGAATTTCCTGATGAGTCACTAGACTACTACTAAATCCTGATAAAGTTGGAGATGTTTCAAATTATTGAAAATAATATTAGAAATATCATTCAGAAACATACTGTGATTGTTGCACAAAAGATGAGAAGCAAACCAGGTTGTTTATATAAAACTAGAGACTCTTCCTGACTTTTGAAAGTAGAAAACCATTTTTACATACAGTATGTTTAGTAATATTTTATAAATATTAAACTTGTACTGGAGGAGTCAGGCTAGCACATTAGACTGCTAACCCAAAGGTCAGTGGTTCGAACTCACCAGTCGCTCTGTGAGAGAAAGATATGGTAATTTGCTTCTGTAAATATTACAGCCTTGAAAACCCCATGGGACAGGACTATTCTAATTTATAAGGGCACTATGATTCAGAATTAACAACAGTGGATTGAATGTTTACCTGATTAAAAATTTTTTTAAGACTAATAGTTTAAGAAGAAAATTCAAAATGTACAAGTGGATTCTCACTCTAAACAATCCTATAGGAGAGAGGAGAACTGCCCCAAGGGGTTTTCAAAGTTATCAGCTTTATGGACGTTGACTACTCCATCTTTCCACTAGAGTGGATGACTGGGTTTTTCTAACCACTAATCTTTTGGTTAGCAGCTGGACACTTTAACCACTGTAC
>NW_006408535.1:7680497-7683033 GCF_000296735.1 Chrysochloris asiatica | reverse complement strand
CAGCCCAATTAGTAACCACTACTCTACCAGAGCTCCTTACACGACTAGGTGTCTATAAATAAGGTTCTAAAACTGCAATGTAGTTCTAAAGCCTGAACTGTTTGTAGCATATGTTATTGTTGTTAAGCGCTGTCGAGTCGATTTCAACCGGTAGCAACCCTGAACAGGGTTTCCAAGGTTATCTAGCATATAATGTGTTGTTAAGTGCCCTCAAGTCAGTTGTGACTCATAGTGACCTGAGGAGCAACTGGTTGAGTTTGAACCGCAGAGTTTGAACCGCAGCCGACTTTGTGATGCAAACCGACCTTGTGGTCCCATGCTTATCGTAATAAACATTTGAAGAATTAAATTAATTTTGCAGACGAGGTGAATACTATGTAAAGTCAGTGAAAAGTAGAATTCTTGTTAAACAATTATATTTCCCCCTTACTACATTGAACGGAGTCCTGGTGTGGCACTGGGCTGCTAACTGTAAGGTCGGTGGCTCAAACCGACACTTGCTTGTTGGAAACCCTATACAGGGTCACTAGGAGTCAGAACTGACTTGATAGCATTTAACAACAAGAACCACATTCAACAGTGGGGTTTTCTAGGAAAGCCCTCTAATTATTGAGTCACTATGATTCCTTTATTTTTTCCTAAAATATTGCAATTCCATTATTGTACATGGAGTTCTGGTGTGCCACTGTGGCAGGCTGCAGTCATTTGAACTTCAAGGTCGGTGGTTCAAGCTCACCAACTACTCCTTGGAAATCCCATACAGGGTCGCTATGGGTCAGAATCGACTCGACGGCACTTAACAACAACATTATTGTATATGGAGTCGTGGTGTGGTGCTGTGGATTAATGCACGGGACTACAAGGTTGCTTTGAACTGCAAGGTCAGCAGTTCAAACTCACCAGACGCTCCTCGGAAACCGTATACAGGGTCTCTGTGAATCCTAACTGACTTGAAGTCCCTTAACAATAACAATAATTGCAGTCTAAAGATGGCATTATATGTGTGGAGCTATAGGATAAGCATTAAACTTCTAAAAACAAGGTCAGTGGTTCAAAACCAGTAGCTCCTTGGAAACCCTATACAGGGTCATATGAGTTGGAACTAACTCAATGGCACTTGACAAGAACAAATTAACAACTTCATTTACATTTCAAAAGTTGAAGCTAGTTGAAAATTCAAATATGAGGAAAGTTAAAACCAAACCAAACCAGAATTAGACGACCATATCTTTCTCCTGCAGAGTAACTGGTATATTCAAACCCCTGACCTATCAGTTAGAAACACAGAAACAGTGTTTTTAACGTCTGCACCACCAAGGCTTCTAAAACTCAAAGGCAGGTTTTAAAATCCAAGATATCCAGTGAGGAAAGTTGACATAATCGTCTGACAGTGAATATGTCATCTCATATTTTTATTGCTTTTTAAGTAGTAAGGTAAAAGCTTGAGGCAAGTACTGACTCTAAGATTCATATTGACCCCAATGCTAAAATAACCTTTAAGCTAAAATTTTATAGAGCTATACTGCTCCTTAATTTATTTCAATGGGTTTTTTCAGACCACTAATGTATAACAATGAAATTTAAACACATTCAATACATTTTTGTCCATTAGCAACATTCTTTACATTTTGGTATTGAATGAACGATTACTTTTGGCTATAAACACCAGTGAAATTACACTGTAAAAGGATCATTCAGATACAATTAGTCATTTTCAAATTATGAAAGTAGCATAGTGGGTTACACATTGGGCAGCTAACAGCAAGGTAAGCAGTTTAAGTCTACCAGCACTCTGCAGGAGAAAGATGAGATTTTATGCTCTAGTAAAGACTTACAGGCTTGCCAACTCTATACAGGGTCACTGTACAAGTCAGAACTGACTCCATGGCACATCATCACCATTGTTTGGCTTTGGCCACATTATTACTGGCCTGCGCCTCTATTTTAGTAAAAGAGACAATAGGGAAATAGGTAAAATTAAGATCAATAATTATGAGTAATTGCTTATAAGTGATAAAAAATTAGAAGACTGAAACTGGTCCTGGAGAAGGTGATGTAATTAAGAATCTGAATGTTAATTTAATAAATTATATGAATGCTCTGACATATTAAACCCAAACCAAATCTGTTGCCATTAATTCAGCTCTGACTCATGGTGACCCTATATGTGTCAGATAGAACTGTGCTCCATGACTGTGACCTTTTAGAAGTAGGCATTCTGAAATGCCTATAAGTAGACTTTAACTGCTAATCTTTTGGTTAATAGCAAGTACTTAACATTTGCACCCCCAAGGAGGCCTTCTGGCATATTAAAAACAACAACAACAAAAAAGAATCCACTGCCAACATGTTGATTCTGGCTCATAGTGATCCTATAGGACAGAATAGAATTGTTTCTTAAGGTTTCCAAAACTGTAAATCTTTATGAGAGTGGATAGTCTCATCTTTCTCACAGAAAAACGGGTGGATTCGACCTTTGAATAATCTTAGCTTTGTTCTCTGATTTGGAGATAGAAGTTTTATGTTGGGCTTCTCA
>NW_006408535.1:7669163-7680142 GCF_000296735.1 Chrysochloris asiatica | reverse complement strand
GTATCTTTTTAATTGTGTAGTTACAGTTTCCTAGCATTTAGATTTTCTTGTACAATTTCAGTGTTACATTAGTTGTTTTAAATAGGAAAGAATATACTTATTTGTATGAAAAGCATAAACAAATGTAGGATGTAATGTAATACCCAGAGAATTGTTGTCCTTCAAGCCCTGACTGTGCGTAAACATTTTCTAGTTTAGTTGGGATTGTTCCCTACTTGTAATCCAAAGGCAACTGCTCTGCAATTCAGCTTTCTGGTTAGAGTGTGAAATATGTGAGGCTTGCTAAAAGGACATTATGCCAAAAACTGATTGCATGTATTAAGCCTAGACTCCTAGGGCAAATGACCCCATCAAATTTAATAAAGTGCTGGGTGCAATGCAAGTGAAGTGGAAAACTCTCAAAATGATACTGACTTGTTGATTTCTGATTTGTATATAAAGCTGATTATTTGCCATTGATTTTCAAATCATTGGTTATACAGCTAGATAGGCATAAATAATAGATATGTCTTAGCCTGTTTGGGGCATTAAAATTCTATCTTGAAAGTTGCTTTCATAGAGAACAAAGCATACTGAGATGTCAAGATTCTGTGTGCATATGTATTTTATAGTGTGTGTATGTTGTTGTTAAGTGCCAGTTTCAACTCATAGCAACCCTGTATAGGGTCTCCAAGGAGTGACTGGTGAGTTTGAACCACTGACCTTGTGGTTCAAACTGACCTTTCAGTCCAGTGCTTTATCTCACAGCACCACACCAGGACTCCATGGTATTTGTATGACTCTATATTTAAGTGTGAGAATCTTAATGCTTTCTTGGTCAGTTAAGACCATGGATCAAAATTAAATGATAATGCCAATGAGTTTGAATCCCCATTGAGTTACTTATTTTTCCATGATTTGCAGCTACATTCTTTAGCTTATTTCTAAGATATCTTTCTGATCACAAAGGATGCCATTAGAACACGGCAATAATCTTTAACCATGCAAATACAATATTTAGTCAGGTAAGTATTCAGCACAGTGTTTGGCACAAAGTAAGTACTACATGAATATTTGCTATTATTATTCTTATAAATACATACGTTTTTTTATTTCTACTAAATTATTGACCTCTTTTTAATATCTATGGGAAATTATGCTATTGGGTACTGTTGTTCTGAACATTTTTATAGACATTTTTAATACAGATAGGTTTACAATAATAGAGAGGAAAGAAGGGACTATTTATTATTTTCACATTTTCTTGTAGCTGTGCCCAGTATCTGCCAAGAGCTGATGGTATGTTCTCTACAGAACACACAATTTTAAATATTAATTTCTTTTAACAAAGTTTCTGTGAATGCAGTTATAACTAGAATTTTTATGTTCAAATATTACAGGAAAATTAAATTTTAATTAGTTCACATTGCATTAGACAGTTAAAAAGTGTATCTGTTCAAAAGAAGAAATAAAGCCAATCACATTACATGAAGATCATTTGGCAGGTTAGGTAACTCACATCATCCTTTCATTTGATTTAATGTAAATCAATTTAAGGAATGCTCAGGTCAAAGAGATTCATACAAATCAAAAACTGAAGAGGTTTTCTGACTTGTTAGATGCCATGACGAAGGTTCTGATTCACAGCAACTGTCTACACAACAGAACTGAACACTGTCTACTGCTGCACCATGCTCACAATTATTGCTAGGTTTGAGCCCACTGTTAGTGCTTCTCTGTCAATCCAACTCATCAGAGGTCTTCCTCTTTATCATGATGTCATCCACTTTACCAAGCACGATGTCCTTCACTAGGGAGTGGTCCCTCCTGACAACATGTCCAAAGTACAAGAGAAAAACTTTCACCATCCTGGCTTCTAAGGTGCATTCTGGCTATATTTTTCCAATATAGATTTTGTTTGTTGTTCTGGCAGTCCATGGTACTTTCAATATTCTTCTCCAACACCATAATTCAAATGCATCCATTCTTCTACAGTCTTCCTTATTCATTGTCCAATAAAAAAACCTTAGTCCTTAAAGTGGTATCTTTGCTCTTTAACACTCTGAAGAGGTCTTCTGAAGCGCATTCGCCTAGTGCTATGTGATGTTTGATTTCTTAACTGATCCCTCCATGAGTGTTGATGGTGGATGGAAGCAAAATGAAGTCTTTGACAACTTCAGTCTTTTCATTTATTCTGTTGTTGTTTATTGGTCTAGTTGTGAGGATTTTTGTTCTTTATATTGAAGTTCAAGTCATACGAATGGCTATAGTCTCTGATCTTCTTTAGTACATGTTTCAGATCTTCATTTCTAGCAAGCAAGATTGTGTCATCTACATATCACAGGCTGTGAATGAGCCTTTCTCCAGTCCTGACATCACATTCTTTTTTTATACAATCCAGTTTCTCAGATTATTTGCTTGGAATAAGCATAGTGAAAGTACACAACCCTAAAGCATAACTTTCTGGTTTTATATCATTCAGTACTCAATTGCTCTGATCAAAAAATTGCCTCTTGGTCTAAGTACAGATTCCTCATGAGCACAATTAAATGTCCTAGGATTCTTCCCAATGTTATCTATAGTTTGTTATGATCCAAACAATCGAAAGACTTTGCATTGTCAGTAAAGCACAAGTTAACATCTTTCTACTATTTTCTGCTTTCAGCCAAGATCCATCTGACATTTGCAATGATATCCCTAATTCCATGTTCTCCTTTGAATCCAGCTTGAATTTCTGGGTAGCTGTCAATGTACTGCTGCAACCATTTTTTAATTACTTTAAGCAAAATTTTACTTGCATGTGATGTTAATGACATTGTTCACATTCTGTTTTGTCAATTTTCTTAGGAATGGGTACAAATAGGGATCTCTTCCATCTGGTTGGTCAGGTAAATGTCTTGTAAATTTCTTGGCATAGATGAGTGAGTGCCACAAGTGCTGCATAATTTTGTTGAAACATTTCAATTTGTATGCTATCAATTCCTGGAGTATTGTTTTTCACCAATGTATTCAGTGCAATTTGGACTTTTTCCTTCAGTATCCTTGGTTCTTATCATATGTCATATGCCATCCTCTTGAAATGGTTGAACATCAAACAATTCTTTTTGGTTCAGTCACTCTGAATATTCCTTTTATCTTTCGATGATTTCTGCATCATTCAATATTTTGCCCATAGAATCCTTCAATATTGCAATGCTAGGCTTGAATTTTTTATTCAGTTCTTTCAGCTTGGGAAATGCTGAATATATTCTTCCCTGTTGGTCTTCAACTCCAGGTCTTTCCTATTTCATTATAATACTTTACTTTGTCTTCTCAAGCTGTCCTTAAATTTTTCTACTCAGCTCTTTTATGTTCTCATTTCTTCCTGTCACTTTTGCTTCTTTATATTCAAGAGCAAGTTTCAGAGTCTCTTCTGACATCCATCTTGATCTTTTCCTTCTTTCTTGTCTTCTTAATGACTTTTTGCTCTCTTCATGTATGATATTCTTGATGTCACCCCACAACTCTTCCGATTTTTAGTCATTAGTGTCTAATACATTAAGTCTGTTCTTGAGATGGTCTCTAAATTAAAGTGGGATATACTTAAGGTCATATTTTGGTTCTCATGGACTTGTTTTAATTTTCTTCAGTTTCAGTCTGGACTTGCAAATGAGCAATTGATGGTCTGTTCCACAATCGGTCACTGGTCTTGTTTTGGCTGATGCTATTGAGCATCTTCATCTTCTCTTCCCACAGATACGGTCAATTTGAGTCCTGTGTATTCCATCTGGTGAGGTCCTTATATAAAGTCATCTTTTATGTTGTTTCAAAAAGGAATTTGCAATGAGTAAGTCATTGGTCTTGCAAAATTCTCTTTATGTTGTTTCAAAAAGGAATTTGCAATGAGTAAGTCATTGGTCTTGCAAAATTCTGTCATGTGATCTCCAGCATCATTTCTATCACTAAGGCTCTATATTTCAACTACTGTTCCTTCCTCTTTACTTCCAACTTTCCCATTCCAATCACCAGTAATTATTAATGAATGTTGAATGCGTGTTTGATCATCTTTAGACTGAAGATGGTGGTGGTGGTGGTGCTGGTAGTACTGTGCCGTGGAGTCGGTTCCTACACATAGGGACCCTGCCGAGGGTTTACAAGGCTGTAAATCTTTCTGGGAGCAGAAAACCTCATCTTTCTCCTGTGGAACAGCTGGTAGTTTCGAACTGCTGACCTTGAGGTTAGCAGCCCGACTCATAACCACTACACTACCAGAGCTCCTTGAAGATGTTGGTTGTTGCTGTTGTTAGGTGCCATCAAGTCGGTACCAACTCACAGGGACCTAATGCATAACAAAACGAAACACTTCCCAATCCTAGGCCAAGCTCTCTACAATTGCCACACTTGAGTGCATCAATGCTGCCACTTGGACAATCCATCTCAGGGGTCTTCCTCTCTTTCTCTGTTCCTCCTTACTAAATATGATATCCTTCTCCAGAAGCTGGTCCCTCCTGACAATATGTCCGAAGTATGAGAGATAAAGTTTGGCCATCTTGGCCTCCACTGAGCACTCTGGCTACACTGCTTCCAAAACAGATCTATTGGTTCTTTTGGCAGCCCATGGCACTTTCAATATTCTCCTCCAACAACATAATTCAAAAAGATGTTGGTAGAATTAATCAATTCCTTCATCTTTGGCATTAGTATACGTTATGTAAATTTTAATAATAGTGATAGTCTTCCTTGTGTTGTTGTTAAATGCCATTGAGTTGGTTCTGAATCATAGCAACCCTGTATAGGATTTCCAAGGAGTGGCTAGTAAGTTTGAACTGCCAACCTTGTGGTAAGCAGTCCAGTGCTTATCCCACAGCACCACACCAGGTTTTCCTTTTAGGTATATGAAAATTATCCTATCACAGACAACATTGTACTCTGAGATGGATCTTCAAATGTTCTTTTTACAATTAATATGCTACAATTTCTCATCGTCATTACCACCATAGTAAATTATACGATTCTCTGATTCAAAATGGTCAATACCTGTTCATTTCAGTCCACTAATGCCTACCACATCTTTCTTTATTCATTCCATTTCATTTTTCACAATTTCCAGATTTCCTAGATTCATAGTTTGCATATTCCAAGTTCTGATTATTAATGTATGATTGTAGTGGTTTCTTCTCATTTTGAGTTGTGCCCCATCGTTTTGCTTTGTGCTATAATCCATCCATGTCATTAAGGCCAATTCTATTTTGAAGAGGCAGCTCTTCCCCAGTGGCTCATCTTCTGGCAAAATATTTGACAATATTCATAAGTTTTCAGTGCCTAACCAATCAGAAGTTGTCAGTTTTTCTTTCTTCCTGCTCTGTCTTAATCTGGAAGCTTCACTGAAACCTGTCCACCATGGCTGACTCTGCGGGCATTTAAAATCAAAGTGGCATAACTTCTAGCATCATAGCAACACACAAGTCACCACAGTATGACAAGCTGACACATGTATAGTAACCTTCTGTCTTGGACTATGAAAATGAGTTTATAATAGTTACCCAAAAATGGATACCTCTCAGATTTTAATGTAGAAATTTTCATTAGAATCAAGGCCTCCATGACTAACTTTGAGTTATATCACATTTTACTGTAATTTCTAGTAAAATTCCATAAGACATGACCTCTTGCTTATTTCAGTTATTTTGTATCAATTCTTGGTTTGTTTACCAAGATTTTAATAATAGTGGTATTAACTGGTTGCCCTTGTGGTGTTGCTATTAAGTACCATCCAGTTGGTTCTAACGCATAGTGATTCTGTATACAGTTTTAGCATTTTTAGGCATTTCTTATATAAATCTATAGTACTCGATTCTTGAGATTTATTTTAGATGAATTTCATAAAATTAAGCTTATCATTAAAATAATATTATTGGTAAGGTTATTATTGTAGTACTACTTATAATAATTATTTAAACTGATGGAAATGTGTTTAAGTAGGGCAGCTTTTAAAGAAAATAAGAAACTTCTGGGATTTGCATATTAAAATGTAAAAATGTATCATTATCCTAAAGTGTAAGTGTATACTCAATTAAAAAGAAAAAATATTATCATTTCATACAGTGCTTCATAATAGTATTACTACAGTACTAAAATTGGTAACAAACATGTATGAATGCCAAAAATGTGAAGAACAAATAAGATGAACTATTGCCACATCCAGTTTAGGCTAGTCTCTGCATCAGGCGTGGAGAGATTAAACCCAAGTAGGGGCAACAGGAGATTAGAAGAAAAAGGAAGACAAGATACAAGTTAAGTGAAAGTTGGAAACAGGTGGAACGCAGTACTCTGATGGAGATACTGCAACCCAGACCTAGTGTAGCAAGTTTATTTTATACACATCTCAAAGGCAGGCGCTTGGGGCAGGGTAGAGAGTGCAAGAACACCTGGTGTTGTTTATGCATGCAGTAAGTGGAACTTTATAAGAAAAATGTAACTTGTGGTAGCTAGCTGAAACATAGATTAGATACAGATAAATGTTTGTACAAACTGAGCTAAAGGTCATGTGTACCAAGAAAGACTTTGCAACTTCCTCATTCCCATGATCAGCTTTCCAAAAACCCCATGGCAGCCAGACTTGAGTGCAGCCCGATGTTGTGGATCACAACTGCTACATGGCACTTTAGCAAGCCATGTTCCAAGGCCAACCTTTGCACATAACCTAGGGAGCAGCTGCAAGTCCTCAGTTAAACTGCCCTCAAGTCCAAGACCCACGGTTCAGCTGCTCCCAACAAATTATAGTGAGTTTTATTGAAAAATTTATTTATCATTTTAACAGGGAGCTCCATCCGGATAACAACTGAATGTCTGACAGTTGATGGAATTAATTCATTCAAAGACTAATAAATCTCAACATGAAATGTTAAGGTAATATGGGAGCTATTATTTAGACAATTATGTGGTCTGTAAGTAAATTCACCAGGAAAATGGAATGGTCCATTAACAGTAATGGAAATGATAGGAAGATGTCTATAGAATGGTGAGATTTAATTCTCTAGTACCAGACTTTGAAGGTAATTACTTAAAATGTGATTGGACCACATGGTACTTTAAAGTGTGTGATTCAGATATTTTGTTACCCAGGGTATCCTGACCTCTGTTTCTGCACACTTAAGTCTGATAAACTAAATTTATTTTAGATACTGCCTGATGTAGTGTATTTTGCATTTTATTTATTATATATGACATCACTAAGGAGCCCTGGTGGTGGTTATGTGTCGTGGAATCAGTTCCGATGCATAGCAACCCTGTACAGGTTTCCGAGACTGTAAATCTTTACGGGAGCAGAAAGCCTCATCTTTCTCCCGCAGTACAGCCGGTAGTTTCGAACTTCTGACCTTGAGGTTAGCAGCTCAATTCGTAACCACTCCTTAAAGAACCCTGGTAGCATAGTGGAATAAAAGTTGGGCTGCTTACTGCAAGGTAACTGCTTCTACCTGTTGTTCTGCAGGAGAAAGATGATTTTGTGGTCCATAAAGATTTGTTGTTAAGTGGGGTTGAGTCAGTTCTCATAGTGACCTTGTTTAGGGTCCCCAAGGGGTAGGTGGCAGATTTTAACCTCTGACCTTTCAGATAGAAGTCCAGTGCCTAACCTACAGCACCACACTGTAAAGATTTACAGCTTTGGAAACCCTATAAAGGGTATCTATGAGACGGAACCGACATGACCTTATGAAAGCACTGTGTCAGTATGTTATTGCTGGTAATGCTGAATCAATGCCGTCTCAGAGTGAACCCATGTGACAAAGCAGAACCGCCTCAGGTTTTTTTGTTTTGTTTTATTTGGGGCTATAATCCTATGAACACAGATTACCAGGTCTTTCTGCTGTGTAGTATATGTGTGAGTTCTTCATTTCATCTGTAAACAACACTGTGTTGTGGTTAAGTGCCATGGAGTCAGTTCTGACTCATAGCAACCCTGTATAGAGTTTCTGAGAAGCAGCTGATGGGTTTCAACTACCTACTGTGCAGTTCAAACTGACCTTATGGTCAAGTGCTTATTCTACAGTTCCACACCAGGACTCCAAACAATACTCTAAAATGCTACTTAAACGGACTCCAAATAAGCTTGATTGCAATTGTATCCTATAACATGAACACAAAAGCAAAATCCAGACATAAATGTCCCTCCACTATGAACGAAATGAGCCCTGGTTACATGTTGGGCTGCTAACTGCAAAGTCAGCAGTTCAAATCTACCAGCCATTTTGCAGGAGAAAGATGAGGCTTTCTGCTCCAATAGATTTACAGCCCTAGAAACCCTATATAGCCTTGCTATGAGTTGGAACCAACTCAACGGCATGCAATCACTATGACACACATTTGGATAATTGAACACTTGAACAATGATGCTATTTCAAAGGTTCAATCTATTTTATTGAATGTATGTTGTCGTTAAGTGCTCTCCAGTCAGCACTGAGCCATAGCAACCCTGTATAGAGTTCCCAAAGCTTTATGTCTTTGCATAATCAGAAAGCTTCGTCTTTCTCCTGATCAAATGTATAAGGACTTCTGTATATCTATATATTCTTAAATTTGTAGCTCATTACCTTAATACTAGGAGTGCAGTGGATCTATACAATAAGCATTAGACTGCGAACCACAAGGTCAGCCATTTGAACTCAACAGCCGCTCCTCAGGAGAAAGATGAGCCTTTCTGCTACCATAAAAATTTAAAGCCTTAGAAACCCTATAGAGGATTGCTATGAGTTGGAACTGAGTCAGCAGCACTTTACAACAACAACCCTAATATTTGATGGGAATCAGTGGGTTGTACTTTATTTAATGCTCTTGTGTTGTTGTTGTTGTTGTTGCTGCTAGGTGCTGTTAAGTTGGTTCCAATTCAGAGTGACCTTATGCATAACAGAGAGAAACACCACCAGTCCTGTACCGTCCTCACCATCATTGTTATGCTCGAGTCCAGTGCTGCTGCCACTGTGCCAATCCATCGGATTGAGGGTCTTCCTCTTTTTCACTGACCCTCCACTTTAGCTATCATGATGTCCTTCCCCAGGGACTGGTCTCTCCTGATAATAGTAGGTCTGAAGTATTAGAGACAAAGTCTTGCCTTCCTAGCTTTTAAGGATATTAAATGTTACTTTGAATAAAAGACACCTACAACTAGATAAAATTCACTGCCATTCAGCCAATTCCAATTCATCGTTTCTAAGGATCCAAATCTTTACTGATGCAGAAAGCTTCATCTTTCTCCAGAGGAAGCTGGTGGTGGATTTGAACTGATGACCTTGCACTTAGCAGTCCAGCGCTTATCTTATAGTGTCACCAGGAACTGACTCAATGGCACTTAACAACAACAACATTTTCAGTCTTATAGCTCTGTTTTACTTTGTATACTTCTATATCTGGGTTGAGTCTCTATGAGTCATGTGTGTTAGTTTCTGGTTGTTGTCAGCTTTCCATTAATTCCACTTGGTTTCTTTGCCCTTTCAGTCTATTATCTATTTCTGTAGTCTTAGTGTTGATCTTTTGATATCTAATTGCCGTTTTTATATGGTTCCTATTTTTTTCAATTAGTTTGTCATTTTGTTTCCTGAATTTTTCCATAGTTTTGTCTGTTTTCCTTGATTTCACCTATAGTATTCTGGACCTCTAATCTGTTTAAGTTGCCTATTAACATTCTTTTAAATTCCTTTATCAGTTAGTTCTGATATAGCCCTGGAGACACATTTGTTGTATATCTTTCTTTCCCATGTGCATTCAACCAATCAAGAAATTCATTGTTTCTACCTTTAGAAAGTATAAAAATCTGTTTACCTCTAAGGATGTCTTTTGCAGATATCTTGTTTCTTGTCCCCATATCTTCTGATAATTGAAACTGCTCCATAACTGGTCAGCCTACTTCTGTCTTTGTCCACTTCTTGTTTATTTTCCATGGAGCAGGCAGAGTAAAATCCAAAATGAAGGTCATATTATATTATCCCATTCCTTTGTTCAAGACCTCCCATTTCTTCTAGATGACATGTGGTCTTGTGGGTTCAATCTGAGAACAAGAACAAAACAACAACAAAACAGACATTTGTGAAAAAACACCAGGTAAAATCCACAAAGTCTATAGCTTAGTTAATAGTGTTGCATCAATGTGAAGTTCTTAGTTTTGACAAATGTGATATGGTTGGTTATATAATATGCCAACAGTGCTGTTGCTGTTAAGTGCCATCGAGTTGATTCTGAATCATAGTGACCCTGTATAGGATTTCCAAGGAGTGGCTGGTGAGTTTGAACTGCCGACCTTGTTCTTCATATCAACCTTGTGGTGCAGTGCTTTATTCCACATTGCCACAGCAAGACTCCATGCCAACATTAGGGCAAGGGTATATGGAACCTCTAAATATCTTGGTAACTTTTGTATGTATTTTAATTTATTTAAAAATTTTAAAAGTTGCTTTAGAAAAGCCTCCATTTTTTTTCCTATATCATTTCCAATAACAGTCAAAGCCTTGTAATGGGTCACTAGCCCTATATGATCTGAAATCCCAGTATTTCTCTGATATCAGTTCCTCTAACTCTCTCCCATGCTTGCTTCTTGCCAGTCACATTAGCTTCCTTGCTATTTCTCCAGAACACCAGGCATATTTTTATCTCAATACTTTTCAGATGTTTCTTCACTCCTTGAAACATTCTTCCTGTCTTTACATTAAGACTTTCTCCCATGAAGTCCCATCCCTGGTCTTATCTATCAGTCCTACTGCGAAGTAAACTTACAAGGGGCAGGGTTTTTTTTTTTATTAATTGCTTTAGCCCCTGTGTCTAGAAAAGTGCTTGCATCTGATATATATACCTGTTGTTATGTGGTGTGGAGTCAGTTCCGACTCAAAGCAACCCTGTACAGGGTTTCTGAGACTGTAAATCTTCACGGGAGCAGAAAGCCGCAGAACAGCAGGTAGTTTTGAACTGCTGAGGATAACAGCCTGATTTGTAATCACTACAATACCAGAGCTCTTTTATATATATATATATAT
>NW_006408535.1:7663040-7668887 GCF_000296735.1 Chrysochloris asiatica | reverse complement strand
ATATATATACACACACACAAACATACATACATAAATACACACACACACATATATATAGGCACCGGATAAGTATTTGTTGAATAAATGAATGAATGAATGAATGAATGAATGAATGATGAAGTATGAGATAATTGAAGATAGCCAATAGTGGCTACAGAGCACTAGGTCCTTAATATATATTTATAATCATTTAATGCCATGGAATCTTATAATTATTGAATAAAGACAATTTCTCCTTTCATGGTACCATCACCAACATATTAGTTCAACAGTTATTTATACTTATCATTTTTGATACAAAAATTGAAACAGAGATCTTAGCTTTGATTTCTAGATCTTAAGCAGAGTTGTCTCTGAAAATAATGATTTTTAAAATTTTAACGGTAAGTAAAATAAACTATTTAGCAAAGATGTTAGACAAACAGATTTTCAAAATTAACACCCATTTGTGTTTTTTTCATGCTACAAGTGCTCCCCCACTCCCTTTGTCCCCTTATTCGGTTTGTAGTCATGTACCTTGAAATTAAAGGTTCATTTGGATTTTAATTTCAGGTAGACATTTTGATATGAACTGAATAAAGAGATCACAGGAAGGTGACAGAACACTAAATATATTTAATCTACAGATTCCCCACCCACAGTTAATTACAGAGATTTAAGCACAACAAACATTCCTTGCTTCTTTATTTATAAGGCTAGTTTTAAAATAGAAACCTAGTTTCAATGCATTTTATACCCTAAATACATTTACTGTTTAAATAAATATAGGAGTTTATAATAGAATCATAAATTTTTATCTAAGCTCAATAAGTAAACATAACTGGTATGTCATAATACTGATGGTAGGCTCTGTATGGCCTTCATAGAGGAAGGAGCATGATCACCTTCCTGGCTTTCCAAAAACAAAATATCATAAAATAAATGTGCAAATACAAATGTACTGGTATTCCAGACTAATTTGATAAGGAAAAAAATATTTATTTTCCTTTCTCGTCCCAATCCCTGGGCATTGCCACTCATCATATCATCTAGTTATTTGTAAAAGCTAACACTTTGTGATACTGATACTTCCTTGTATCTGCAAAAAATTATTTTGGAAATCCTGCCCCAAAGCAGACAGTGGGACTTGTAACTTAAAAGTCCCTGTACTATCACAATGTCAACTAGAGTCTTTCAATTACCTAGTGAACTCTCTGCTCCCCATTTCTAATTTTCCACTCTCCTACTTTATCTGTGGTTGTTTATTTTGTTTTGTTTTACAATTCCTCTCAGTTATGGAGGTTTCATTTGCATATGCTCCCTTCTCTCTAGGATGTGATTCATACTGGCCAGGAAACTTGGAACACATTCAGAAATGCCAGGTGCTTTTTTAGATTGTTCCACTTTAACTTGGATTTCCTTTCCTTTTTAGCATTATTTTTTCTAAGCTTTTTGGTGTCAGTGTTGTTCATAGAAGAGAAAAAACCAGGGTGCTAACAAAAACAACAAAAATATTTCAGAAATTAAAAAAAAAACATTAGAGACAAATTATATGTGAAGGCTCAGAGAAGCACAGGGCTGCAAATAATTTCCAGGATTTTAGTTTGAACAGAAGGAGGAGAAAACTTTGACTTTTAGAAATGTTCACTGTAAGGTGGCTTTGGAATATCAAAATGGAAATACTGGTTGGAGCTCTGAAAAAAACTCTAGATTTGTATTTGGTGGGAGTTGTCAAACTCATCAAAATGGATTAGGTTACTCAGGAACAACACTATTAGCTGATGGGAAGAAGTACTGGACTATAAACTCAGTTTGAACCACAGGTCTGTAGTTCAAGCTTACCAGCTGCTCCTTAGAAACTCTACACAGGATCACTATGAGTTGGAATGAACCCAATGACACTAAACAACAACAACAACAATGAATACAGTGGCATACTGGTGTCGTGCTGAGTGATAAAGTTGTGCTGTCATTTAAAGTCAGTTTAAACCACAAGATTGGCGGTTCAAACTTACCAGCCACTCTTTGAAAACCCTATACAGGGTCAATATGAGTCGGAACCAACTCGATGGCACTCAACAACAATGAATACAACAATTAACAAAATATAGACAATTCTTTGTTTAACAAAACTTACATGTTAGGTAAAGGAGGTCTGGTGCATAGTGGTTATGAATCGGGCTGCGAACTGCAAAGTCAGCAGTTCAAAACTACCAGCTGTTCCATGGGAGAAGGATGAGGCTTTCTGCTCCCGTAAAGATTTACAGCCTTGGAAACCCTATAACTGGGGTGCTATGAGTCGGAACCAACTCCATGGCACATATCCAACCAAGCAACATTTTCAGTTAGGAGCGCTGGTAGTGTAGTGGATTACAAGCTAAGCCTTTAACCTCAAGGTCAGCAGTTAAAAAGATGAGACTTTCTGTTCCTGTAAAGATTTACAGCTTTGAAAACCCTATACATGGTCACTATGAGTCAGAAAGAACTTTGTGGTAAACAATCACTACCACCACCACAAGATAGATAGGGAGAAAAATAGTAAATAAAAAATATAACTATGCAATTCCACTAGAAGTATGGTGAGTGCAACAGCAACAACAACAAAAATGAAGCAATGTATAAGAAGGTAACAGGAAATTCAACTTAATTTAGAGTGACTGTAAAGACTTCCTTGGGAAGGTCACATTTATACTAAGTAATTTCTGAAGATTGTGTAAGCTAAGTTAGAAGAATATGACTTTAGAGCAACTACAAGGCTGCTGTTACATCTGGAACTTTGCTATACAGAGGAGGAGTACCAGAAAAATAGTTAAGTTCAATTCCTGCAGAGCCTTCTAGGCAATGGGGGATTTTAATAGACTGAATCACAATGGGTCACAATTCCCACTCCCCTATAGCACCTTATGTATCTATTCCATGCCATGGCTTCAGGAAAAACAAAGGGTACTTTCTTGTGACTTTGTATTTGCCCACGTGACTTTCTTTAGTAGGTCAGATGATAGCAGACCTAATGAGATGTCCATGCGTGATTAGACTTGCTCTACTGCAATTTTACTATCACTGTTGGAGTCCTGGTGTCATGCTGTGGGATAATGCACTGAACTGCAAGGTTATTTGAACCTCAATGTCGGCAATTCAAGCTTACCAGCTGCTCCCTGGAAACCCTATACAGGGTTGCTAAGGGTCAGCACCAACTCAATGGCACTTATCAACAACAACATTTAAGTCTTGGACTCCTAGTATGGCACTATAGGATTAACACTGAACTGTGAACCACTAGGTCGGCAGTTCAAACCCACTAGTTGCTCCTCAGAAACCCTGTACAGGGTCACTATAAAATGGAAGTGACTTAAAGATACTTAACAACAATATCAACATAAAAAGAATGTGCCTGGCAGGGCTTGATGGTGGATAGGGTAGAGGTTCAATGAAGATCTCCATCAGCAATAACTACAGAACACCAGGCAAAGCAGGTTCATGGGAGAGCTCCAAAACTCTGAACCACATATGTAGGGATATTTAAAAAGTTTGAAGGCTTATAGCTAGTGGAACTTATATTGAAAGCAAGAAATCTTGAACTTTTGAATCTGCTAGGCTCGGTGGCCCGGAGCTGACAACTTGGGTGAAACCAAACGGTTTAAGACCAAGCAGGGGAACAAGCAGGCCTACCACTGTCTAATGCCTGCGGGAACCTTAGAGCAAAGGTACACAGTATTCTTTGTTTTCTTCTGATATTTTTTTGTTTTTTTTTTTTGTTTTTGGTATCTGTTCATGCACCTCTCACTGTCTATGCATCTCCATTCTGGTGACTAGAGAGGGTGCCTGAGTGAGTGGACACTCCCACCCCCACCACTGGAGGGTTCTAACACACACGAACAAAGATCCTCTCAGAGCTTAAAGGGCCAGTCCCTGATTAAAACCACCTGCAGCACAAAACAGCCACATCTGGCCCTGAACTGTTTATTAGCAGGGAAAAGGCCAGAACAGGGGGTATGGAGAGGGAGGGAGTCTAAAACAAAACAGGAAGAGAATTAAATCCTGAGGTATAGCATAACAGCCAACAATGGCATCTTGAAATTTCCGGTGGCCTTGAAGGCAAGAAGCTGAAAGCGGTATCAAAGTCATATTCATATTAGGCTACAGATTTTTTTTTCCCTTCTCTCTCACATCCCTCTTTTCTGTGATTATAGACTACAGTATCCAGTCTGTTTTTTGTTTTGTTTTTTGATGTTACTGTTTCGTGTTTTTTTGGTTCCCCCTTTTACGTTTAGGGATCTCTTTCTCTCCCTATATTACCCAAGATGAGACAGCAATTGCCATATAGACAAGCTACAATCACACCTTATAAAACCCCCAAATCCAGGGAAGAACCAATACCAACTGCCATACACCAGGGAGGCAGACAACGCCTATGAAAGTTACTGTGAGTTAAGCAATAAGAAGAATGAAAAGGGAAGTCCACCTCCTGATCACATCTACCTGGAGGCAATCAGAAAGTATAAAAAAAAATCAAAACACAAACTCAATTAAATGTTAAGGCCACAGCTAACCCCTGAACATGTTCAAGAAGCAAAAACAGATGACCATATCAACACATGTCTAGAAGCAAGATAAAATGTCTGTGACAAATGAGCTAGAGGTAGACCTGGGCTACATTCCAGAAGGAGGGCGGGCCTTGGAAATGACTGAGAAGGAATTCAGAAAATGACTATAAAATGTATCAAAACACTTTACAATGAAGTTAAGAAAAATCAGGAAGAAGTCAGGAAAGTGCTACAGGAACAATCAAATAAGAGAGATACAGCATTGAAAACAATTAAAAACCTACAGAAAGAGGTCCAAATTATCAATAATAGACTATCAGAAACAGACAGTACACTAAAAGGGCAAAGGAGTAAAAGTGAAGAGATGGAAGCGAGAACCAGTGAGAAGGTGAGAAGGAAGACAAATCTCTCAATTCCACTAAGATAGAAGAACAAGCAGAAGAAAGGATAAAAAAAATCTGAAGAATGTCTAAGATTCATGTTGGACAACATGAAGAGGAATAACTTAAGAATTATCGGCGTTCCAGAACAGGAAGACTCACAAAAACCCACAGAGGTGATTGTTGAAGAGCTTCTGGAAGAAAATCTCTCTAACATCCTGAAAAGAGAAAACATAAGCAGTCAAGAAGCTCAACAAACCTCAGGAAGGATAGACCCCAAAAGACAATCACCAAGACTATCATAATCAAGCTCTCTAAAATCAAAGATAAGGAGACACTCCTGAAAGCATCTTGGGAAAACAGAAGTGTTACATACAAAGGCAAGCAACTCAGACTAAGCTAGGATTTCTCAGCAGAAAACATGCAGGCAAGAATGCATGGAGAGACATATATAAAACCCTGAAAGAAAATAACTGCCAACCAAGAATCCTTTATCCAGCAAAGCAGTCAATCAAATATGATGTTGTAATTAAAACATTACAGAATAAATAGAAGCAAAGGGATTTTGCCAAAACTAATCCTGTGCTACAAAACATCCTAAAGGGAGTTCTGTGGACTGAGAACCAACAAGAACAGACAACAACCAGTGATTGACATATGTGTCAGCACCTCCCAGAAATAAATCCACTGATGGAAGAGTCGAGAACAGAACAAAACTATAAGAACAAACTCAGAGAACCTGGCAGGTCAGTCTATGATCAAAACAATTACAATGTGAAAGAAGGTAAACACGTAGGAACAGAGATACAGATGATGAGAAGGTCAGGTAAATTACAGGATAAAATAGACTGCACTAAATGGAGGTGAAAGTTAATGGAATATAAGGTAACCTCAAAGAAAATGAACACTACACAGCATACAAACAAAATGAAAATACAAGAACA